>NW_020175018.1:15679511-15725694 GCF_003031525.2 Neophocaena asiaeorientalis asiaeorientalis
ACAGAGGGGGGGAGGTGGGGGGGGGGGGGGGGTGAGAGGCCACCACACTGACCCCAACCATGAATGAACTGTTTCCTCCATGGAAAATGAAGTATCTTTAAAGTCCTTTAAGTATCTTTAAAATTCAAGCACATTCTAAGATGAAAACCACATTTCACATTCGAGATGGGAAATCTTATATTTCCTAAAGAGGAAAACAAAATCAACTGGGAAGGAAAGGAATTTGCCCAGGACCCAGACTCCCCAAGCACAGGTCCCCCCAGATGTGACAGCTAGCAGTACGTTCCTGTCACCCAGTCTGCGTGGGGTCTACAAAGACCCCTTCCTTGGAGGAGAGGGTATGGCAGAAGAAAGTCTGGTGGTATTCAACCAAAGTTTCCAAGAGCCACCAAGCGGCCATAGAGAAAAACATGTCACTTCATTTCTTCCAGGAAGCGTGGGCCCATCATGTACTTATCATGACTTAAATCTGCTAAAAGATAGTTTTTGTTCTGCGACTGGTGTCCGCCAGCCACTGGTGTCCTCAGAACTAAGGGTACCTTAATAATAAAATACTCAGCTTCCAAAAAGCTCATGGATATGTTTGAAAAATGCATGAAAATCAGTGGATTGGATCTGTAAATGGGTCTACGTTCTGCAGAAAGCTTGGCACATTTTTTTAAGGCCACCTTTTCAAACATTTTTGGTTCGAACTTTCTTTACAAACTGAAACATCACCACAGAGCAGGGATCAAAATAGATTTAGTTTCTTTGTAATAATATTTCTGTATTCTTTGTGGTAGAGGTTGAGAGTAGTGTTTTTATTTTCAATTCTATTTATTTGTTTGTTTGTTTTTGGCTGCATTGCGTCTTTATTGCCGTGCACAGGCTTTCTCCAGTTGCAGCGAGCAGGGGCTACTCTTTGTTGCAGTGTGCAGGCTTATTATTGTGGTGTCTTCTCTTGTTGCGGTACACAGGCTCTAGGCGTGCGGGCTCAGTAGTTGTGGCTCTCGGGCTCTAGAGCGCAGGCTCAGTAGCTGTGGCAGACAGGCTTAGCTGCTCCACGGCACGTGAGATCTTCCCGGTCTAGGGCTCAAATCCACGTCCCCTGCATTGGCACGCAGATTTTTAACCACTGCGCCACCAGGGAAGCCCCAAAACTCAGGTTCTTGATGTCTCACTGCAAAAAGAATCCAGTGAGAGACAAAGTGATAGGTAAGAAGAGGATTTATTTAGAGAGAAACACACTCTACAGAGTGTGGGCCATCTCAGAAGGCAAGAGAGGTGAGAGTAGCGTTTTTAAATTTTTCACCAAAACAAAAATATTAGCACACAACTGTGTGTCCTGAAGCTTGGTTAAAGTCCGTCTGTACGGGGTTCCCCCACTTTATCTTCAACATTCATTTCTGAGGCGATGAACCAAAACCAACCACGGAGAAGCCAGTTCTGAAACAGGCAGCCTCTTCTATCCAGTCTCGTGGAGCACTGTTTGGCTTTAAAATTCTGATCTCCTACTTAAAGAAGTCAGCCTCATAAAACTCAGCTCACACTTCTGTGCTATACAACTGGCCCTGGGCCAATTCCCCAAAGCATGAGAGGTCCCACTCTGGGCCTCTCCCCAGGCACCAAGAAATCTAGAGCTCCACACTTGGTTCAGGAAAAAACTTTTCTCCTGCGTGATTTCCCTCTTCCAGGGCTATAGCTACGCGTGGCCCATGGCACTTACGTAACTCTGCTGGCTTGGGCGTGGCAGGAGCTTGGAGAGGTGTAAACTGACCAGCATCCGTCTGGTGAATGTAAATGTCCCCTGACGTTGCCCCACCTGTTCCATAAGGCCCCAAGCTGAAGAGAGTGCCCTGTAAGCAAAGTCCAACCCAAGCTGGCTGCCTGCCAAGGAAGATCCTCTGTCACATTCCCCTCACTCCTCCTCAGAGGAGAAGGAACCCTGTGGAGATGGATGACTGTGTGAGGTTAACATAGCACTTTTCAAACCCCTAAGTACTCAGTGCCCAGGATGCAGCAGTGAGTCAGACAGACATGGCACCAATACTTAAAAGGAACAGGGAAGGAAGACCTGAAACACACCATTGTAAGCATGACAACTGCTACAAAAGGGGGGCCAAAGCCCACTAACCAAATCGGGGGAGGGTGGTGAGTGCCTGAACCTTGGCCTGGGTTTCCCCAGAGGCAGGCTGAGACAGGGTTCAGGTGCAAGTCGCTTATGTGGGAGGTGCTGGCAGGGGAGCGGGGCAGAAGACAGGGAAGGAAAGGCAGCCACTAAAAGGCGCACTTTAAAGCCCTCTTTCACGGTGGGCAACCACACGCAGCCCTGCAAGGAAGCCGGTTTAAACTGAAGCCTGAAAGATTCACAGCGGTTGGCCAGATTTTCATTTTCTTTCTGGTGGGGCTAGAGGAGTGGACTGCGGAAAAGTGTTCCTGGCAGAGGGAAGGGCAGGTTTAGAAGGCCAGGGTCAGCAGGGTCAAGGTGAATCAGGAGACCTGACAGAAGGTCAGTATGGCGGCCGATGCCGGGGAGCGGGGCCCTGATGGACTAGGGAGCCTGAAGCCCCTGAGGGTGCTGGGAAGTGCGTTTTACAGCGGGTGACGTAGCACAGGGTCCAGCATGTGCTTTCTTCACTTGCTACAGAAATCTAAATATGGTCCCCAACAGGGTGAGAAGCCAGCCACTCTGAAGCCATCTTCCTTTCAACAAGGAGATTCATTACCAATGTACTGGTGGTCTTGCGGTTTAGACAAAGTGAATTCCCCCAACCCTGTCTTAACGCAAATTGCCATAAGGCAAAATCCAAGTGTGCAGGCACACCTGTCTTGTCCTTAGGCCAGCAGAGACCACAGGAAGAGTAAACAGGAATTTAAGGCAAATGTTAGCCATGTATTGCCTATAACGCAACCTGTTCCACATCACATTCTCCTTAAAACAGCCCATAATTTATTGAGCACTTACCATGCCAGAAATTAATGTAAAATCCATTTTATAGATGAAGAAACTAAGGCTCAGAGAAAATAAGTAGGCTCAAAGTCACTCAGCAATCGGGGAAATAGCCTGAACTCAGACCGCTCATCCTGCTGCAAGCTGACTCAATCATGCATGGAAGTGTCCTCTCCAAGCATCATCAGTGACTGTGTCTTTTCAAGTGGGAAGGTGCAGGGAAGGTGGCACCAGGGTGATGGAAAATGAAAAGGTGTGCACAGGAAACGCCTACAGTAACCTTCTTCTGCCTTCGCTGAACAGCTTTTGCTCCAAGCCTGGCTGCCCATCAGGGATCCTCACCATCCCAGCCAGAGCAAAGAGAGAAGGGCTGTGAGTCAAAGAGCCATGGAACTCAGAGGTCCATCAGGAGTGCTCCTCCAGAAAAGGGAACCCTCCTACACTGTCGGTGGGAACGTAAGTTGGTGCAGCCATTATGGAGAACAGTCTGGAGGTTCCTCAAGAAACTAAAAACAGAGTTGCCATATGATGCAACAATCCCATTCCTGGGCATGTATCTGGAAAAAACTATTATTTTGAAAAGATACGTGCACCCCTATGTTCACAGCAGCACCATTCACAACAGCCAAGACATGGAAACAACCTAAATGCCATCAACAGAGGAATGGATAAAGAAAGTGTGGTACACATATACAATGCAGTTATCACTCAACCATAAAAGGAATGAAATAACGCCATTTGCAGCAACACGGATGGTCCTAGAGATGATCACACTAACTGAAGTAAATCAGACAGAGAAAAGACAAATACCATATTTGTCCACATATTTGTGGAATCTAAAATATGACAGAAATGAACTTAGCTATGAAACAGAAACAGACTTACAGAATAGAGAACAGACTTGTGGTTGCCAAGGAGGAGGGGGTGAGGGAGGGAGGGATTGGGAGTTTGGGATTAACAGATGCAAACTATTATACAGAGAATGGATAGACAACAAGGTCCTACCATATAGCACAGAGAACTATATTCAATACCCTGTGATAAACCATAATGGAAAAGAAGATGAAAAAGAATGTATATCAAAAGAAACGTGGGGGACTTCCCTGGTGGTCCAGTGGTAAAGAATCTGCCTTGCAATGCAGGGGACGCGGGTTCAATCCCTGGTCAGGGAACTAAGATCCCGCATGCCGTGGGGCAAGTAAGCCCGTGCGCCACAACTACTGAGCTCGCGCGCCTCAACAAGAGAGCCTGCGGGCCGCAAACTACAGAGCCCACGCGCTCTGGAACCCCCGCACCACAACTACAGAGCCCGTGTGCCCTGGAGCCTGCGCACCACAACTAGAGAAGAGAAAACCCGCACGCCACAACACCACGCACCACGCACCACACACCACAACGAAAGATCCCGCGTGCTGCAAATAAGACCCGACGCAGCCAAAATTAAAATATAAATAAATAAAATCTTTAAAAAAGAGAAATATGTATAACTGAATCAGTTTGCTGTACAGCAGAAATTAACACAACCTTGTAAATCAACTGTACTTCAAAAAAAATAAATTACCAAAAAGAAAAAAAAGGGGTGCTCCTCCACTCCACCTTCAGTACCAACAGCACAGCGTGGAAATCACCTGTGCAGGTGGCTGACTTTCCCTCAAGGCAGCGTCCCATCCACAGCTGACCAAGCACGAGGGCGGTGCTAACATCTCCCAGACAGTCAAGAGACATGAGGGAGGAAGTGGCAACAATGTGAGGACACTACTCAGCTCCCAAACAAACCACTCCCTTTGCTGGGTGGCGGATACCATCCGGTCACAAATGGGCAGCTGCTATAGGGCACTTTTGCGGGAGTAACTAACCAATATATGGAACAATACCTCTTATCCTCTTATTCTGTCCCAAGTTGTCTTTCTTCCCAAGAGAGAAACTGGGGAATGTGGTCACCATAGAAGTTTGCCAATTTAGAGACATCAGAATACAGTAAGTCCCTTACACACGAACCTTCAAAGAAGCGAATGTGCGTTCGCATGTCCAATCGTGTAAGTTAGTTCACGTGTCTGGCGTACACACTGTCACGCGCGTGCATCCTCTACAAGTGGCTGTGCTTTTGTGTACTTTACTGTACTGTATGGAGTACAGCAGCACGCTACCATCTCCCACCTCCTCTCCCTCCTCCAGTCAGTAACTCTTCTTGCCTGTTCACTCAGTGCCAGGCCCTGTATGCCAGCTACTGTACTGTAGTACTGGACTTTTCAAGGGACTGTAAGATTAAAAATGTTTTCTTTATTTTTTGTGTTTGTTTGTTATGTATTATTTGTGTGAAAAGTATTATAAACCTATCACAGTATTATATGGCCAATTGTGTTAGTTGGGTACCTAGGCTAACTTCGCTGGACTTACGAACAAACTGGACTTATGAACGCGCTCTCGGAACGGAACTCATTCGTATACAGGGCACTTCCTGTACATTTCTCTTTCCAGAAAGCGGGAGGAAAGGTCCGGCATTTAGTGTCAGTTCTGCCACTAATGAGTTTCGTCAGTTAGGCCCGACGCAACTTCTCCAAGCCTGTCGTCTCATCTGGAAAACAAGGGCCATAAGCATAGATCACTGGCTCTCAGAGTGCGGCCCTGAACCACCAGCAGCGGCAGCCTCGCCCAGGAGGGACTGGTCTGAAGTGCCATCTCTTGGGCCCCGCGCCACGCCTAACTGGATGGGAGACTCTGGGGCTGGGGCCCAGCGCTCTGCTTTAAACAGCCTTCCTTTCAGGTGATCCTGTTACACACCAAGTTTGAGAACCACTGGCCTAGCTGATTTCCCTTCTTTCTTCATTGTTTTATAAGTCCACTATTCTTTACCCTCTCCCTACCTGCCGTGCTACTGACTTCATTTACCCAACAAATACTTACGAAGCCTCTACTGTGTGCTAGGGGACACCTGGTGAACAAGGCCAAGTGCGCTTTGTGGAAGCCTTGCAATGCAACAAGCTCTTGTTACACAGGCGGGTGAGCACGCTCTGATGACAACGGATGTGCGCGTGGCTTGTTCCTGGTTGTTGGATCAGCGGCACGACCCCGTTTTCCAGCAACTTTCCCCTTTACCCACGATCTTCCTCCAAAACTTACTTCACTTTTAAAAAATAAGGTGTTTTGCATACAAGCAGAGATGCAAGGTGCCAGCAAATAAAACGTTACTGTATGGCTACTGATGAAAGAACTAGATTATGCAATTAAAATAAGCAAAGAAAAATCTACTGGAAATTTTCTATATAGAAAAGAGTAACACAGATAACATTTCTTTCCTCCTAAAACTATTTTAGTGACTCACAGTGTTTACAAGTCTTGACTGTTATTCTAGGCACAAAATAAACACCAAGTGACATTTTTAGCAGTCCATTTTGCTTCAGGAGGTATACACAGGAAATGCAAAAGCAAAAACAAAAGCTAAAATGCTCTACTCTAAGAGGTAAGACGCAACCCAACTACCGTAACATTAAAAACAACTAAAATTAGCTTCCTCCCTTACGCCTAAGGGTCCTGCTAAAAGCTTGAGCCAAGAGCTTTTCCTCCTCCCCCCTCGGTCCAAGTGACCAGGGAGGGTGATTGAAATGCGCCCAGAAGGCAAACAAACAGCCCGGCTGCGGCAGACCTTGTCTTCAACACTGGCTGCAGAAGAGAGCCTTGGTCTGCACCAAGCCCACAGATACACTCCACGTCCGAATGGAATTCTCCTCAACCAAAATTACATCATGGGATTTGACCTCTAGAGCACAAGCAGAAATCAGAGATCTCACCCAGAGCACAGGTCAACAAGCTCTTGTCTACATTAGTTAAAACACGTACCTAATAATTAAAGTAACACCCTCACAGCTGCTTCTGCTCAGAAGCAGGAACAAAGCAACTCTTCCCCTACGTAGGCGACACTAAACACATACCTAATAAGACAGTTTAAAATAGAACATGACCAAAAGCTCGGAACACAATATTTACTGTGACTGAGCCATGATCATTCAGTTCTTAAATTTCCTAGTAGCAAAGGTAAAAGGGCAAAAAGATAGGTTAATTTTGGACCATCCAAAGAAAATACATGAACTCAACAGAAGAGGGAAACTTTTCCAGATACAACATTCTAGAAAGAAATTTCCAGTAGGATGTGAAGTAACACTGTGAATTGAGTCTTCAATCTTGGCTTTACAAGATCTACAATGTTCTTCATATAACCAGTTAATATCTGCTATCTATTAAAAAATCAATAACCCAATAACTTTATCAGGGAAGCCATTTCTTAGGAACGTAAGCTAATGATATAGCCTGGTGTGTTGTTTCCAGAAGCTCCGGCTTAATATAGAAATAACCCTTGAAGAACTTAATGGAAATGTGGTCTTTCCCCACCTATTTTTGGCAGAAATGAGATGTCAGTCGGAGGCCTAAACTCGGTGCAGTTAAAGTACTGATGACCTGGCCCACGTTCCCACCCACAGGACTATCAAGCACTCCTGGCACTACCGGGGACTTTGGGTGCAAAAGAAAAACCAAACAAATGGTGCACCTGCGAGCCGGCCCCCACCAGGGGGAGGAGAACCAGCAGCCCACTTCCTCCTCAGAGAAATCTCCCTTCAAAGAGCCCCGCATTCAGACAGGCAGCCAAGATTACACAGGGAGGCTGAAGGTTTGCTTTTACCATTTCCCTCAGCTTTTTGTGAGTAAAGTGGATAAGGTCTAGAAGGGCAGGAGAATGACAGAGGACAGCAGCATAAGACAGATCAAGAAGTCAGGAATCCTTCAGCCCGGAGAAGCGGCACTGAGGTTAAGGGGTGAACAAGAAGGCCATCACCAACATGGCCCCCGAGTGTGGGAAGTAGGGGCCCCACTGAAACTCAAGGGAAGAATTCAGGCCAAAACCTCATCACTGACAAAAAGGGGGTACCCAGGCAGCTGTGTGCAAGATGGACTATGAAGTCTCCAGGTGCCAACACCTGGGAAGCTGAGACTGACTCTGGGGAGGACACGCACGAGGACAGGCCCATCCTCCATGTGTCCCCTGGCCGAAGAACACTGGGCTAGCCAGTGTGAGGTGTCCATCTCCTCCACCATGACCACGGCAACATCATGAGCAGGGCACCTCTCATTAGCTCCTTGCCAGAAACACCTTGTCAGGGCCGTAAAAATGACCACAGGAGCCGCTTCTGGATTTGCCGGGTGAGATGAGAAGGGGACTAGGGCTTCCCTGGTGGCACAGTGGTTAGGAATCCGCCTGCCGATGCAGGGGACACGGGTTCGAGCCCTGGTCTGGGAAGATCCCACATGCCGCAGAGCAACCAAGCCCGTGCGCCACAGCTACTGAGCCTGCGCTGTAGAGCCCGCGAGCCACGACCACTGAAGCCCACACGCCTAGAGCCCACGTTCCACAACAAGAGAAGCCACCGCAATGAGAAGCCCGCGCACGTCAACGAAGAGTAGCCCCCGCTCGCTGCAACTAGAGAAAGCTCGTGCGCAGCAACGAAGACCCAACGCAGCCAAAAATAATAAATAAATAAAAGAAAGAAAGAAGGGGACTAAAGAATGAAAGCTCACCAGGCTGCGATCAGACGTGCTGTTGGAGGTGAACTGCTGCAGACTCAGATGTGAGGGGTCCACCTCTTCCCGGGGCCAGTTTACAAGGGCAAGAGCAGAACAGCACTCCTGGGCTGAGGCTCTGTGCTAACCAGGCAGGGAGAGGGCTGCGGTCAAGCCTGGCTCCACCACTAACTAGCTCTGAAAACGCGAACATTAATTTAACATCCTCATTAGCAAAGTGGAGACAAACAACAGCACCCACTACAAAGGGCTACTGTGAGTAATAAATGACAGAATACGTACTTACCTGAGAATTAAGCTTTTTTACACAAGTAACCACATCAGATAGGGGTCCTACAACCGCTAGCCTCTTTTGCTTAGGCAAAACAATAACAAACACCAAGTGACATTCTTGGCAGTCCATTTTGCTTCAGGAGGTATTACATACAGGAAATGCAAAAGCAAAAGGTAAAATGCTCTACCCTAAGAGGGAAGACCTTCTAGACCTTCTCGGACTTCACATTTAAAAAGCAGGGGAGAAATACTACACAAACACATTGATTTATTTGACACACATGCAAATTTTTCTGAACCGTATGAGAGTAAGTGGGCTCCCTAAAACACTTCATTGAGTAGTTCCTAAGAATAGGGATACTCTACATCACTGCAGTGCAGTAATCAGCTTCACAAAATTTAACACCGATACAATACTGTTATCTAAGCCACCATTCATATTGCAATTTTGTCAAGTGGCCCAATAATTTAAGGACAAGCTCTAAGGAGGTAAAAACCTACTGCAGATTCCCAGGGTTAGCCTGGATTCTTACAATGTTAAGTATGAACCAGTAAGCGCTGCTCTAAACTGCTCATGTTTTGTCGTAGTTCTCCAGCGCCGTGTAACGAAAAACATGCGCATGTTATTGTTACGAGGTCTCTGCTGGGCAGGGCCCAGGCACGGCTCAGACGCACCCTCTGCCAAGGCTGTGGTCAAGGTGTCGGCAGGCTGAGGCCTCATCCAGAGGCTTGACCCGGGAAGGCTCTGTGTCCAAGCTCCCTCAGGCAGCCCAGCTAGCAGACTTAATTCCCTTGCAGCCATCAGATTAAGGGCCCCAGCTTCTTACTGATGGTAGGCTGGAGGCCAGCCTCAGCTCCTTGACACACATCGCCACTGACTTCTCTAAAGCTTGCAAGGGAGGATGCCTCTAGTGGGTCTGCTAGAAAGACGGTCTGCTATAACAAAACATAATCAGGAAGAGACATCCCATCACCTCTGCCATATTTTCGCGGTCAGGAGTGAGTCACAGGTCCGTCCACACTTCGGGATTACACAGAGGTGTGAACACCAGGAGGTAACAATCACGAGGGCCACCTGAAAGTTTGTCTGCCACATGCTTACAGCTCCCATACAATTATAAAATCAAATTAACTTTATAATTAAAAACATTTAACAATATTGGTTAAACCCATGGACAATGGTTTCTTGAGACTGCATCACCAGTTACAGTGTAGACGCAGTGTGGAAAGCTGCAGGATAGTGCTTTGGGTTCAAGATGCTTAACTATGTCAAAATGATGACTCATTCTTACCACTTTTCTCCAGTGAAATCAGGATGACATCACTTTAGCTCTGACATCATTTAGCTTTTCAGGTCGTAGAAACGCACCATCTACATATTAAGTCTACCTGTTCTTTTCTCCTCAGCCCGCACAACTGAAGCACAAAGAGAATATGATGGACTCCATTAACCTCAGATGAATTCAATTATGTACACTTGAAAAACAGACAGAAAGAGGGAGGGAGGAAGGGAAAAGGAGAAGGATACGTATTTTAGGCAAATCACTCTCCATTTCTGTTAATGGGTACATGACTCCAGGTGAAAGCAGGATAGGAGAGGTGAAATGACCGTTTCCTCAGTTCCTTCATGCCTTCTGTGGTGTGAACATCTCACCTCACTAAAAGGACCCTGGTATTTAAAGATGACAATTTTCTTTTTACCATGCGATGCCCAAATAGAAAACTAATTCCTACATTTGCTCTAAGCAGGGCTCAGCAGAGTTCTTCTTTAAAGGGCAGTAGAGTAAATATTTTTGGTTTTGTGGGGCATACAGTCTGTCAAACTACTTGACTCTGCCATTTTAATAGGAAAGCAGCACAGATGATGTGTAAATGAATGGGTGTGGCTGTGTTCCAATAAAACTATTTACAAAAACAGGCAGCCAAGTGGATCTGGCCCCAGGGGTGGTGGTTTGCACACCCCTGGTCTAAAGAAACAGCATTCTGTATCAATGCCGAAAGCACAGCTCATTTTGTTGGTCTCCAACAGGGATTCTCAAGGGTAATTTGGCTATATGTAACTGTTGTTTTATGTACTTTTATTCAAACCCAACTCCTCTGTATAAAATGCAACTCCACTATATAACTGAGCATCGACACACAGAGCTGTCAAATCAGCCCTGAAATCCAAGTAAAGTCACCACTCAGACTACCTACATACAATACGCTCGGCTCCTGTTTAAATAATTGTTGTTTCTCACTGACCTTCCTTGACCTCCCAGACCAGGTGACTCAGTTAGAGGCCCTGCATGAAGCTCACTGCTCTGTACTGCTGGGTACGTTGACTGCCCCTCTCTTTCACTAGGCCGTGAGAGGCATGGCTGTGTCTCGCCTGCTCGTGACTGTATTCCCAGGGCCCTGCACAGTGCTGGACACGTGCAAAGTCCTCACTAACCAGCGCTGAACGAAGTAAAAGATTAGGACCCGTTACGTGCCTCCTCAGCCCCAGATACTTTTCATTCACAGCACTTGAATGTCATTACATAGTTGTACTATAATTATTTAGTCGAACTATGAATGGGGTATGAATGGAGTATGAATGGGGGTGAAAAGGAAGATATAAAATAAACTGAACATTTCAACTGCTGAGGTTCAAAATCATACAAAAATAAAATTACCAACAGTATCAGTTATGTTAAAGCAAATTGCTAGCCGCTGGCTTCTTACCAATACTGGAAAATTGGAGAAGGCAAGCCCGAACAAAGGATTCAATTAATAACCAATTATTTTTGAGTGGCCAATTGAGTAACTTACAGAGGGAATTCTATTCACCCCTCCCCACAAGCCTGTTCTCAACTGAGTATGTTCCCTTTAGAATTCATTTTTTAAAATGTCTCAAGAGTGAGGCGGTCCTCAGATTTTTCTTAATTGGAAGAAGGAAAGGAGACACATAGAAGGACTTCAGCCATTCGCACAACCGCCTTCCTATTTAGAACTCAGAGCTTGCCCAGCCCCTGGGTTGGTGCCAAGGATAACAAGCTTAAATGTAGTTGGCAAATACTTAATGCCAAGTAGGAGACCCTGTCTTCTCTCCCTCCAGGCCATCCAGCCCAGGACTCTACACCCCTAAGCCTTAAAAGAAGTGAGTTTTCATATAAATAGAAAATTAACTTGTCCATCTTGATACTCCATCATCACAGGTCCCAACCGCTGGATGACAACACCCTTCTGGCTGCTTGTACGAGTGTTAGCTACCCACAAGAGCACACCCGACACAGCAGTTCTCCCAATAATCATGGGAGTCACTCGTGCATGGAGGTTTCCTGGGACCTCCTAAGGGAAAACATTCTCATTAGGAGCCCAACTGCCCATGAAAAGAAATAAAAATGAGCCACAGCCAGGTCTCTTCTCCCTTTTGAAGGTCAGGACGTGTGCGGTTATCTCCCCAGGCAGAGTTACCTCGAGGAGATGGCACTAGAGATGCCATGCCAGGCAAAAGGAAGACCTTTCAAGATGGACTTGGGACACTGTCCCTCTAAGTCACTCCCTTTGAAAGCTCCCAAATCCCATAAGTTAAGAACTTCAGGGGACTTCCCTGGTGGCGCAGTGGTTAAGAATCCACCTGCCAATTCAGGGGACATGGGTTCGAGCCCTGGTCTGGGAAGATCCCACATGCCATGGAGCAACTAAGCCCACACACCACAACTACTGAGCCCGCACAACACAACTACTGAGCTCGCGAGCCACAACTACTGAAGCCTGTGCGCCTAGAGCCTGTGCTCCGCAACAAGAGAAGCCACCGCAATGAGAAGCCCGCGCACCACAATGAAGAGTAGCCCCCACTCACTGCAACTAGAGAAAGCCTGTGCACAGCAACGAAGACCCAACACAGCCAAAAAATAATAAAATAAAATAAAATAAATAAAGGAATTTCAGGGAGAACTCAGTCAATTATTCCGAGTTTGCAAACACCTGCAACCAATGGTTTTAACTCCTGTGGTTAATAAAAACAGAAAAAGCCCTAAAAGAACCACAATTCACTGTTTATATGTAAACCAAATAAACAGCAATGGGTTTCCTCCTGTACTTCTTATTTCAGTGGATGGTGACCACTCGTGAACATTAAGCCAAAAACCCGGTTGTCATCTTTGACCTGCTTCAACCCTGTTATCCCCAAATCCCTTCCATTGCCAAGTCCTGTCCATTTCACCTTCCAAATTTTCAGCGTATCTGTCCCACTGCCACCACCCTCATCCATGCAGCCATCACCCGCAGGGATGACTAACTCAGCCTCCGAGTCCATTCTTGCCCTTTCCAGTACATTCTCCCACTGAAGTCAGCACAAATCTCATTCAAAGCACAAATCTCATCTCTCCCAATCTCTTTTGCAAATACACACACATACCACTTAAAACACCAAGTGTCTCTTCAGCTTGTCAGTGCTCTTACACTCAAGGCTTTGACTGGATAGGTACATGTCATCCACCACTGAGTGGTCCTCTCACCACCCCCAGACCTTGTCCTCGGGGCCTTTACACGGTGTTTCCTCATCAGACAGTGGTGTGTCCCCGCTCACCCCCAGCCCAAAGGCCCACCTCATTTCAGCTGGTTAACTCTGACTTATCCCTTCCGACTTCAGCTCTGCTCTTTCATAGTATCTGTCAGTCTGTAATTAGTATCTACCTGGGGACTATTCTGGTTTCTGCCTTTCTCAACTGAGAGGAGAGAATGAAGTCTAAGATCCTAAGGCATGTTGGATGAACTGAATTCTCCTATTCATCTAGAATGACTCTAGCTGTGTACTACCCTGGAATATCTGAGAAAACAGTCACTCAAATAATTCTGTGTTCTGTGGTTCAGATGAAAACTTCAGGTTTGGAAAGGTTTGTGCCTAACAGTATCTCACATAGCAGGTGCTCAAATATTTGTTGATAGAAAATGAAGAAATAAATTAATCGATGAACTCCCCACCCACACTTCGATTCCTTTCACTGCATTGGGACCCCTGAGATTTAAAACTCAAGCCAATGACAGTCTCAGCACAGGGGCTGGGGGGGTGGGGGTGGACTTGCCCTGCCTCTTAATTTGCATGAGACAATTTAAACCATTCAAATTACACTAATCACTGCCTACAGCCCAACAGCCATCCACAGCCAGGGAACGACAATGGGATCCCACACACTTTGCACATGCTGGAGCCAGAGGGATGTAGACACCAATCCCAGTTAGGCCACTGGGTAAAACCTTGAGTAAGTTTAACTTCTGAATCTGTTTCCTTCCTGTAAAGGGGGCTGATGCCACCATTTCAGCCATGGCTCTTTGGTAGCAAGGGACAGAAGCCTCACGAATCATGTTCAAATAAAAAGGAAGGCTTAAGGTAAGTATGAGTGTAAGGAGACTCCTGGGAACCCAAGGGAAGCTCAACATCCAACCGGCAGGAAGGGTTAAGAACCAAGAAGGTGGCTCAGAACCAGCGTCCTCCATCTCTCCCTGCTTCGGTGCCTCTGCGCCGGCTGCATGCCTCATCCAGGCTCACTCCCTTAGGGAGCTCGTCCACTCTTGCGACTTTAAATACAATCTTTATACCAAGACTCCCAAGTTTATACCTCTAATCTAGATCTTTCTCCTTTCAAGGCATATATTTAACTGTCCACTCAGTACTTCCATTTGGAGATCTAGAAGGCACGTCTAACTGAACTCCTGATCACTGCCACAGCCTTCCCCATCTGAGTGGACGGCAACTCCATTCTTAAAGTTAGACGCTCAGGCCAGAAGCCTTGAAGTCATCCTTGACTCCTCTTTTTCTCCTACGATCCTTATCCAAGCAGTCGGGAAACCCTGTTGGCCCTAATCTTCAAAATCCTTCAGCTCCAACCACTTTCCATCATTTGCACTGTGCCTCCCTGGA
Source organism: Neophocaena asiaeorientalis asiaeorientalis (assembly GCF_003031525.2). NCBI lineage: Eukaryota > Metazoa > Chordata > Mammalia > Artiodactyla > Phocoenidae > Neophocaena > Neophocaena asiaeorientalis. The sequence continues at coordinate 15,694,172 of NW_020175018.1, forward strand.
TCACTACAGCAGCTTCTAGCAGGGCTCCCCACCTGTGCTCCAGCACCCCTTTATTCCCCTATACACACAATAGAGTGATCCTAGGAAAACTTAAGTCAGGTGGTTTCACTCGGCTCAAAACTCTGCAACACCTGCCCATTTCTCTCATGATAAAAGTCAAAGTCCTTATAATGACTCTCAAGGCCTGACAGGATCTTCTCTCTCTGTTCCAGTCACCCCAGCCTCCTCACTAGTCCTTGAACACACCTACCTGACATTCCACCTCCTGGAATGTCTGTCCCTCAGATACCTGCTGGGCCAACTCCCTTCCTCCAAGTCTTGACGCAAATCTCGCCTTCCCAACGAGGCCACCCCTGTCCGCCCTATTTAACTTGCAGTTCTTTAAGACTCTTTAGCTCCAGTGCCCACCAGTGATTAGATTGTCTCTCTGAGTCCTGGTTCAAGTTCCTGAGCCAGAACCAATTGGCCTGGCTCATCTTTCTAAGGCAGGCCACATGACACAGGTCAATGGCCAGCTGCCTGTGGAAGAGCCATTAGTACAGAAGGTCCTCTGGGCAAAACTGAAAAAGAGCAAAGCCATCTGGAGCTATTCGTTGTGGGAGCACAAGCTCTCCACAGATCACAAGAGCACTGCTGTGTTATAGCACAGTGCCATCGTGAATGTCAGAGAAAGCCTAGAAGGGGTCAGATCAGAGTAGACGTTGAGCTCCCAACACTGACCTTAGCAAGAATTGTTGTGGGGATTAAGTGGTGCACTTCAATGTCTGGCCCACCAGAGGAGCTTCATCATACTCTCAGGTAACTTAACTATCCTAGCCATAAACAGATTTGTTGACATGGATAATTGGTAAAAAAAACTTAATATTAAAAATGAATGGATTAAACTCTGCAGGCAAGCAGGCATTTTTTAGAATTTCTCACTGTTCCCCCTTGCGCTGCTGAGGATTTTACAATTACCTAAAGACAGAATGATTTAAATGAGCCAGGTGGTTCTGGCTCAGGGTCTCAGGTGTGGCCAGGGCGGCATCATCTGAGGCTTGACCAGGGCTGGAGGAGCCATTTCCAAGCTCATTCCCCGTGCTGTCAGCAGCAGGCCTCAGGTCCTCACCTTGTGAGCCTCTCCTCACAACAGGGCAGCTGGTCTCCCCAGAGCAGCAGATCCAAGAGAGAAGCAGGAAGGCAGAACCCACCCACAGTCAGAAGTGACAACTCATCCATCGCTTCTGCCACATTCTTCTACTGGTCATGTGACCAACCCTGATACAAAAGGGGAGGGGCTGCACCTGGGCTTGTGACTATGGGGGGGTGCCTCTGGGGCCATCTTGGAGGCTGCTAACCACAGGTTATTCATGCAGACCAAGGCCTGTTTTTAAAGGGCCCAGAGCTAAGATGGTTTTTTACATTTTAAAGGGCTGTAAAAGAGAAAATGAAGAATATGTGACAGAGACCATACATGGCCTGCAAAGCCCAAATTATTTACTATATGGCTCTTTATAGAAAAAGTTTGATGACCCTCCCCCAATGCAGACTGTTTATTATAGATGACTTAAGGGGTTTTCAAGGGTTATTTTGACTATAGGCAATGTTTCCCTTATGCCCTGACTTTAGAAGCTAACTCCTAGGTAAGCAACTCTACTGAAGTAGGCACTCTGCAAACTGCAGCTCTGAATGTCACTATAATGTCAACCACTAAGGAATGAACAGCTCATCGTAACCTGAGCAGAAAGAAAACAATCAGCCGTACCTTGCCCACAAGTAGAAGGCTGATAAATATAAACCCAGTGAACGAATGATTAAAGAAGAAATACTCTAAGGACACATCTTGAAAGTAGAGTAACCATGAAGTATGAAAACTCTTTAGTCAGTGATTTATAACGTAAGACCAAAGGTGAATTTTACATAGTAGTTACAATCATAGCTAACTCCCTGCCAGATACTCCCCCATTTGTGCATCCTCGCGCCCTATGAGGTAGGGGTTATTAGCTGCCTCCATTTTTACAGATGAGCAAGTGAAAGCTGACAGAAACTATGTAATTTCCCCAAGGTTACATGATAAATAAGCAGCGGGACGATTTACTCTTACAGCAAAGTATGTAAGTATAAAGACCAACTTCATCCTGAACCTTCATGCCTCAGCTGCAGCCGGCTGCGAGCACAGCCGACACACGGAGCCCTCCTCACTGCCCCAGGCTTCTCCTCCAGGGAAGCTCTCCCTCCCGCCCAGCTTGCTGGAATCCCAACCCAAGGACTTCAGAGAAGAGCAAAGCTCCTGGGCTCCCTATAAGCGAGGTTATAGAGACCTGAAGTGCTAGATTTAACCTACTTACTCATTTATTGCTCCCTTTATCCAAAGAGAGCTTTAAAAAATGTTTTCACCATGGTCTTTGCTTTCCAACCAAGTATCTTTTCTGAGACTGTGGAATCAGCACCCAGCCCAGCCATCTCTCCAGCTGCTTCCCTAATGAGCTAAGTGGAGGGCAGCTGCTCGAGCCCTGGGGCCAACAAAGTTTTGACACTGGAATGATGACGGGGCAGAGAATGCTGCCGCTCCCGCAGCAAACAGAAGGGCTGTCAGATACGCACGGGACTCGGGACACACTGGTGGCCACTGCAGAGAGAAGGGAGCTCTTGGCCAAGGGCTTTCTATGTGAACATAAGCAGACCCCACTCTCCCTGAGTGGTCCTGAAGATGGCTTGGCTCGTCCACTCAGGTTCATGAACGTCAGGAGAAACGACTGCCCGAGGCTACACAACCAGTGGAAGGGCCAAAGTTCCCTGATGCTAAGGCTAATTTTCCCACCTTTTGGACTCTGCTCTTGGAAAGCTTGAAGTCCAGCTGCTTGAGGAGACAGATGTTGATCACAACAGGTTCTGGAAGGAGGAGGACCTGAGCAGAGGCAGGGTGTCTGTGTCAGGGACAGAAAGAGAGAGGCAGCGATAACGGCAGACATAGAAAGTCAGAAGGCCTGGAGGCAAAGGGGGTTTGAATCGGGTCTTGTAGACAGTGGTGACTATCTGCACAGGCTGCTGCAAGGAACAGGACAGTCACCTGACCAAGGACACGCACAAAGACTGTCAGAGGGCACTGAGGGTCCAGCTGACGGTGGAGACATGAATTTGCGTCAATAAAGGCCCTAATTACATACACAACTGTGACCTCACTGGGATTCTAATAAATACAGCTGTCCAATCCCCACAGTAAACATGCAAATCACAAGATAATCGCCTCCCTCAGTCCATTCTAATTATGAGATAAGTCATCTTCAAAGATATTATTCCCTTGCCTAACAAGAAAAGAGAGGAAGCAACACTCTGGTCTGCTTGTAAACCCACACTCTCAGGAACGTAGAACAGAGTGCAAGGGATTCTGACACCAGAGAGACCAAGGTTTGGGTCCCAACTCTGCCACTGACTAGCTGTGTGACATTGAGCAAGATACCAGACCCTCACTGACCCCGTTTCCCCGTCTGTGAAATGAAGATAAAACACTACCTACCACACAAAACTTCTGTGAGGCTCAAACGCAATACACTCGGCTCACAGACAGCTGTGGCTGCCCGTCTGCAGAAACGGCCACAGTATAACCACCCCGACCCTTGACTTCAGGGACCTTCCATCAAGAGATGCGGTCTCTCTCCCGTCTTGAATCTGGTTGGGACATGCTTTTACTAACGAAATGAAGTGGAGGCAACACTGTGCCAGTTCCGACCCTGGGCCTCGGGAGGCCGTGTGCGCCTCGCTCTCTAGGAAGCCGACAGCTGCCAGGTGAGTGATCCCGGCTGCCTGCCAGAGGCAGAGATGAGCCTTCCTGGCAGCTGACGGCAGACACAGGAGGGACCCCAGCTGAGACCAGGACCCCAGCCTGAACTGGCACTTGCAAAGCGTGAACTAAATTAACCGTTGTTAGGTCACTAAATACTGGGGTGATGTGTTAGCACTGACTGACTGCTACAGCAGTACTCACAGTACGAAGCTATTAGAGCTTCCCTTCGCCAGTAATGCCCCCAGTCCTCAATTCTTCCTTCGCTACTGGATCATTCACATCTGCATTCAATCATGCCATTACTTCTCCCCTTAAAAAAAGCTCTCCCTTGACCCCACTTCCCTCAATAACTACCACCCTGTCTTTGCTCTGTCTCGCAGCAAAACTCCTCAAAGAACCACGCATGCTCACTGCGTCTAATTCCCCTCTGCCCTTTCGCTTTCACATCCTTTCACCTCCAACTCTGCACTGAAACGTCTCGTCAAGGTCCCCAGTGAACACCATGTTACTACATCCCATGGTCAAGTCTCAGTCCTTACGTGATTTGGCTCAAATCAGCATCATCTGTCACCACTGGTCCCTCTGCTCTAACACTTTCTGCACCTGGCTCCTGGGGCGCCAGTCTCCGAGTTTCCTCCTACCTCACCAGAGGGCCTTTCTCGTCACCTCAACCTCCCGATGCTGGAGTGCCCTGGGGTCAGTCCTTGGCCTCTTCTCTTCTCTAACTCACTTCCTTGGTAATCTCATCCAGTCTCAAAAGTCAAAAACTCAGAAAGGCCTAGGTTTTCTCTGAAATCCAGATTCGGACACTCACCTGCCTAACGCCACCTCCTTTTAGATCTCTAATAGGCATCTCAAACTCAACCTGTGCCAAACACAACTCCCGATCTCCCCCCTCGCCCCCATCTGCTCCTCTGGCACTCTTCTGTTTTTAACAGACAAAATGCTCAGGCCAAAACACCTCTTTTTCTCTCACACCCGATACTTTACCCCTTAGCAAATCCCACTGGCTCTCCCTTCAAATTCCTTACCATCACCTACAAGGCCCTACGGGATTCGCTTCTCCCTGGCCTCGCGTGTTACCGGTCTCTCCCGAGTCCCTCTGCTCCAGCCATGCTGACCTCACGTCCTCCTGTCGGCTCAGGTGCCCTGCACCAGCTCCCCATTCTCCTGGAGTGCGCTTGTCCGGAAGGCTCAGCACTTCCGCCCCGATTCCTCACAGCTGAGCACTCTCCCTTTCCTGCCTCTGTAAAACTAACAATCCCTCTCCTAGTCCTGGACTTCCTATCCCCTCCCCTGCCCTCTTTCTATGATGCCTGTCATCTAACAGACTATATATTTTACTGTTTATATTAAACTATACACTTCAGAGGGCAATGATGTCTCAATTTTTCATTAGGTACCCCCTGTGCCTAGAACAGTGCCTGACATAGGACCCATTCAATGAATGTTGTTGAACGAATGAAAATCCATCAATCAGTGAATGAATGAAAGTATAGAAGCTTGGGATGTTTTTAGGATAGTACCCCCTTCAGTGGTAAAGGAAGGCTAGTTAAGGCTCTATATGCAAAGCACCGGGTTCTTCAAACCTTCCATGATCTCCTTTCTTATCACTGTAGTGACGAGAAGTATTTTTACAGATAAAGACCTGAATGGTGTGTGACAGACTACAAACCAGAAGGCTCAGTTTCAGTAACCCCAATTTTTAAAATGAGTCACCTGGAGGGCGGTATTTAAGTCCTTTTTCTGGCTTGAAAATGTGAATATTTTTGGTAACTGACGAGTGACCTGCTTCTGAGTTCCCAAGTGAGGATGGCAGAGAGCACCAAACCAAAAAGACCCCATAGGTCAGGGGTTGGCAAACTCGTGCCTGCAGCCTAAATCCCGCCAGCCTCCTGGTTGTTGGTGCAGATTCCTTGTTTATAGCCTGCAAGTGCAGAATGGCTTTCCCATTTGTAAATGGTTTCATTTTAGCTGGTAATATAAGTCCCTACATAATAGGAATCAAGAGATTGTGCCTCCTGGCCCTGCCAAAGCCTACAATATTCACTATCTGGCTCTTTAAGAAGTGTACCCACCCCTGACACAGATGTGCCATCCTGGGGCCAATTCCTCAGCTGCAGACCACAAAATCCCCAGAAATAATCATCTGGGTATTTCAGCATGAAGTGACTTCCAAAACCAAGTGCCCTATACGCAACTGCCAAAAGGTAATTAGATATAAAGTGGCCAGTGGCCGCTGCTATTATCTTCCACAGCCGTGACGCCCTCTATACAGCTGGAAAAGAAACAGCCAAATACGGAAATGTATCTTACGCATGTTCCCAGGGTAACGCATATCCTAAAACCAATGGCTAGGGATAGATATTGTTCTAAATTTGGAAATATCTGATGACAAAGCGAAGTTTCCTTCCCTTTTCTTACCACACCCAAAACAACACCCTACCTTTCTCATGAGAAAAATTCCTTCACACTTATGGTTTCCATTTCCTACATTTGATCTTTCACTTAACAAAAAAAATGATTAATGGAAGCCCATGATGTATACAGACCTTTTAGTACCACGCCTGGCATATAGGAAGCTATCAGCATTCTTTTACTATTATACCCAACATATTATTATTGTAATATTATTACATCTGTTATTGTATCACATTGCATACTTTATGTATGGTAGACACAATATATAATGTACTGTAACACAACATATCGAACATGTTATATTCTATAACATGTAAATATATAATATAAATATAAAATATATAATCATTATATATGCAATATGCTGTACTGTCTTATATCATTGTTACACACATTATTATATATCATTGTTATATTACTATCCTAACACAGGGGATACTAAACCACAAACCAGCTGTGAGACTTCAGACAAGTCGCTTCACTTCTTTCTAAGCCTCAATTCTCCATTGGTAAAATTAGGTAATCATTTTAGATTTTTACCACTCTCTTCCAGCTCAAGACCAACGCCCAAAGCATGCTAAATAACCTTTCCTTTGAAAACTTCTTCTCCTACCCTGAAGCCTATGCATGGGCACACCCAATCACGGCTTGGAACCCCACACGGACAGGCATGGACATCATCTTCGTTCACTACATCAACATCCTGACGCTCTGCACTTGTTGACTCACGCCGCCCTCGCAGCAAGGTTTGAAGCAAGCTGTGTAACAGCAGTAAATCTATTTTAATAACGACTGGGTTGGTGCCCCATGATGTACAAGCATCTGGGGAAAATGGTAACGAATCATCCCTCAACAGACACAGTAACGAGGAAGAGGTGGGTCATGAGTCATGCCGCTGAGCAGTAAGCATTACACTAAAAATATTAATAACACTTCTGGGCTCACTCTGTCCCTTTCATGTGAGGAAATTAAAGTATTTAATAATCATTGCTCCCTGGGAGACAGAAGACAAAAACTTGTGATGGTAAATGAGTACCCTTAAATAAAGTCTTCTCATGCCTTTTTTTACGTGAAACTCAGCACTTGAAAGAGACTGAGCCAAGTCCAATGCGAAAGACCATGGGAAAACAGAATTTTGAAACAAAAATAGATTCTCAGCCCTCATAATGGTTTTTGAACTTCCCATTTCCCTTCTCTGAGCCCCATGCCTTTAGGTAACTCATCACGATGGCACCAGTAAATACAGTTGAAGTTTCACAAGAAAAACAAGTTCAAAATGATAATGCTCAACACCGATGTGCTTGTGGCTAACGGATACATTTATGCAACACTCAAGAAAATGTTAACAGATACACCCCTTCTGGAGAACAACATGGCAACAGTCCATGGCAGGTTCCTGGACTGGGAACTTTACCTTGGGAACCTATCCTAAGGAAATCATCCAGCAAGTCACAAATATATATGAATACAGCTACTTATTGTTACCCTACCTGTAACAGCAAAAAGGGGAAATAATTTCAATATCCAGCAGCAGGTGAATGATTTAATAAGTTATGGGACAGCGACACGATAGAATGTCACAGTCATTACAGTAGCTCTGAAGACCACATATGAAAAATAGGCATGCATGTGCAGCAGCTCTGGAAAGGATGAACAGTAACAGCTAATTCTCCCGCTCCCTCACTAGGTTTTAGGCCCTTTAGATCTAGTCACTCAATATGCATTTTCTTCTTCGCATTTTGTCGATTTGTTCCCAATTTCTTCTTTAATAACATAACATCTTTTCGACTAAAATAAAATGAAATTTCTCTGTACTTAGCCTAAAAATAGCAACACTAATAAACACTTACTGGACATACACTACGTGCCAGGTACTGTTCTAAGCACTTTACATGTACAAACCCTTGACCCTCACACCTAGCCAGCTAGAAGTGGGGAAGCAAGGAGTCAACCGGGGCATCTGGGCTCCAGTGTACAGGCTCTTAACCACTATGTAATAATGAAAAAACTCTTCAGCATTATTCAGGATGGGAAAATGGACTGTCCTGCTTAGTTCAATATTCTAGTTAACTAGGAATAGCTCAGCTATGTCTGGTCCTGCAGTAACTATTTTCAAAGAAATTCAACACCATAAAAACGCCCCTGTGACCACGCTGTTCAGCAGAACTGAGGCTTTCTGCAGGTACTGAACACCAGGGGAGTTTGCAGATATGAACAGCAGTGATGAGAGCTGATGGTCACTGATTCACAGCCCACAAGGCACCTCTGAGATCATCGGGCATGTGATCCCTTCAACTGAGGGAAGGAAATGGGTAGAGTTAGCCAAACTCACACTGCTAGCTGGGATTGGGACAGATCTGGGCCCATGATCCACGCCCGCGGACGTGGTAAAAGCCCGGTTCTTTCTTTCTATTATGCAACATGTGATAACAAGAAAGACTATGATTCATTAAGTGCTTGTGTACGCTAAGGGCTGTAAACCCTTCACGTGAATTATTTAATTTCGCACCACAGTCGTTCGAGGTAGGCATTATTATTAATCTCACGTGGAGACTAGGAAACAAGCTTGGAAACGTGAAGTCGTGTGGCTCGCCTCACTCAGCTAGAAGGCCCTGATTCAGGTAACTGGAGTGCAGCCCCAGCCCTTGCACATTCTGGAGCACTGCAGCCCCACAGCGATGGAATCAGACCACACAATGCATGGGGGTAGGGAGGCCGGCTCCAGCTCTGGCCAGAAAAGCCGTCAATATTAATGATCCAGCGGCCCCAGATGCTTCTTGACTACCTAGCTAGGTACAAGCTTGTAGAGGCAAGTCTAAGCGCCCTTGCTGACTGGAATCCAAACAATTATAAATCCGCCCCCACAGCACAGGAACCAGAGAGCAAGTGGAATTTATGCAAGTCCTTGAGTCCCCACCCCCACCCAGCCAGGCAATCTCCTTCCCAGCCTTGCTAAGCCCACAGTCAGCCCAGGCCTGGGAAAGACACTTCAGCCTCAGCTCTTCCACCGAGGGTGTTAATTTCATTTGCTCACACCCAGCTGTGTACAAACATGCAAATCATTAACGTTTCCATTTACCAGGCCGGTATGGCCCTGAGCTGCTGGCATTTCTGAAGGAGATAACAATTCTATTTGCAACTACGGCTGCAATTTTTATTCCCAAGGAAACTTCTGCCCGTGTTATATTCCCCAAAGCCAAAATGATCACTGTAAGCAACCCTTCAAGTTATTCATGAAAAAAAAAAGACCAGAAGAAACAAAGAATCCTTCTTTTTTTTTTTAAACATCTTTATTGGAGTATAATTGCTTTACAACGGTGTGTTAGTTTCTGCTTTATAACAAAGTGAATCAGTTATACATATACATATGTTCCCGTATCTCTTCCCTCTTGCATCTCCCTCCCTCCCACCCTCCCTATCCCACCTCTCTAGGTGGTCACAAAGCACCGAGCTGATCTCCCTGTGCTATGCGGCTGCTTCCTACTAGCTATCTATTTTACACCTCGTAGTGTATATCTGTCCATGCCACTCTCTCACTTAGTCCCAGCTTACCCTTCCCCCTCCCCATATCCTCAAGTCCATTCTCTAGTAGGTCTGTGTCTTTATTCCCGTCTTACCCCTAGGTTCTTCATGACATTTTTTTTTCTTAGATTCCATATATATGTGTTAGCATACGGTATTTGTCTTGAATTCTTTTGAGAGCACTGGACGGGATAGTAGGTATATTTCAGAGCAGTTCAATTTAGCTCTAAATTGAAGGTTTCCCCAGGTGCCTGGGCCAGTGAATCAATAACGAAATGCCGACTGTGACTTAAGTGCCTTTTGTGAAGCAACCTTTTGCAGTGTGAACAATCATTGATAAATTTACTTAGTCTTTGTAAATTCAGAATTGCTGTGGGACAGAGGAGGGTGTACCTGTTTTCATCCCCCGACGCCTCTACTTTGGGCAGAGAAAGGCAAAGAAGGAACGTTTCCACCACACACCCGCCAGCACTGGTAGATACCATTTACTGAGCACCTACCATGCACCAGGAACCACGCTGCACCTTTCGTACCTCATGTATACCCGTGGTAGCACTGGAGGCCAGGCAGCACTCAGTTTGGTTACCGAGTGCACTCACGGAGGGCACCAAGTGCCATACGCCGTGCTAGTATGGAGGACAGAACAATGATCCCAAGAGACAGCCCTCAGGTTTCTGGTCAGGTACTGTAGTAAACAGACCCCCACCCCCACCGGCCCTCCACCGGCCCTCCACCAGCCCATCCCTGTGGTGAGGGCTGGAATGTAGTCATTTGAAGGCCACTGGAGGTAAGGACGGTGGGGAAACGATCTGGGATTACAAAATTCACTTGTTCAAGGTCAGACAGAAAGTCAGGGGCAGCAGAGCTCTGGCTGGATGGACCACTCGGGATCACAGGAAGCCACTGCCTTATCCTACCTCCCATCCTATTTTTTTGGACAGGGCCTGCTAGAACTCACTATGGAAATGCAAATGACTTAAATTTATCAACCACTGCAAGCATTCATTATTGTAAAAACCAATAAAGGCAGTACCGTTTCTTTCTTATGTTTTGGGTTCTGAGAGCTATAAGAAAAACTAGAACTATAAGAGAGAGTATAATGTTGGTCCCTTCAAAGGATGCACGTCCCACACTGTTTAAAATCATTAGAGACATTTCTCTATTAGGTGTAAAATGCTCTTTAGGGTGACAGCAAGCAGAAGTGAGATTCATGTTTCTCAAACTAGTATTCTGTCACCTCAGTTTTTTAACTTTCCAGGTCTACAACATGGAAACAGAAACACAAATGATCCAAAAGGCAGATAATGATTTCCTTTAAATGTCCCTTCAGAATTTATTCTGCATTTGACCTTCCTAATCACGACTGTCTGGCTCTGGTTAAAGTCTGCCATCGCAGGTCAACACACAGACCGGACAGAAGTCAGGGGCAGGCTGGGCAGTTCCAGCTGCCTGCAGCAAAGGCACACAAGGACATGCCCCAGTTTCACTTGCCCCTAAAGCAGACAAGGATACCATGCTGCTTGCTCTAGAGCCTGGTGCCACCAGTCATCCACTGAGCTTGGACTTCGAAAAAGGCACTCACATCAGGGTCAGGGTGGTGGCTGGGATCCACTAAATCAGTGGTCCCCAACCTTTTTGGCACCAGGGACCCGTTTCGCGGAAGACAATTTTTCCACAGACCTGGGCGGGGGGTAGGGGGTGAGGGGGGATGGTTGAGGCAGTAACGTGAGCGATGCGGAGCAGATGAAGCTTCAATTGCCTACCGCTCACCTCCTGCTGTGCGGCCCAGTTCCTAACAGGCTGAGGACCGACACTGGTCCGTGGCCCAGGGGCTGGGGACCCCTGCACTAAATCATTCCTAACCATTGTTCCAAAATCCCAGTTCCAAAATATAAACAACCTTTAAAGACAAAGACAAACAGACAAACTGTGAAGAATAAATAAACTCCACACCATTGTTATTGTGGATCCTTGGACTGGAGAACAAACTGTGGGTCCAGGGTCTACCCTGCTCAAACCAACAAATCCCTCCACTGACAGAGACATGGCCCTGGTAAATGGGATCTGTGAAGACTGAGAAATCAGGGGCAATTAACTGCTCTTCTTTTTATCCCCAATTCACTGTGGATCCTGAAATCCCTACTATCAACTCCTCTCATTTAAATTTCTGAACACAACTAAACAACATAACAAAACACAAAAGCTTTAATTTTTGTCTGTAAGCCCAGCTGCTTCCTATGGAAGTATTAAGAAGTTTTAACTCACACATTTTCTAAGGAAGACCAGAGACAACTTAAAAGTAAGTAAAATATTAAATTCCTGTTATAAAAGTGATTTGAGTTATTGGATCAATGCCAATTTTCTTCTTGGTGGCTGGAGATACCAGGCCACATGGCACTGAAAGAGTGTTACATCCTGACCCACCAGTAAATACCCATGTCTGCTAAGATTCATTCTTCTGAAGGACAAGGTACTATGATGTAAGCAGCAACTGCTTTTTTTTTTTTTTTTATGTTTTTCTCCCCCAAATGAGTAAAGTACATTAAAGAAAATATAACAAACCTCATATATGCATAACCTGGATTCTAACAGTTGTTAAAATGATCCTGTTTTTCTTATCTGTATGTATGTGTTCATTCAGTCACCTGAACCATTTTAGAGTAAAATTATAGCCAGCGTAACCCTTTAGCCCTGAATACTTCAGCATGACAACCCCAAAAAGGACATTCTCCTACATGACTCGTTACCATAATCACACGTAATAACACAGACAACAGTTCCCAAATATCATCTACCACGCAGTTCATACTGAAATTTCCTGAACTGTCTCCCAAATGTCTTTTATTACTGTTTTGTTCACACAGGATTTGATCTAGGACCAGTAAGGAATACCTTTTTCAAAGTAACTTGTTGGACAAAGAATGAATGACTGATGGAAAGTCAGAGGGGCTGGAACCGAACAGTAAATTAGCATCCGACCTACTTTTCCCTATTAAGAAGAAAAAAAATTATATATAATCTGACCACAAAAGACAACTATTATTAACATTCCCATGCATTTTCTTCCAGTTTATTTTTTCTGTTCATAAACACACACCCATACATACGCTTGCGCTCAAACTGTCTTGCTACAGGTCAGGTGCTATCTCCACCCTTTTTGGCAAGTGGAGATAAAAGAGCCAATGCCTGATGAAGTCCTGTGGGCACCATCTTTGGTATTCTGGTGCCTGCCGGGTCTGCAAACTGCTGGTCTGCTAGGTTAATAACAGTGAAAAGGGCAGCCGAGTGCACCGGAAGACCCAAAGGCCCTGGGGCTGCATACTGCATACTGCCGTGTGGCCCCTCTGGCTTTCTCCTCCTCAAAGCTGACGCTAACACAAGCCTGAGTGACAACGAGTAGGTTTTAACAGGTGTTGCTGTCCCGTGTCATGGACACCTAGGATGGATAAATATGAGACTTTTTTTTTTTTTAATAGAAGTTACTTTGAACTCTTTGGAAGAAAGGCGCTATATATTTAAAAGCTATTAATAACATTCTCTAAACCAAACTGTCACAAAAGATTCAAACTCCTGGATATCAAAATTTTTACTTGGGATATCTTTTTTTTTTTTTTTTTTTTTTTTGCGGTACGCAGGCCTCTCACTGTGTGGCCTCTCCCGTTGCGGAGCACAGGCTCCGGACGCGCAGGCTCAGCGGCCATGGCTCACGGGCCCAGGTGCTCCGCGGCATGTGGGATCTTCCCGGACCAGGGCACGAACCCGCGTCCCCTGCATCGGCAGGCAGACTCTCAACCACTGCGCCACCAGGGAAGCCCCTTGGGATATTTTTTAAAGCTGAAAAATTTCAACCAACGGATGTGTGCTGTACTAAATAAAAATCTCAAACTGAACTAAGTTCTCAGCCAAGCCAGGCCACCACATTGAGATGCAAATCGCTTTATTCCTTAGGAGAACTGCCTGTTAATTTTCTTTAAAATATGCTGAACTGCAAGCATTTTCTGATGAAAGGTATTTCCCCAAGCAGTTTCAGGTCTGGTTTTAAACCAAAGTTTCCCAACAGAAGGCTGCCTCCTTCCTTCTTCCTGGAGATGAAGCACAGGGCCTTCTTACCTTGTTTCCAGGGGCACAGATGGCTTCGTTTCAGGGGCTTCTGTTTTTCAATAGCATTGCCCATTCTAAAGCCAGAGGATCACAGGGCCCTTCCAAGCCCAGGTGTCTTTGTTGAACAGCGAATACGGACCAAGTCACTAGCTGGAAGGGGATTCATCTCTCAGACATCCCGATCACCCAGCGGTGAGCCCTGGTAAATCCTCGCAAGAAAAACCTGAACTCTACTCTGGAAGGTCCTTGCCTCTGCCTTTCAAACTCCCTTCACTCCCAGGAAGGAAATCAGAATAAAAGGCTTGTTATCGCCCTGGCAGTGGGTCTCAGTACCGTCTATACTAGGAAGCTCTTCCTCCGCCCTCCTTTGACAGTCTGTTACTCATTGGCACAGCAGCCTCAGATTAATTTCCAAACACTTTGGACACTGCTTTTCTTTGGGGGAGGAGTGGGAAATGAGATGATCAAAAAGCTGAAAGTTAAAAATAGACCAATTTGGGGCGGGTGCCACAAGAAACTTTTTTTTTTTTTTTTGCGGTACGCGGGCCTCTCACTGTTGTGGCCTCTCCCGCTGCGGAGCACAGGCTCCGGACACACAGGCTCAGTCGCCATGGCTCACGGGCCCAGCCGCTCGGCGGCATGTGGGATCTTCCTGGACCAGGGCACAAACCCGTGTCTCCTGCATCGGCAGGCAGACTCTCAACCACTGCGCCACCAGGGAAGCCCAAGAAACATTTTCACAGAGACCCTAACATCACACCTTCTATTTAAGGATTCTGGCCCTCAGACCAGTGTGCATCAGGTGACAAGTTCCATCAGAGAGAAAACAAGCTGACTTCATTAATCCTGTGTTTCCAAGGGAAAAACAAACAAACATCAAAATGCAAACTGCACTTTAGTTTCCAAAGAAGAAAAGACCTCAGAGGACAAGCAGCTAGGAGTTTGTAACCTCAAGCTCCAATCTTACACTCTATTTCGGAATTAATTTTTCTGGAGAAAATGTGGCACCACCTAAATTCTGAACAACAGGTTTCCTGGAAGAAAGAAGGGCATGAAATCATATGCTTTTTGGTAAAAACAAAGAAAATGGCAAGGTACGTGGAAAGATTTCATTGATTTAGATACCAGAGTTTGAGGGTAGAAAAGCTCTTAAAGAATCCCTGGAGCACATGCAGTGGGTGAGACTGGCTGCAGGACCAACCACCTGGGTTCAAATTCTGCCTCTGCCAACAGAGCATAGTTCTCTCAGTTTTCTCATCTGTTAATTGGGCATAATGCCAGTAGTCCCACCTCCCCGGCTGTAATGGTTAGGGGAAAACACTGACTGAAACTGCCCGGCCCTGGCCAGGCAAAGACAGTAACGATGTGCATAGGTTATTTTACCACAGGAGATCCTGGTAAGGAGCAGGGAACTAACAAGCTACCACCAACCAGAAGAATAGGGGAAAGGTCAAAAGGAGAGAGAAGAGACGCCAGTCCACATGTCCTACCAACCTCCCAGAATCCTCCTCGCTGGAATCCATCTTGGCTGAGTGGTTGCACGTGCCACCAGAAAGGACCCTCAGTCAGAATGATTGGTCAGAGACAACCCAGAAACTCACCCCATCACCATAAGCCCTGAGACTGCGAGCCACGTGGCAGAGCAGTCTTCCTGGGCTCCCTTACCCAGCTGCTCTCCACCCAGGCGCCCCTTCCCAATAAAGTCTCTTGCTTTTTCAGCACATGTGTCTCCTCGGACAGTTCATTTCCGAGTGTTAGACAAGAGCTCAGTCTTGGGCCCTGGAAGGCCCCCTTCCTGCAACATAATGAGGATCAAATAAAAGGGACACTTAGGAATCCCTTGGTAAATCGTTATCACCAACGCTGTAATACTCTTTGACTGTGAAACTGTATTAGCTCAGATGGCCGATATCTGGCTTCAGACAATTTAGCCAAAGGCACATAATCACAGTGAATTTCGTTCTATCGGGGCTGGAGGGTACAAGGTGGGAGCCAGAGTAAAATTTAAAGACAGTATTCCAAAAAAGACCCACAGAACCAAAGAAACGGAGTCCGAGAGGCACTAAATGCACGAGTGCTCCAACTGTTCAGTGTGCTCTGTTACCACTCCCAGGGCCATGGCCAGCGTGCTGCACCAGCCACTGCCCCTTCTGAGGGAAACAGAAATAATCCTGCCAATGTATGCAAAATGAATGAAGCCAAATCCAAATCTCTACAAGATCTTAAGGTTTCCAATTTGATCTACCAACACAGAAATCATTTTTACAAAATCACAGCCTGAGATTCCAAACTACTTAAAGCAAATAGCACGGGTCCGTTTCACTCCTCCAATGACAGGCAGGAAAGAGAGCAAATGCTTCAGTGAAGGCCACGGCCAACCCCGCTTCCCTCACACCATACGATGAACTCACCTTCCAATCAAACTGCAACCACAAACTGCAAAAGAGCAAAGGCTCGCACCCCAACCGCGCCAGAGGGGGCCACTGAAACCTAAGAGCTGGCAAAAGATCCAATTCAAGTTCAGCACCCACCCCAACTCCATCAGCAAACACCCCACCCTTTCGGTACACTCTGAAGAGACTTCCGTTTCCTTCCGAAGACCGTAACAATTTTCCTTAGGCAAGTCTGCAATGCCAGATACTACATCTGACCTCATTTCTTCCAGAAGACATTTAGTTCAAAATATCTACAAAAGCATAATAGATCAAAAAGGCTCTACTTTTGAACCTGCATCTTAATGTCTCTTTTCACCTAAAGAAAGTTTTAACTTGTCAAATGCTCTGCACACGATGCCGCCCAGCACCAGCAGAACACCCACGCACAGTAGGTGCTTAATAACTACTGAACAAATGGGCAGACAGATGAAGGAACAAACAAATGGATGAACAAATCAAGGCTCCCCGCCCCCCACCCCCCGCAAACACACCCTACAATGTGTTAACCGGAGTTTCTTTTTTTTTTAAATAAATTTATTTATTTTTATTTTATTTTTGGCTGCGTTGGGTCTTCGTCGCTGTGCGTGGGCTTTCTCTAGTTGCGGCGAGTGGGGGCTACTCTTCGCTGTGGTGCGCAGGCTTCTCATCGCGGTGGCTTCTTCTGTTGCAGAGCACGGGGTCTAGGCACAAGGGCTTCAGTAGTTGTGGCAAGTGGGCTCAGTAGTTGTGGCTCGCGGGCTCTAGAGCGCAGACTCAGTAGTTGTGATGCACGGGCCTAGTTGCTCCGCGGCATGTGGGATCTTCCCGGACCAGGGATCGAACCCGTGTTCCCTGCATTGGCAGGGGGATTCTTAACCACTGCGCCACCAGGGAAGCCCAACCGGAGTTTCTAATCCATAAATGAACTCTCCTTCCTGCAAGCGCCAGAGGTGTGGGCCGGCCGAGTGCTGTTTCATCCACCTTCCCCACCCCTCAGCTCTGGCAAAGTCCCCAACCTGGAGTTTCATCCGTATCTTTTTTATCCCCACTAGTCTGTAAAGCCTTTGAAGCCAGGAACTGGGTTTGGGTCAGTTCCCCATGTGCCTGCGCGCACACAGAACAACAGATCACCAGGGAAACCCGGGCTCGAGGCCGACGCTGCCATTTCTCAGCTAGGGGCTGCCACATTCTAACAGCTAATTTTCTGATGAACCTTCCAAACAAACTAGAAATTTCCTTGAGAGCAGCTCTGAAGTGAGGACCCCGTGGTTAAACTGCTTCTAGGGTAACCATGGCCTCCCAAAATGATTCTGTGTGAACTGGATGGGGGCTGGGGGTTGGGGAAGATAAATTGAATCACCTATTTTTAAGAATTCCTCCCTAATTCTCATCTCAGAAAAAGTGTCTTCCAGAGTTGTCCCCAAGGGTGAATATGCTCACCATCCAAGATGGGCAAGTGACCCATCCAGTCCACACCTTAGGGAGACAACATGGGACTCAAACAGATGAGACAAATCAAAAGTGAAAGACCACCAGAAATGGAAAGCTCACTGCACGGCCAGCATCACGTGTCTCCACGTCCTGCGCAAATCGTCCGAGGGTGCTGCGGGTACATGGACTGCTTTCAGTCAGACCGTGTGTTACCAAGTTACTCCTGAGGTATTACTACTGCAAGCCCCAAATCACGGACTCACAGAAGGGTAGGGCCTAAGGACACAGACTGACAAAATCATCTCCTCCTAAGAGCCGGGGGCAGGGCAGGGCGGGGGTCAAGGCTACACACTCAGTGAGAGAGCCAGATCCAGCCCAAGAATTTTAATTCTTGGCCGGGAAACCTGCTACCTCTTCCTCCTGACCAGAGGGACAAGGTAGTGGAGGAGTGGAAAGTGCTGGCTCTGGAGGAGAGCTGACCCAGTTTGAATCTTTATGTGGGCACTTTCCATCAGGGTGACTTTGAGATAGGAACTTCACCTCCCTGGACCTGATTTTTTCACCTCTGTAAAATATGTACTAATATGCTGCCTACTTCATAGGCAGTCTAAAGCTTAAATAAGATGTTTTAAAGGTGCTTGGCACACTTAAAGAATAGTTATCATTGCTGTTTTTTTTTTCTTTTTAATTTCATTATCTATGAACATCCAGCTTTAGAGACAATACATTAAAGAAAAAGTTATTTACCGTCACAGAAATTTTTTTGTTTTTTTAAATATCCCAGTAAGATCCATTGCAATATTCTGATAAATAACTCATTCCCTTAGCGCAAATAAAATAATATTTCACTTCCAAACGCTTGTATCATCAGAATACTTTTTTGATTATGGAATGCAAGCGACATAAACCAAGGAGGTAACACTGTGGTTACTGAAGTTTGAAACATTTTACAGAGTCCTGTCCTCAATGCAAGATGCAACTGGATTCAGAAGAAACCTGCGTCAGGGAGTCCTGCAAGGCACTGCTCACTGCTCAGAAGGGGAAGCCAGTGATCACTGTGGTGTGCACCTTCACCACCTCCTCCCCACCCCGCCCCCAGGTGTGCGGGCAGGAGATGGAAGCTGGGCTCTGGAGCCGGTGCCCAGTAGCTGACATGAAGCTTTGTGCATGGAATTTGTGTGCCAGGAGGAAAGTCTGATGTTGGTCACTTCCCCTCCAGAGAAAAATACAACAATACAAGGAAGCACCAAGCACTGTGGGAATGTTCCAAAGTGGGAGTTCCAGCTCAGTCCAGAGTATAAACAAAGGGCAATGACCAGCCTGGAGGTCAGGCCAGCAGAGCACTGAGGCAAAAAGTC
Source organism: Neophocaena asiaeorientalis asiaeorientalis (assembly GCF_003031525.2). NCBI lineage: Eukaryota > Metazoa > Chordata > Mammalia > Artiodactyla > Phocoenidae > Neophocaena > Neophocaena asiaeorientalis. Next base: position 15,713,182 of record NW_020175018.1, read on the forward strand.
TGGGAGCCAGTCTTCTGGGTGCCCTAGTCCCTGCTTTGAAGTGACATTCCTGCCCAGCGCTGAGGAAATCACTGAAGGCGAAGGCACATCTCGAGTAGTACATCACAGGAAACACAGACCGGGGTTCTCTTACGACACTCTTGTACACTCACAGATCAGTCTCAGAATGCCATGGCCTGAGCGGCCTCAGATTCATCCGACAAATGCCGACGTAGAGTTTAGGGAGAATCAAACAACATGAGCAAAGAATCACTTAGTTACCACTGTAATCAGTGCTGAGGAGTTCCGGGAGGGGAACATGTCTAGCAGGGCAGCCTAATCTAATCTGGGAGGTCAGGGAAGGGTGAGACTCAAAGGATGAGCAGGAGCTGACCAAGCAAATGGGTGAAAAGCATTCTGGGCAGGAGCAGCATGTGCAAAGGCCCTGTGCAGCTGGAGGTATGAGAACGGGGGAGGTGGATGCGGGTCAGAGGCAGCAGAGCCTTAGAGGTCCAGGGTTTCATCTCACGGGCTGCAGGGGGCACCTAAAGTGTTGACCAAATCACGAGTGTTCATTTTTCTGGGAAGAGAAGTCCATGGCTTTCATTACAGTCTCAAAGAGTTCCAAAAGGTTAAGATCCACAGAGCTAGTCCAACCCTCTCGTTCCAAAACAAGGAAACTGAGGTTCCTCATTCTGAGGGAAAGACATTTCCCCACGGTTTCACAGACAGCCAGAGAACCCTAATCACTGGATCCCAGTCTGGTGTTTTTCCACAGCTCGCGGGCTGCCTTACTTCTGGCAGGGTGTGTCAACAACAACAAAGTACTAATCCTCACTGAATATTGATACTGTATCCCACACAAGGCTACTTTGTTTCTGTCCAGGCAGGCCCAGAACTGACACTCTACAGAATGAACTGTAAAGTCTGCCAGTCCATCTTTCTTGGGGTGTGACCTAACCTGCAAAATACAGGGGGCAGAACCTCCAATTCCAAGGCACCCCCATGAGAAAGCTTCTGGGTTTTTCAGGGACCCTGGCAGACGATGCTGGTTCACTAAAGGAAGGGCAATTAAGGCAGGGTCCTCGCTGCTAAATCAGCATCCAGACTTTTAAAGAAGAAGCTGCTTATTTGTTGTTTTTTCTGAAGTCAGGACTGGGGACTTCCCTGGTGGCGCAGTGGTTACGAATCTACCTGCCGATGCAGGGGACACAGGTTCGAGCCCTGGTCCGGGAGGATTCCACATGCCACAGAGCAACTAAGCCCGTGCACCACAACTACTAAGCCTGTGCTCTGGAGCCCGCGAGCCGCAACTATTGAAGCTCACGTGCCGCAACTACTGAAGCCCACGTGCCTAGAGCCCGTGCTCTGCAACAAGAGAAGCCACCGCAATGAGAAGCCCGCACACCGCAACAAAGAGTAGCCCCCACTCGCTGCAACTAGAGAAAGCCCGCGTGCAGCGACGAAGACCCAACGCAGCTATACATACGTACATACATACATAAAGTCAGGACTGGGCCAGGAACTAGCCTGCAGGATATGAAAGGGAGAAAGCCCACACCCTCAATTTTATTAATTCCACCTGGAACTGAGAGAAAGGAACTATTTTTTTTAAGTGAACAAAAATAGTAATTTTCTCCTCTGCCACTTATTTCGTACTATTTTGAACACTCGGGGAAAAGTCTAAATATGTGTGGAGAACATTTCTTAAGCTCTTGATGCTTCCTGGAATACCCCAAGGAGGAAGTCAAGTGCCCAGACGGCCATTTGAGGCCTTTGGGAGTCCAGCCCCTGAACTATCTTTCCCCCCTCCATCTCCCACATCCCCACTCAGGGGCCTTTACTTTGGCTAAACACTCAGTACCCTGTGTGAACCAGCTCCTGCCTGCACTGAATCCCACCTCCTTCCTCCCCAGCAAAGCAGATGAAACCTAAGAGTCAACACCCAGCAGACTCTCAATGGGCAACCATCAAGGGGGACGCACATTCTCTGCTTTGCCTGGAACATGACAGGGTCAGAAGAGGCAACGCCCTCATTGGGGAAAGGCTCCCACCACCTTCTGCTAGCCCACTAAGCCCCCAGGGTCTGTGGCCTCCTGCCCTTTACAGCACCCTACTTGCAGAGGCGGTCCTCCACCTCGACTAAGAGGCCTCTACGTGGGGCGGGGCCGGCGTGGGAGTCGCAGCAGTGCCCTCTGGTTAACGCTCTCCAGGCTTTTAAAGATGCACAACCTTCTCCACTACGAAGCTGAGCCCACACCCAACGTGTGCTTTTACCCACTCATTCAACAAGAATTTGTGAGCTTCACCGGTGTGCCTTTTGAGCTCTGGTGGAACAGCAGCTGACAAGGAGCTTACCTCCTAATGAGAGAGATCATAAAAAAGAAGCAAATAAGTACTATATTAAAAAAAAAAAAAGCAAAGGCAGGGTTAGGGGACAGTGAGGGGGTAATGTGATGGGAGTACTACTTTGGACCCCCGTGGCTAGAGGAGGCTGCTCGGGGTGACACACGAACAGAGAGCCGAAAGGAGTTAGGGAGCAAACGCACCCCGAAGGGCAGCTCACGTTTCCCGAGACGCAGGACCTAAGTGCTTCCTGTGCGTGAACTCAGAAGGACCCCACCATTGGCTCCATTTTCTCCATGAGGAAGATTTTTAAGAGAAAGAGGCGTGAGGGACTTCCCCAAGGTCACATAACCAGCAAGCGGCTTCTGACCACAGGCTCTCGGCAGCCATTAACCCCAATGCCCGGGGGGGATGAAGAGGCAGAGCGAAGAGCAAGTGCAGGTTCTGAGGCGGGAGTATGCTTGGTATCTTCCAAGAACACTCGAAGGAAAAGCTCAAAAACCCGAGCGTCTGGGACAGAGCAGCAAGGGACAGTGGCACAAGCGAGCCAGGCGCCAGAGTACAGGGTGCCCCACGCAGGCCGTGCTAGGGACTTTGGATTTTATTCACAGTGTAAAGGGAAGCCACGGGACAATCCTGACCAGGCCTGATCTGATCTAATTTACGCTCTGGCTGTTGAATGAAGGAAGGAAGACTAGACAGCTGTGAGGTGAAGCGGGAACCAAGAGGCCAGCTAGGCGGGCACCACGGCGGTACAGAGAGACGGCGGTGGCCTGGAGCCTGAGTCAGCAGAGGAGCTGGCAAGAGGGACCAGAGGCGGATGTATCTGAAGTAAGCCCAAGAGGATCTGCTGACGGATCAGATACGGGCTATGAGCGAGGAGTCGGGAGGACTCCAAGATTTCTGAGCCTGAACAACTAGGTCAAAAATGGCATTATTTACCGTCATGCGCACCCAGGGAGGAGCCAGGTGGGTAGGAGGTAAGGCGGTGAACCAATAGCCCTGGTTTAGGCACATCAAGCCTGACGCTTACAAGACATCCGAGTGGCGATGTTAAGTGGGCAGTCTGCAGTTCAGGGAAGAGATGGGGTCTGGACACATACACTTGGGAATGACCAGTATTCAGATGGCATCTAGACACGGAACTAGATTGCGTAGGAAGAGGCTGGAGGACTCAGCCCTAGGATATTCCAAAATTGAGAGTCTGGAAGAGCAGAGGATACAGAGAAGGAGGGCTGAGATGGACGTGTCTACGTGCTACCAGAACACTTACACATTAAGACAATTCAGAAGAAGCTTGTAAACATTTACCACAATGTTTTTGTTTTTGTTTTGTTTTTGTTTTTGTTTTTTTTCAGTACGCGGGCCTCTCACTGTTGTGGCCTCTCCCGCTGCAGAGCACAGGCTCAGCGGCCATGGCTCACAGGCCCAGCCGCTCCACGGCATGTGGGATCTTCCCGGACCGGGGCACGAACCCGTGTCCCCTGCATCGGCAGGTGGACTCTCAACCACTGTGCCACCAGGGAAGCCCTACCACAATGTTTTTAAAGTACTGACTTTAAACATAATTTAAATTTTAGAGTTCAGTTCTTGAGTCCTAGATACTTAGTTTTAAATTGTCTTGCTAATCATGACGACTAATATATCAAACCAATGAATTAGCTAATATCCCAAGGAAAAATATACATTTAGTGTGGTATTCATCAAAGAGTTTTCTTCCCAGCTGCCAATCTCCTGGCCATTTTCTTGTCAGAGCTAATTAGATTGCTGTTTTTACCTCACAAAGCTGCTGACAAAAGCAGGTCCTGGAAGTAGAGGAACTGTGAACATCGTCATTCTCTTGCTGTTCACCTGTGCTTGTATTATCAGAATCTTCTGCAACCTGTGGTGTCTTTGCCACTTATCCATTTAAAAAAGGGTTTGTTTCAGTACCAGGCAATGGTTCAACCCAGCTCTTCCACATGCCAACTGGGCAAGTCATATAAACCTCAGTTTTCTCATCTGGAAAATGAAGCCACCATCACCTCCCTGCAGTGCTGTTGAAGGCATTAAATATATTCAGCACAGCTCCTGGCATCAATGCATGTAAGTTGTTTTCTATATCCCTCCTCCCCCTCCAAGAGCAACTTTTCAGGTCGAATCCCTAGGAGCTTTTCCGTTCCTCTCCATACTTAACTTTAAGCAGTGATTCCAAAGGGTGCCCCCACCCCCAAACACCTACCCCACCAGGAACATCGACATCATCTGGGAACTTGTTAGAAATGCCAATTCTCAGCCCAACTCCAGACCTACTGGAGTAGAAACCGGGGGTTGGAGCACAGCAGCCTCCAGGTGCTAAAGTCTGAGACCTACTGGAGAAGGCGGGCGGCATTCTGGGACACCCAGCAGGTCCTCAGGACAGGGACCACCTGACCCAGACAATCCTGTCATCAATACCTGCTAATATAACAGGCTGCAAGCTGCCAATCTGTTATAAACACAAAGCTTCCTACCCTTCTGGCTGTTTTCTTTAAATATCAACTATATCACTTGAATAAAAATAAAACTTCTTACAAAAATTCAATCCCTACCCTCCTTTCTATAGCAAGAGGGAAAAGAAAATCTCTAACTTAACCCAGATTACTGTTCCTACATAATTATTCTATAATTATATATGTTTATATATATTATTATAAGTAATAATATATATTATTATATATGTTATATACTACACATTTATATATATAATTAGTATATAATTATGTAATTATTTTTCCAATTCTCTTGACACGAACACTAAGATCCTTTCCATCCATTCCAAAGAATATGAATTTAAGATCTGGTTAATCTAATTTTTCTCATAAGGAAAACATGCTCTGGTTGTTTTATGTACACGTTTATGGTTTTTATAAACGAAACTGTCCCAGATTTTGATGCTTCCATGAGTTGAGTGATTGGAACATACGAAGTGGCAGATGCCCACAGGGAGAAGGGCACAAAAACCGAGTTCAGCTGGCCCTCCCGTGGACTCCATGGGACTGGTCCCGCCTTGGAATAGGCCATATTTCTGAAATAGTTCTCTCACTGCAAAAGCAAGACCCTCTCCAACACAAATGTGTGGAACTCAGTAGCTGTAAATGATTCCTCCCTCAGTGTTTTCCCATCCAAATCAGGACACTTTTGAGAGTGACAGGGACGGCGCTATTAATAATTACGCCAGGACAGCAGGTGTAAGCCGAGATGTGTGATCATTACCCCATCTGTCATGTCTGCATGAGCCCAGTGATCCTCAAAGTAATTTTCCTCTGGTGTCCAGACACCTAACTGTGAGGCTAGATGAGAGCTACATTTATAAGCAAAACTCTAGAGTCTGACTCTTCAATCAAAGGCTAGACCTCGCCTAGAGGGGAGACCTGGACAGTCACAGTGAGCTCCATGAGAGCAGCCTGGCTCATTTATCACTGTGTCCCCAGCATCTACCTTCGCAAACTAAAGACAGCAGCTGCTCAAGAAAGCAGCTGAAAGAATGAAGCAATGCTTCCTGTTGTATTTCCTTGATTCTAAAATGTATACTTCTTCACAGTTTAACTTTTAAAATCAGGATATGTTGTTTTATAATCAACCCTGCTAATGTATTTTATTTTTCTTTGTTTCCTGAGAAGTGTTACTATATCACTAAAATGACTTACATGTGTTGGTGCCAGAGTATCAAAAAACACGGCGACTGCCTATCATCGCAGATTCACGGAGATGTGTTAATGATACTCATGGGACCAGAGACCTTACTGTGACAATCTCGAGGCGACAACTTCCAAATGGAGGCAACATTCCATCTAACAGTTTCCTGGCCTTAAAACTGTCAGAGAAAAGCCTTGATCTTGCTTCCATAGATCGTCCTCTCTCTTCCCCTCCCCCAAGCCAGTGATACCTTCTCATGAACGTGGCCAGCAGCCTGGAATCCTGCCGAACAGTGCTAGAGTGAATGCCATCTGTGCTGTCCACCCAGAGTAAGTGCCGACAATGGTACCCAGGCAGTCTCAGACGGAAGCCACTGAGAGGCTTGTGAGGGTCTTTACTAAGAGCTGACATGCACTGAGCACCCACTGTGTGCCAGGCTACAGCACCCCCAGGCTCTGGGGCTCAACTAGACGTTGAGGTCCCTGGACTTCTCTTCCACTCCTGGCAACGTTCTACTCAGACGAATAAAGGACGGGAACCAAAGGTTGCCAGAGGGCAGCACTGGACAAGTCTCCTCTGTCAGGGTCCTCGAGGAGCCCAGCACAGCTGAGAAGTGCCACATCCAGTGGGGAGGGGATCCACCCTGGCTTAAAAGCTTCCCGCCCCACAGGAGCCCACGTCTCATAATCTCACAGGCTCCCTCAAGAAGCACGCCCAGGGACTTCACTGGTGGCGCAGTGGCTAAGAGTCTGCCTGCCAATGCAGGGGACACAGGTTCGAGCCCTGGTCCGGGATGATCCCACAAGCCACGGAGCAACTAAGCCCGTGCGCCGCAACTACCGAAGCCCATGCGCCTAGAGCCCACGAGCCACAACTACCGAGCCCGCATGCCACAACTACCGAAGCCCGCACGCCTAGAGCCCACAAGCCACAACTACTGAGCCCGCGTGCCTAGAGCCCGTGCTCCACAACAAGAGAAGCCACCACCACCGAAATGAGAAGCCCACGTGCCACAATGAAGAGTAGCCCCCGCCCACTGCAACTAGAGAAAACCCGTGCGCAGCAAGGAAGACCCAACGCAGCCAAAAAAAAAGCACACCCAGTTACGAGAGCCACTGCACTCAGGGAGCCCAGGGTGTTGCGTCCCACCAAGTGTTTATCGTTCACCTAGAGGTCCTCCCAGCCCAGGCGTAATTAATTAAACCAGAGGTCATTTTTACCATAAGCACTGCTCCCTAGTAATACACTTGGTTTATGCCATCACTTTTTAAATGTTTTAATATAACTTATTATAAGACATTTAAGATTAAATAACTATTGCACAAATACTCAAAAATAATTGGTATCCACAGCATTTTTTTAACAAACTGTGGTAAAATATACATAAAATGTACCACCTTAACCGTTTTTAAGTGTTACCACAGTTCAGCAGTAGTAAGTACATTCACGCTGTCGTGCTACCACCCAGTCACAGCAGGGCAGGAGGTGAGTGGCAGGCGAGCAAACCTTCACCCACCGTTCTCCGTCACTCACGTGACTGCCCGAACCATCCCCGCCCCCCACCCTGGTGGGAAAACTGGCTTCCACAAAACCTGTCCCTGGTGCCAAACAGGTTGGGGATTGCTGAGGTCACAGGACTCTTTTTGTCCTGTAAAACTGAATTTAAACATTAATTAAATTTTAAACAATAATTCCCCATTCTCCCTTCTCCCAGCCCCTGGCAACCACCATTCCACTTACTTTGTCTCTGTGATTCGATTACTCTTGGGTATCTCACACAAGTGGAAGCATATACGATATTTGTCCTTTTGTGTCTGACTTCTTCCACTTAGCATAACGTCCTCAAGGTTCATCCATGCTGAAATGTGTGTCAGAATGTCCTTCCTTTTAAGGCTGGATAATGTTTCATTGTGTGTACATACCACACTGTTGTTTATCCATCATCTGATGATGGGTACCTTTGGGCTATTGTGTGACGAATGCTGCTATGAAACTGCATATACAAATATCTTTTTGAGTCCCTTCTTTCATTTCTTTTGGGTATATACTCAGAAGGAGAACTGCTGAATCATATGGTGATTCTATTTTTAATTTTTTGAAGAACTGCCACTGTTTTCCATAATGGCTGCAACATTTTACGTTCTCACCAACAATGCACAAGGATTCCGATTTCTACACATCCTTGCCAACACTTGTTATTGTCTGATGTTTTGAAAGCAGACATCCTAATGGGTGTGAGGTGGTATCTCACTGTGGTTTTGATGTGCATATCACTAATGGTTAGTGACGCTGAGCATCTTTTCATGTGTTTATTGCCATTTGCATATCTTTGGAGATGTCTACTCAAGTTTTTTAATTGAGTTGTTTGATTTTTTTGTTGGTCAAATGCCATCTTTATTTCTAGGAAACAGAGCTAGATAACCAAAGTCAAATTCTATGCAGATAAACAATGATTATATCCATACAATGGAATACTACTCAGCTATAAAAAGCAATCAACTACTCATAAAAACAATAACTTCATGAATCTCAAAGTCAGTATGCTGAGTAAAAGAAGCCAATTCCCAAAAGTGACATGATATATGATATTCTGGAAAAGACAAAACTATACGGATGGAAAACAGATCAATGGTTGCCAGGTGCCGTAGGTGGAGGAAGGGTTTGACAACAAAGGGTCAGCAAAAAATCCCCCCCCCACCGCCGCCCCACGCCGGGGTGATGGAATTGTTCTCAATCCTGACTGTGGTAGTGGTTACACAAATCTACACATGAGTTAAAACTCAAAGACCTGTACACCCAGAAAAGGGTCAATTTTACTACATGTAAAATTTTAAGACATTCTCACGCAGAAGGGGAAAGGGTTCTCCTTTTAACCACACAGGCATTGTGCTAAGCAGCTTACAAGCATCATCTCATGGAATCCTTACAAAACTTCAGAAATGTATAAATATTGACGGTCACTTGAGCCCAGGTCTGAATGACCTAGGAGAAACTAAGTCCTGATTATTCAGATACCCAAGATTCCATTCGATCTTTCCAAGACCTGGGGTGTGTGTAAATTGTTATCTGTCACACAGGAGGAGGAATTTAGTGTTGGTAGAACCACATCCACACATAATCTTTCTCCCTGGGGATGGGGTCCACAGGGCTTCTATCAGATCCTTAGCAGTACTTAGGATCTTAAAAAGCTCAAGAACCACTGCTCCCGTTCAAGGTCCAGGGAGGGGCTGTGGCCTTCCCCAGAGGACACAGCACATCTGCGACAGTGCCAGGCCAGAAGGGAAGGCTCCAGACACTCAGGCTGGTTCTCTCTCCATCATCCAAAAAATGCCACAGTTCCAAGCATTCCTGGTGACAGTGACTTCATATGTTCCCCGAGATGATTTTAGTCTACACAACTTCCCCAGTAGCAGGTGCATTTCACTACCAAGCTGGGACCAGTACTTTGGCCTCCCTGCAACACAGGCCTGAAACGGAGCCCAGGTTCCTAGTCCAATTCCTATCTTGGTCAAATATAAAAACTTCATTCTACAGTCTTGCACATTTAGGGTAAGTAACAGACAGCTCCCCATAAACAGAATAAAACAAGGATAGCTCATGCGGGAAAGCGTGCTTTTGATCTGCACCTTTGGTTTTCTGATGGCCTCAGAGAATCAGTATTTGCGAGGTACTCCTGACAAGCTGAGGCAGAGCTCACATTGGTGTGGCTATGGTAATTACATGAGAGGCCCGGGACGAAGTGACTGAAGCGAGTGAAAAGGGTTGACTGGGCTTTGGTCTCTCTGCAAATAGCTGTGTGCTTTGAGCTGGACGAACTGACAAAACTGCAAGCAGACTACACACATTTACTTTCACTTATCAGACAGGCCCAAGAGAGCACAGGTTAAGGAAGACTCAGAACAATACACTAGAATTTCTGCATTTATCTTAACTGTGAAAATTAATCAAGGAAGGGGACTATAGGGTATGAAACCACCCCACTTGCCAAGTTCAATGCAATTTGTAAGTTACCTGTACACAAGGCCCTTGAATGGCTTGTGGTGTTTTTTACCTGTCACAAAACAAAAGCAACATCTCGTGATAATTTCACGTTCAGTGTTGAACAAAGATGGTTTAGTGGACCCTGAGAGTCACCCCTACAAGGAGAAACTGAGGTGGTGTCTCTAGGGATGGAGCAAATGCCTACCTGCTGGTGACCATGCTCAGCCCTGCTCTGGCTCTGAGATAAGCCGCTGCCCACGAGCACAGGCCCATTCCTTTCAGACAGACTTACAAAAGTATATAATCAGGACTTTTCCTCCATCTGCTGCACGTGCTGGGGCCACGTGTGTAGCTGAAATGAAATGCCATCAACACTTCCCATAAGTTATCTCTTTGGAGGTTTATTACTTAGTCCTAAAAACCTATTCCCTGGAATTCAACTTGAGAGAGAGAGAGAGACGGACAGACAGACACCCTGCAAGGAAATACCTCAATAGCCAGAGACCTCCCCTTCTTCTGTGAGTGCTGAGGTCCGAACTTCACTTATATGACCATTTTAAAGGAAACGGTAATTTTAGAGCAGAAGGGGACATGAGGTAGAAACAAAAGCTAATGTTTATTGTGTCAAGACTCTGCTAACATGCTTTACTGTACATCATCTCGTTGAATCCTCTCTCAACACCATAAGGTAGGCACTGTTATAATTTTTTTCCATTTTACAGATAAGGAACTGAGGCTCAGAAATGCAAAGCAACTTGCCCAGGATTCCACTGTTCCACGGGAGAGCTGGGATCCAAAACTACAGCTTTAGGACTCAGTCGAAGCTCCCCATCCCTGCTCCGTGAGTCCACCCTCTCATTACACAGATGGGGAGACTGAGGGCTCAGAGGGACTGATCCAGGCCACTGCTGCAGACCCAGGGGCCATGAAGCAGGTCTCCTGACCTCCAGCCCAGGCTCATGCTGCCTCTAACATGGATGAGTGTTAAGAAAGGTATGAAACCCTAGATCGAAAGTCTCCTGCACACAGCACATGCGGTGGCCAGATTCTCAACTCCCTAAGGGCACAGATGCCTCAAAACTTCTCAGTACCCCCACTGCCTTGGAGGGCTGCTGGACACTTGGTGAGCATTCAGCCAATGCTGCATGGATGAAGAGGTGTTGGGTGCACGTATGGATGGGTGTGTGGGTGGATGATGGATGGGTGAGTGTGTAGGTGGGTGGACAGAGCTATGTCTACTAAGGGCTACTTCTCACTGGTTTACATCCAAAGTAGAGTCCCTTGCAATATTTTCAGCAAATGCACTTTTTAAGCCACCTCTATAATGGAAAAAGCAGGAGCTGCTTCATAAATCTGTAGGCAGATGTGAAGCCACCTTGACAGTTCTGCAGAGAGGCTGGAAAGCCCCAGGGGAATCCCAGAGCAGGTTCCAACCAAAGACAATGGCAGTGCCTTCCAGCCAGTCTCCCTGTGGCTCTGTGGTAGAAGAGCAGCAGACCCCAGATCCAGACTCTCAGGGGGACCAGGGAAGCACACACGAAGGCAGGGAAGAGAAGGGATGAAGGAAACCCAAGTTCCCCAACCCGTTCTACCTCTCACTCAACTTGCCACCTGCCTCCCTTTCTTTAGCTGTCAAATGGCACAATACTTGCCATTTCTCTCTTTATAACAACAGACCTAATTAAATCATACAAGTATCACAAGGTAAAACTCTGAGAGACTTCCCTGGTGGTCCAGTGGTAAAAAATCTGCCTTACAGTGCAGGGGATGCGGGTTCGATCCCTGGTCAGGGAACTAAGATCCCACATGCCACGGGACAACTAAACCCATGCGCGACACAACTCCTGAGCTCGCCCGCCTCAACTAGAGCTCGCGTGCCACAGACTACGGAGCCCACGTGCCCTGGAGCCTGTGCACCACAACTAGAGAAGAGAAAACCCACACTCCACAACTAGAGAGAAGCCTGTGTGCTGCAACGAAGGGCCCGCGTGCTGCAACTAAGACCCGATGCAGACAAAAATAAATTAAGTAAATAATAAAATAAATCTTTAAAATAGAAGACGACTCCCACTCCCAATGCAGGGGGCCCAGGTTTGATCCCTGGTCCAGGAACTAGATCCTGCTGCAGCCAAATAAATTAATTTAAAAAAACTAAAAAATAAAAAGGTAAAACTCCCAAGGACACAGGAAGTACTCAACAATCGTAAGCAGTCACCCTTCTCATCTGGGAAAAATGCTGTTACTCTAATACCTTTTAATAACAAAACAAACAGACAAACAAAACCGAAAACATGAGCAAAAAAACTGATGCCTATAATAGTGTTTTGGAAGCTACAAAGGATCATGTAAGTTTTACCATGATGATGAATAGTTACATGCCCTGCAACACTAGTGTCAGTAAAAACCAACAAAACAGCCCTAACACACACCACCCTTTATACTGCAGACTAGACTCACAAAGAATCAGCATTAGAAAGGGCTCGGAAATGGGTTTGTTCCCCCCCCACCCCCCGCCCCCCCCCACCCCCCCACGTTACAACAGACGCAACA
>NW_020175018.1:15726103-15733969 GCF_003031525.2 Neophocaena asiaeorientalis asiaeorientalis
TGATTTTGTCCCCCCCCCACCCCCGGCCCGCCCCCACCGCATCAGGTTACAACAGAGGCACCAGAGGCTCAGAAAGATTAAGCAATTTGCCCAAGGTCACCCAGCAAGAAGCAGGACTTCCTGGCCCCCTGAGAGCTGGAGCAGGATAGCCAGGGGACCAATGTCATCTCAAGCATCCCCTCCAACATTATCAGGTGGCCCTTTCAGTGCAGCAGCCACCTCAGTGATGGAGAAGTCCCTGGAAATGTGGACGCTCATTTTGAGCCAAGTCACAAAAGCCAAGAGAACAATGTCCAATGTCATCACAGCCAATGAAAATATGGATAAATGGGGCATAATCAAATGGGCTTTAGTCCTGTCGTGGCCCCAACTTGGTATGACCACAGGCAAATCTCAGCTATTTTGGATCTCAGGATCCCACGCACAAAAGAAAAGCTCTGTGTCAGAGTTTTGTCCTCTGTAGAAGGAGAACATAACAGTACCTTTCTCCTGTTGTGAGGATTGAAGGAGACCATGTGTGTAAAATGCACAGAACAGAGCCTGGTACCAGCACGTGGTAAGTGCTTAATGAATGTTAGCTACTACTCTTATTTGTATTTATTATTGAAAGGAGAGGTTGAGAGCAGCTAAATCCATGACCCATGCGTAAGCATCCATCTATTTATTCACAGTCACTTGAAGGAGAGAGGGCACACGTGATCATCCAGACCCAGCAAATAAATACAACCACTGTTTGCAAGCCAGAGGTTTTGTTTGTTTTTCTGTTTGTTTGTTTTGGGCCAACTAAGTGGCTATGCGGCGCCATCTCATTCCACTGGACTTCCGCTGTCCTGTCTTCTCATTCCGTGTCCACACCTCCCTTCTTCCAAAGGCTACAAGCACCGTCCTTCTGCTCAGGGGCACCATGGGCTGCTCCCATCCTTAACAGCACAGTGTGCGTCCAGTCAAGTCCACACCAAATGCCTGAACTCAGCCCTTTTGTGACCGGCCCAGGAGGCACCACACACCATCCTGGGTTTGACAGCTCCATTTTGTCTACACTGTAAAAGCAAGGTAGAGTTTCCTGATCATGAAACTTAATTTGCAGTAAAATGACTGTGTGGAGCCAGCAAGCCAATGAAAAGCAAAGGAGAAAGAGCATCTTTAAGGGACCAGTGGGAACGGAAGGTCTGAGCTGTTACGACATAGTAACAGTATTTTAGGAAGACGCAGTCCAGACTTCAGGACAGGACAGGTTCAGAGAACTATCGTCTATCTTCCAAACCACAGCCTGGAAAAGAAAAGTGGGGAGAAAGAGGAACTGTGACCATCTGATGCCAGATTTCTAATCCATTTAGGTAAGTCTCTCCACTGCATCTTCACTCACAAAGAGGAAGAAGTGGCAAGAGAGACTCTGCTTACGGAGTCCTGATACAGAAGAAAGGGGGCGCCAGCAGAACACCAACAGCCTGCCTTTCCAGCCCCTCGAAGACAGCGTGTACTGTACCACCACCCATAAACAGAGAGCTGACAGTGCAGGGAGCTGGTCCGAAATAACGCTCAGAGGCCAAATGAAAAAAGTAACAAGTACAGACAGGGCCTCCCATCATGGCGCCGGTCACATTGGCAGGCAGAGCAGAGCTGGCATGTGCTGTGGTTTGTAAATGAAAGGCAACATCACAACTGCTCAACGCGAATGAGCACTGCCTAGTGGTACTTCGCTCCTGTGCACCCCCAGAACCACGCAGAGTCACCACAAACGGGAGCTCCAGACTATCCAGGCTGCACGAGCCTCTGCCTCTCATCACTCCCTAGAGCTCTCCCCACAGAGTGTTCTGGGAATTTCATCTCAGCCCCCTCATCAATTTTCGGAAGAACACACCAGAACACTGATCAATGTATATGGTTAACAAAGAACCCCAACTAAATGCATACCCTTATCAGAGTATTGGTCCTACTAACTTACCAAGAAACATCTCAATTGGCAATTCAAAACCCAGAAGAAGCTCCATTTAAAGTTGATTTTGAGACTTGGAATCAGAAACCTAAGTTCATTCTTTAAAAACATGAACTAAATTCACTAGTAAATAGTTTCTGAGCACCTACTACGTTGTAGGTACAGTGATGGCAACCCCGTAGTGGACCAGACGGGCACACTCCCTCGAGGGGCTAACGGTCTATTTAAGACTGTATTTGTTGATTTTTAACTTGAGGAAAGCAAACTGGGGCTTTGGTTTCTGAATGAGCTAAACAATATCGTTCTATCCAAAGGGTTTATCTGGGGTCTTCGCACGGAATTCACTATCTGCTAGCAGAAGAGAAGGCATGAAGAGCCTAAAGGAAGGCGGATTTGGAAGAGGAGGCTGAGTGCATCCAGGAAGTGGGTCTTCACACTGTGCTGGTGGAGGATCCAAGGAGGGGCCTCAGGGGCCACAGCTGAGCGGTAAGGACTTGTTGTGTCCAAAGTGCTCCCCATTGACGGTTGGCTAAGAGCTTTCCTATTTGTTATAAAAGGCCTGATGCTTTAAAACAAAACAAGGAAGCACTAATTTTAGATTCTCCCTCTCCCCGCTTCATGGCACTGATGGAGAAAATGAGACCCAGAAAAGGGAACGAATCTCCCAGGGTCACAATTGCGTAAATGGTCTAAAACAAATGACCACAAACTAAGATGACAGATCCCTTAATAATTCACAAACTGTTTTTGTTTGCTTGTTTCTTTTTAAATCATAAAACAGCCTCTGGGGCAAGGTGGATGACAAGTCAGAGGAACACCTGTCCCGGCAGCCAGGCGCCCAGTCGGGGCCGCGTGGGTGCGGTAGCGGAGCGGCGGCCAGGCCGCTACTCCTTCCAGCGCGTCATCTTATTATGGCAACGGGAACACATTCAGCTGGACTGAGGTAAGCCCCAGCCGGCCCTGTGCTCAAGGCATTCTCCAATCCGGGCTGGTTTGGGAGATGATTTTTCTGCAAACTCATACATGACTCATCTTTACAGGCCTCCTATCAGGTCTGCTGGCTACAAGGAATCCCATTCAAACCACCTCTGCCAACAGCTGCTCAGGAGACCAGGAAACACTGGGGTTGCTGCGGGTGCTTTTTTAAGACATATTTAGCCTGCACCTGTGCTATTTTAATCTCCTCACATTACTGCCGGTGATATTAGTATCATACGCAGCCTAAAGACTGCATTTGGCCTACCCTAATTTAACAGAGATTTTTTTTCTTTGTAACACCAGAAAAGAAACTTAGAAACATGAACAGTAATTAAGATAAAGTTACTGTGTCTCCAGCAACATGGGAAGCTCTAAGCAGTGCTCTGGAAAAGGGCTGGCGGAGTCGGAGCAGAGGTGGGTGCCCCGCTGCCTTGCACCGCACCAGAGTGGTGTGACCCTGGGCAAATCACCAACCTTCCCCGGGCCTGAACTGCCCTCAGGGTAAAACGGGGATAACTGGCCCTGCTCTAGTCCTCAGGACTTGTTTTAGGGATCAACTGAAATGACATCATCTGTCAATGCACTCCAGGCGGAAACTACAGAAACTGCACAAATATTCAAGACCGTCTTGATGTTACCGTGGACGGAGAGCCCAGGAGGGCCAGGCTCCTGCTGGCTCCGGGCCACCGCAGGGCGGCACAGTGTTTGCCAACGAGGAGGGTGGAGGGTCGCAGTAAGTGCCACAGGAGTGAGGGAATGAATGACTAGCAGGTGCCATGAGAATGTTGTATTTATTGACTGGATACATTTTGAGCACAAAGATTGATAATTGTGGGGGAAAAAAAGGAAGTGTCAAATTTGAGAGGAGTTTTAAATTGATCAAAATACAGTAACCGCTGATCTACAAGGACTCTTTCCTAGGCCAAAAATGTGCAGCCTCGTGTGACAGGCTGCACTTGTACTTTTTATCTGTTCTGAGAAAATACATAATGACAAAAAGTTACTATGACAGCAGACAGTGTGAATTTTTCATTTTAATTTATAATGGAAGCATCTTCACACATTTGAAATACACAGCACCTGAGCCTGAGACACCGTATTTATTCTGTCCTTGGGCAGGGCACTGGCTGAGCCTGCTGCCACTTCAGCAGCCCCTCGGAGTAGCCTGAGGCCACAGGGGGCCTAGAGAGTGGCCAGAGGGTTCGGTAATTGATGAAACTCCTAGACAGACTCCCAGTGGTCTGCTGGAAATACACAGCAGGGAAAGAACCCCCCCCAAACAAACATATAGAAAAACCTGCGTAAGTTATATCTTCATGACATCTACTTTTATTGTCTGCCCCAGCTGGACGGTATGGCCCAGGAAGCACAAATATTTCTTGTATCCCAAACACTACAAACTCTGGGCCTTTGGGAGGTTCTGGAAAAACTGTGTGATAAATGAACTGAGGAATGAGCACTTGAGACTCTCTAACGAGTACAACCGGTGAAACTGAGGCCACCTCTTCCCTACGCCCCCTGCTGTACCCAGCTAACGGCTCACCTGAAAATCTCAGCCCCTCATAGAGGCAGCTCCCACCGTGAGTCTGATGGGATCCCTTGTAACCCCCCCAGCTCTCCCCACACTGCCAGAGGTAAGGGCCTGTGTGGCGGCATGATGCCCGCCGAGGTCACCGCCGGCTCCCAGAGCCTTGCACAGCACCGGACAGCAGGAGCTCGATCAGTGCCAAGCAAGGGGATCAAAGAATGAATCCATGAAGGAATGGGGCAAAGAATGAATCCATGAAGGAATGGGGCAAAGACTTCAAAGTCCAGATAGAAAGCAAACAAACACAAACACGAGTGATTTCTGCAAGGAGAGGGATGCAAACTCAAGCGTCAACAGTCCAAGTGGGAAGCAGGAATCAGCGCTGGGGCTGGCAGCAGGAGTGGGAGGTCCCCGCCACAGTGGCCTCGTAGGAACAAGCGCCCAGGGTTACTAGAGCTGCTCATTTTCCAAAAGAACCAGAAACCTGAGCTTTGTGAGTCATTTCCTGATTGTTAAATACTGACCATCAATTCTTTCTTTCTTCTCCAAGAACATGTATGGATCACACACAACACATCTATTGCCTGAACCCAGCCCACAGCCACCAGTCTGTCACCTCTGTTCACCAGGCAAGAGAGGTGTTTCAGCTCCAGAAGCATTAAGGCTTCAATTCCCTCCACTTAGTGCATTTACTGGGAGTAAGCATGAGCACACTGAGACCCACCATAACTGCACACACGCCAGAACCAGGTTCACTGGTCCTCCAAAGCGGCCTCAGCACTGCACACATCTCTCGCCAGTGTGGGTCCTCCAGAGCAAGTCCCTCTTCGTTCCCAGGGAAGCGCCTCTTCTTGCCAGGCCTGCCCGAAAGCTCACCCCGGGAGCTCCCTAATCTGTCTGGCTCCACTCACTCCCCAACTCCCCATTATCTCTGGAAGACACCAAGGAGCCTCCCCCTCCACTCCAGCATTCTTCCTGGCCTTTCAAATTCAACCCTTCTCCACCAAGCCTAACTGGACTGGCCCAACCAGCTAGCAAGCTGATCCTGTGCCACCCTCTGGAACCCAGACTGTCTTCATCCCCCACTGGGCCCAGAGCAGATAACCGAAGACAGCCAATCTGGTCCCTACAGAAGGGTAGGCCCTCGTAGGAGGGCAGTATGTATGACACCCCCATCCCAGGCAGGCACTGCTCAGTAAACAGGTTGAAAAGCAGCACGACAGATTCAAAAAGATCTCCCCCAGAGGTTGAAGAGGCTGCGGCTCACGAGAGGTATCAGGTGGGAAGGATGGGCAAGAGTCTAGGGCTGTAAGGGATGCACAAAGTTTTCTTTTACACTCAAAAAACCTGGGCTCCCTTAAGCCCTGAGAAGTGAAAGCACTGGTCCTATTATCAGAGGGAAGAGATTGTGAACACATGTAAGCAACTCTTCTGCTCAATCAACAGAAAATAGCGAAAGCTAACAGTGAGCACTGGCTGGGTGTCAGGCTCTATAACTTCCCAAAGACTGTTCACCTGCTAACAGGGGGCGCCACTTCACCTAAGGGCCCTCCTTTAAGAAACACTTTGCGGTGACTTCACGGTAGGTCCATTTAGAAAACTCCAACAGAAACCGAGTGGGAAATCTCATCAAAACGCAAAGTTGAAAGCCACCCACAATGACCAGCAGAAACCACTGAGAAGGTGTACCCCTCATTCCAGAGTGTCCCAGGCTTCCTTGACAGTTGTGTGTGAATCACAGCAAAAGACCTTACGCTAGAAGGACAGACCTCCCGCTCGCTCCACGTGAGGTGCCGTCTCTGGTCTTGCCAACCTCAGCGCTTTCAGCTCAGCCGCCTCCCCCCACATGCATCTTCCTCCTGAGATTTCCACAACCCCTGCCTGGCCTCTTCCCCCACCTCCAAGTGGGGCACACTCGCCCTCCTCCAGAGCCTTCCCCATGCCCTCAGCGGACAGGCCACCCCTCACCTGTGCCCACGGGCCCCGCCTCCTGCTGCTCCACAGTTCCCGAGGCCCGGCAGCCCAGGGGTGATGCTGGGGCCAGCTCTCCCACCCACAGACAAGCTTCTCCGAAGGCAGGCACCCCTGGCTTCTGCATCTACTACAGCCCCCGGCAGATGGAGGTGCCCAGGGATAACCTGGGCCAAAAAGAACTGGCCTCAGGCCTCCTTTCTCCAGGGAGTAGAGGATGCACGTGACAGCTCATCTGAGAGGGCTGAGCTGTGGAAAGCAGCCCGTGGGGTGGCAGGTGCTTTTCACTGTGCTCTTCTGGCTTTCCGTGATTTACAAATTTTTCAATTACCCTCATAATTAGACAAAACCCTGTTAATGCTATTTTGAAAATAAACCAGCCAAGTTTCCCATCAATACCATTCAGAGACACGACGCATCCTGAGAAACACTGCACATGTTAACCAGAGGTATTTCTGGAACGGCATGTGCGCTGGGAGGAAACTCCTGGTCACTGGACACGACCCTGGGCCTGAAGAACAGTGACAGCAATACCCACGGAGCAGCACCTGAAGCCAAGGGCCCTGCCCCCAAGGAGGGCACCCAGGCTTCCGCTCAGAGAGCAGGGCATCAGGGCCCGGCCCGCTGTCCTCCGGCTGGGCGGCCTACGGGAAGCCACTGAGCCCCCAACCCTGTCAAAACCGGGACCACGTTCTCTGTCACAGAGGATCTACGAAGATTTAATAAGACATACGTTTAAGGTGCTCAGCACAGAGCCGGATACACAGAAAACCCTCAGAGAAGGCGACGAAAATCTCCTTCCTGTGCTCAAGCCACAGCCTGCAAGTTACACGGCCGGCTCGGTCCACTTCCGAGGCGCCTCTCCGAAAAGTGTCCTGGTTCGACCTGGGAAACCAGCAACTTCCAAAATCAGTGTAACCTTCCCCCTATCCATCCCCCTAAGCTCCCACCTTCCACAGCTTGGCTGCCAAGCTTGGCTGACAAGGTACCAAGTTATGACAACCAGTGATGTCCCCGCTAGGGAGCCCAGGACCGCCCGCCTCCCTCACCTGCGACTCAAGGATGCGCCCTGCAAGGTGTCGCTAATTAAGCTCTGGGCCTCAGATGCACGGCCCGAGTAGAATCTTTGGAGACTCTTATTGCCCGTCTGAGCAAAACCCAGCTAACCGGAAGGCGAGGCTCCGAGATTTCTAAGGAGCACACAAAGGGATGGGGTTGGCATCAAGACTTCTAACCCACCCCCAACCCAACCGGCTCCCCACAAGCCCCGCTTCCAGGGCTCAGCTTGATACCAGAGGAGAGCTCCCCCGCGCCCTGAAAACGCCCAGACACATCCTGCCCACTTCCTTTGAAGCCTCCGAAGTGGATACTTCTGGTTAAATATAAACTCGAGGCTCATCAGAAATGACACATTTTATGGCTCTGCTCTGTTCACTGCCTGAAAGACGACCGC
>NW_020175018.1:15734237-15757643 GCF_003031525.2 Neophocaena asiaeorientalis asiaeorientalis
GGAGGGATCCACCCCCTCGACCCCACCCCCCACAACCGGCCTGCACCTGGGACTCAGCGTCCCCCGCCCGCGCGGAGCCTCCACGCCAAGGCCTGGAGTTGGACACCACCCCAGACTCAGCCTCCTCTGCCATGGAACCCGAGTCTCCAGCTCAAAGCCTGAGTCTGATCCCAACCAGGACTCAGCTTGCCCTGCTGGCTAAAAGCCAGCCACCGTGACTCCCCCAAGACTCAGCCACCTCCCCCCATCCCCCGCTGCTGGCCTGTAGTCTCCATACCATGGCTTGGGACTGACACCCCAATCCAGGGTTCAGTGCCCTCCCCTGCCCAGAGCCTGGCATGCCCCCTAACAACTTGGAACACAGAGCTCCCACCCAAACTCTAGCCTCCATGCCAGGCCTATGACTGATGCCACCCAGGATTCAGAGCCCCTTGATGGGCCATAGTTCATGGCAAGGCCTGGGACCAATCCCCGCTCCGTTCCTCCATCTGGGTCTCGGCAGCCCCTGCTGGCTGAGTCACCTGGCCAGTGCTCCCTGCCCTCCCAGAGGCTCCAGGCCGGGGACTGACCTGACCTGTCCCCTTACCTGAGACTCAGCAGCCCCTGACGGCAGGAGCCACCTGGCCAGCTCTGGGCCAGACTCCCCTGCAGGTTCAGTGTCCCCAGAGGCCCAGAGTCTCCCTGCCAACGTCTGGGTCCAACCCATTAGGACACAGCGACCCCTGCCTGCTCTACTCTTTTGACCCCCAAATGGGGACCAGGCTATCCTCCAGCCTGGGTCTCAGCTGTGGGCCTTTTCTAGCATGGTGACGAGTTCAGAAAAAGTCATTGGTTTAAGAATCAAAGATCCTACTTAGGGCTAGGCACTGTGTGAGCTGCTATGGGTCCTACAAAAATGTGCACGATCGATTCTTCCCTCCAAAGAGTTTGTAACTTGGGGAGTCAAAGTTAAATCATATAATGCAAGTATAAATAACAACAAATTTTAGTAACACAAGGGATGTTCACATCCTGCCCCCTGCTCGCTATTCTTGGCCCAAGATGGAGTGCAAAGAAGTAACACAAAACAAACTCGGTTTTCCCTCCTGTTTCCCTCAGATAAATAATCTGGTGATGGGAACAGGGTTTGGAAGAGGTGGAGGGAGAAGGAAAGGTAATTGACGTTGCAGAGATTCCTGTTCGCATCTGCCGGCACACTCTGGCGGGCTCGCTGATTCTGTAACTGAGAGCTGGCCCTGGGTGGCGGCCAAATTTCCAGAGTCCTCAGTTCCAGCTCTCTAGGGGTCAAAGGCAAAGCCAAAGATTGACAAATTCGTCTCTCTTTTCGAGCTGATGAATGGCTGCTCTGAGCCAGAGCCGCACTGCTCAGCTCTCATGGCAGCTGCATCGTCAGGCAAAACTGGCCCTTGGCCCCAGACCACCTCCCCCACCACTCCCAAAGCCGTCCCCAATCCTTCTAGGCTTCTGAGTCAGTCTTTTAGGTCCAAAAGTCTGGGTGCAAAGCAGAAAATCAGTCTGAATAGTAGGCCCAGTCAGGGGTTCGTTAAGAGTGGAACCAAATATATTCAATAAATCATGACATATCAAATGACGAGACATTTTCAAACAATAAAGTACTTTATAGGGACTTCCCTGGTGGCGCAGTGGTTAAGAATCCACCTTCCAATGCAGGGGACGCAGGCTCGATCCCTGGTCAGGGAACTAGATCCCACACGCATGCCACAAAGGAGACGGTGAGTTGCAGCTAAGGAGCACACATGCCGCAACTTAAGAAGCCAGTGAGCTGCAACTAAGGAGCCTGCCTGCCGCAGCTAAGACCCAACACAACCAAAATAAATAAATAAAAAAATAATTTTTAAAAGAGTACTTTATAAATGGACATTACTGTTAATAAGGGTCATGGAGCTTACGTAATAAAGGTTATTCATCAAAGGTGTTTATAGCTATAATAGAACACATGCAAGGTAATGAAAGCAAACAGATTCCTACAGCTTTGTTCTTCCTACCTTACAGCCTTCTCTCATGCTGCTCTTTTTGTCTAGAATATGCTCTCTCCCTCCTCTCTACCTGGCTAATCTTTCATCTTTCACTTCTCAGTTTAACTGCCACTTCTACGGGAAACCCTTCCCTGACACCCCCCCGCCCCCGCCCCATTAGGGCCAGTTCCCTGTACTGGTCAAGATGCTTGATTTCACTGTCAGAAACCCAGTTAAGCTCAGTCAGGGCAAAAAGGGAGTTTGTTGGACATCATAACTAGCAAACCAGGGTTACAGCCAGGACCAACAGCTACCTCTAGGCTCTGAAACTACAACATTACTCCTCTGCGTTGGCTCTATTCCCAACTGATCTCTCTCTGTGCAGTGGCTGAATTGGGTACCAGCTGACTCTCCTTAGCCTAGTTTGAGTCACATGCCTGTTGCTGAGCCAATGACTGCAGGTGGGGGGTGGGGGAGTAGGGTGCATAAATCAGCCAGGCCTGAGAATTGCACCAAATGCAAGAAACATGGGGAGTGGATGCCACAGAACCAGCAACTGGGAGTGGGGACGGGTGATGCTCAAAGCAATATCTGGGGAAGAGATGCTGATGACGCAAAATCCATGGACATTCATCTTGGCATCTTGGAGGGTTAAGAGCCTTGCAGAATCCTATATGTCTCCTTGATAGCACACACCTCCATATAGTTCTTTAATTTCTTGTATCTGTTTAACGTCTGTCCCCTTCAGGACACTGTGAGCTCCTACAAGCACAGACTGTCTCATTTGTACCCATGGGATTTTAACTTATGGAGGTGACTGAGTGACAACAAGGAGAGGCCAATGCCGTTGAGAGGAGAATTTATTACTTACATTTCCTGAGAGAAGGGGGCACACCACACCATGCAGGACCACCTGGGGAGCACCAGGGTGGTCAGGAGGCAGAAGCAGGAGTGAGAGGAAAGCTTAGGACAGAGTCTTTATTGGTTTTTTTTTCAGGAAAGGCAAGGCAGGGCAGGGTAAACAGTTTAGGATTGACTAGTGTGAATAATTCCAATGGGCTCTGGAAAAAGGGGTGCACTCTAGTTGCCTGGCCCTGGGATAACCTAGGGCAGAGGGAATATTGGTGTGGTGTGTGAGAGTTATATAACAGATACAAGAAATTAGAGAACCATATGAAGGCAGGCATGTCCTCTCATAAGGTGACTGGGGATGGGTTGGTTTGCATATGAAAGGTGTGCTCCCTCACCTATCTCTAAGAATTGGCTAGACTCTCCCAAGTCAGCAAGACTTTTAAGATGTCAAAACTTCATGAGACAGACATGGAAAACAAACTTATGGTTACCAAAGAGGAGGGGGAGAGGGAGGGATAAATTAGGAGTTTTGGATTAACATATATACACTACTATATATAAAATAAATAACCAAAAGGACCTACTGCATAGCCCAGGGAACTATACTTGTGTGTGTGTGTGTGTGTGTATAACTGAATCACTTTGCTGCACATCTGAAACTAACACAACATTGTAAATCACCTATACTTCAATTAAAAATAAATAAGTAAATATAAAAATAAAATTTCAATATAAAAAAAACACATCATAAGATACAGAAAATGAAAAACATTATTAGTACTAGGACCATGTCTGGCTTATGTACGTGGCAGCAACACAAGGAAGGAACTCAATCAGTACCTGCAAGGGTGCTTCTGGGCCCTCTCCCAACAGTCCAGCGAAGGATGAACCAGATGACCACTACACAGCTCTGCAGAATCCGCGGTGGAAGGGACAGCAAGGTGGCCAGGAGCCTGCTAAGAGAGTCTTTTTAAGAAGGGGCTTTTGGGGCTTCCCTGGCGGCACAGTGGTTAAGAATCCCCCTGCCAATGCAGGGGACACTGGTTTGATCCCTGGCCCAGGAAGATCCCACATGCCGCGGAGCAACTAAGCCCGTGCGCTACAACTACTGAGCCCACGAGCCACAACTGCTGAAGCCTGCACGCCTAGAGCCTGTGCTCCACAACAAGAGAAGCCACCGCAGTGAGAAGCCCACGCACCGCAACGAAGAGTAGCCCCCATTCGCCGCAACTAGACAAAGCCCGCTTGCAGCAACGAAGACCCAACACAGCCAAAAATAAACAAATAAATAGATAAATAAATAAAAACGGCCAAAGGAGACTGGTGGCTCCAGGGCTCATCTCAGATTGGATTGTTGACAATCACTTCACACGTACCCGCCTGAACTCCCCAACCACATGGTCAGTTCCCTGAGGACAGAGATGATGTCTTCACTATATCATTATTGCAGATCAGAAGGGGACGTGGAGTCCGTTAATAATAGTAGCAATGGTGTGAGGGCTGCTTGCGGCTGGTCACTGCTTCAACCCTCACAGTAATCCTGGGAGGGTGGGATCTAGATCAGGGAGTATTTGTTTGGTCATATGTTACAGATACCAATTTAATAATGGCTCGGCAAAAAGAATTTATTAGAAAGCATGCAGGTGTCTCATGGGTAGAACCGAAGGGCAGGAAGTGCAATACCTCACCGGCACCTGAACTGCCCACACGGCCCCTTATCCGGCCGCCCCCAGGTCCCTTCCTCTCCCACCTCAGCTAACAGACCAGACGCATGAAGGATACTCATCCCAAACCTGAGTTCCAAGACAGATGATCTGATTGGCCCAGCTCCCGTCAGAGGCTCACCCCCGGTCCAATTGGGGCTGGCCAGGTGGATAGGGTTACACAGTCCAAACAGCTGCTAGGGTCTAACCCTCCTGGTCTGGTGAAGGAGGGCAGCCACGTCCATCTTCTCCACTCCCTTGGCTGAGTGGGTTACACAGAGACACACTTCTAGTAAGTAGCCAGTCTGCTCCACACTTTTTTTTTTTAACTTTATTCCCCCCAGACTCATGTTTTAACCACTGTGCTACAACTTCCCTCACCCAGACTTCTCTTTAGGTACCCCACAGTATTTTACATGATGCTCTGTATTTTTTCAGTTCAGTTCCATTCCATTCACATAGATTGCATGTCCTCAGCGTCCTGGCCTCATGAGGAAAACAAAGACAAACAAGACCTGGTTCCTGGTCTCCAGGAGCTCCACGGGAATTGGGGGTGGAACTCTCAGTCCCCAACAAACTCTTCTATGAGACTGGCTATGATGAACATTCCAGTGGGGGGTGCCCACCATGTTGTCTGGGTGTGAGGGTATTCATCCCGATTCGGAGGATCAGGAAAGTCCAAATAGAGGAGACAAATGTTTTAGTGACTTTAGATGACATCAGTGATTTTGTTTTCATTGAGATTCTGCTCGTTATTCATTCCTGTGAGCATGAGTTCCCCCACATTCCCCCATGCCCCCAAATGGTTTAATCCCAGATCTGGTTGCTGTGCTCAGGAGACTCGGGAAGTGTCCACGTACATCCTCAAAAAGGTGGGGACAGATGTCTGGGTCATCGCTCCATGATCTAAATGTGGTATCTCCCAGACTGATCCCAGCAGAGCAGGCAGTACATTGCCTTCACGGTACTTTGGCCTTTTCTCAGGCAAGTTAACAGACTTCTTGCTCTGGGGCTCGAAAGCTAGTATGAAACACACGCATTTTCAATCCCGACACATAAGGTAACCACAGCCTCAAGGATCCAATTAAAATGGGATGGTTGAGCCCATAGCTGAAGCCCGCCAGTGTGCGAGGCCTGGGTGCTGTCATTTTCTTTCTTTTTTTAAAAAAATTTATTTATTTTATTTATTTTTGGCTGTGTTGGGTCTTCGTTGCTGCGCGCGCGGGCTTTCTCTAGTTGCGGCGAGCGGGGGCTACTCTTCTTTGCGGTGCATGGGCTTCTCACTGTGGTGGCTTCTCTTGTGGAGCATGGGCTCTAGGTGTGTGGGCTTCAGTAGTTGTGGCACGCAGGCTTAGTAGTTGTGGCTCGTGGGCTCTAGAGCACAGGCTCAGTAGCTGTGGCGCACGGGCTTAGTTGCTCCGCAGCATGTGGGATCTTCCTGGACCAGGGCTCGAACCCTTGTCCCCTGCATTGGCAGGTGGATTCTTAACCACTGCGCCACCAGGGAAGCCGTGCTGTCATTTTCTTAAACAATTCAGCAAACGTTACACATGGCCTGCTGAAGGAGGAAATTATGCAAGAAATGTAGTAAATGGCGACTAGCAGATAGCAGAAGCACACAAAACACACATCTCTCCTGCCCCCTAGTGAACATTTAAATTTCTAAACTCCGTTGGCTCAAAGTCATTTTTTTAAAAACATCTTTATTGGAGTATAATTTGCTTTACAATGGTGTGTTAATTTCTGCTGTATAACAAAGTGAATCAGCTATACGTATACATATATCCCCATATCTTCTCCCTCTTGCGTCTCCCTCCCACCCTCCCTATCCCACCCTTCTTAGGTGGTCACAAAGCACAGAGCTGATCTCCCTGTGCTATGCGGCTGCTTCCCACTAGCTATCTGCTTTACATTTGGTAGTTTATATATGTCCATGCCACTCTCTCACTTCATCCCAGCTTACCCTTCCCCCTCCCTGTGTCCCCAAGTCCATTCTTTATGTCTGCATCTTTCTTCCTGCCCGACCCATAGGAAAAGCCATTTTTAAGAAAAGCAAAGTAATATTATTTTACAAATCTTTTACTGTGTTTTTTTAAAAAAATATTTATTTATTTAGGCTCTACTTGGTCTTAGTTGTGGCATGTGGGATCTTTAGTTGCAGCATGCAGACTCTTAGTTGTGGCATGCATGTGGGATCTAGTTCCCCGATCGAGGATCGAACCCTGGCCCCCTCCATTGGGGGCACGAAGTCTTACTAGAGCACCAGGGAAGTCCCATACAAATCTTTAAGTGTTAATCACAGAAAATACGTGCCATCATTTTGAAAAATAACATACAGACATATAAAGTGAAAGTCTCCCTTTCATTCATGAGAGGGAATGGCTTAATACGTCCTTCCAGACTTTTCCATATTAAAAATATATCCATGCACATACTTATTTTTTTTATACGAATCGGTTTAAAAGGTACATATCAGTTGGTGCAACCGAGGCTGGCTAATGCTCACCAAGCCCACCTACTGGCGTACAGCTAGACGACATCTCCCAGCCTCCCCTGTGGTGAGGAGTGGCCATATGCTCAAGGGTGGACAATGGAATATGGCTGAAGTAATGATTGTCACTTCCATGCCCAGCCCATAAAAATCTCCCACACCTGATCCTCCACTCTCTCTCTTCTCCTTCTGCTGTGATGAAGGATGGAAGATGGAAGGAGTCTGGGTCCCTGAATGGCTGCCTGGAGCACAGCAATGCTCCCCTTCATGGACCTGCATGGGACTGGAGATACCGATGGATAGATTTTTTTAAAAAAACCAACGTGCTATCATTTTACATATATATGTATGTGTATATATATAGTGAGATTGAACGTCTTTAATGCCAATACATATAAATCTTCCTGATACTTTTTAACAGCTGTGCAGCACTCCATTGTATGGATGTACCAGAATGTATTTAAGCATTCTCTTCTTTTTTTTTTTTTTTTTGGCAGCATCGCAGGGCATGTGGGATCTTAGTTCCCTGACCAGGGATCAAACCCACGCCCCTTGCATTGGAAGTGTGGAGTCTTAACCACTGGACCACCAGGGAAGTCCCCAAGCATCCTCTTCTTGATGCGCACATGTTGTTTCCAATTTTTAAAAATTATAAACAAAACTGCAATAAATATCAAGGTCAGTATATCTTGCTCATTCATGTTATTATTTCTGCAGGGCAGGTCCTTATCCCCTATTGTTTTAGATAAGGATACAGAAATACAACAACCTGGGCAGTGGAGAATGACCTGGAATAGTTACATTTGGTTATGGCATGCGTTTGGAGAGGTAGTAGAGTGTGGTGTTTCAGATCCTGGAAGAAAGAAAGAACCACGTCCAAGTTCTGGTCCTGCTTCTTGCTAAGCAACCTTGTACAAGTCACTTAACCTCTCTAAGCCTCAGTTTACTCATCTGTGAAAGGAGGGTAATGCTGGTGCCTGCCTCATATTGGTGTATCTGTAAAATGGGGATAATAAAATGGGGATATGAGTACCTACCTCATAAACTGATCAAGGTTCAATGATGAAGGAAGGAAGGAAGGACAGTGACCCCTGAAGGATGGATACAAATGAAGTGAGCCTTAAGATTGTTCCAGCTTAATGCCTGGAGAGAGTTTCCAGGCCGCAGTGCAGGGAAGGGCGACCCAGGCAGAGCCTGGCAGACTCCCTGAGCTGAGGAACAATGCTGAGAGTCTGGAGAGAATAAGGTAGCCAGAGTTCACAGGACAGAGGGGAGATGCACAGCGAACTGCAGGGCTACCTTGTAAAACCTGGTGTGGGGGGATCAGAGCAGGCGAAGAGGCAGGAAAGGGCTTAGTCACACGTGTCCACTTTCTCCTTCTAAGTTGAGCAACTCCTCCTGGGGGTGGGGGGTGGGAGTCGGTGCAGGAGCAGGGAGAGGCTACGAGTATTATGCTATCTGAGCTCTCTCCAGTGTAAAAATGAAGAAGAAGCAATACTGTCGACACTCATACCTCAAAGCTCTCCTCTTGGCTCTGGGATTATTGAGAGGTGAGTCTGGACCCTCCGTTCCTCTACCTGTCCCCCTGTCGCGGGATCCGCTTGCTCAGTGGGCCATTTGCTATTATCTTGGTTGATTATTTACCTTGCTGAATAACAAACTATCTCCGGATTTAATAGCTTAAATCTGTGCAGCTCTTGGGTACCAGCAAGAGTTCGCCTAGACAGCCTGCATCTGATCTCAGTGGCATCAGTCAGGGTCAGGGTTTGGAACATTCACTTACAAAGTGGCTTCTCCAGGAACGTGTTGGGCCTCAGTGCTGCTCGACCACTCTCTTTGTCTCCACATGGCTTGGGTTTCTTACAGAATAGCGGTCTTGGAAAATATGCGCTAGTAACGTGGTGGCGGGCCTCTGAGAGCCTGGAAGCAGAAGCTACCAGGACAGTTAAGGGCCACTCCTGGACCTGGCTGGGCATGCCTTCCATCCCTGCATTCTATTGGTCAAGCTTTCCATCCCTGCGTTCTATTGGTCAAGCCTTCCATCCCTGCATTCTATTGGTTAAGCCTTCCATCCCTGTGTTCTATTGGTCAAGCCTTCCATCCCTATGTCCTATTGGTCAAACTTTTCATCCCTATGTCCCATTGGTCAAACCTTCCATCCCCACGTCCTATTGGTCAAAGCAGTCACAGGATCCGCCCATATTCAAGGAGGTGGAGCAATGGACTGCACTGCTTTGTGGGGGTTGCCAAGGTCACGAAAAAGGACCACCTGGGATGGAAGATGATGTTGTGAGCACCTTTGGGAGGTTAATCTGCCCTAGCCCCTGCTTCGAACCCCGTGTGTATGCCTCCTGGAGTCTCCAGCTCAGACTTTGTCCTGAGTGTCCACGGCCTGCTGAACACCTGCCCAGGCTGTCTTGTAGGCAGCTCAGACTCAAATGTCCAAACCTGGACCCAGCCCCTAAACCTGCTTCTTTCAGCCCCTAAACCTGCTTCAGCCCCTAAACCTGCTTCTCCTCCAGGGTTTCCTATTCAGGAAATGCCACCTCCTTCCATGGGTTGCCCAGTTCAGAAGCCTGGATGTCCATCTTGCCTCTGCCTTCTTTCAACCCCCATTTACTCAATTACAAATGCCTCGAAGCTTTCCTCTCCACTCCGACCCCACCGACACTCTCCTTGCTCTTCATCTGGGCCTCCTTCTCACCCCTGTGTTATGCCAACAGCGCCCTAATGGGCCCCAACCGTCATTCTTGCCCTTCTGGCAACTCATTCTCTACACTGCGGCCAGAGAAATCTTCCCCATGCTAACCTGATTGTGTCAATGTCCAAATTAAAAAGCCTCAGCCACACCCCATCACCCTCAGCACAAAGTACAACCATCCACTCTCATCTTCAACCTCATCTCTCCTTCACCAGGCCCGCCAGACACAACCGGGACCCCTGGTCATCCTCAGCCACTCGAGCTTTCCGGATGTGCTGGGCTCTCCTGACATCTCTGGACCTTGGCAAATCCTGTTCCCTTCACCTAGGACACTCCTCCCCACCCCACCTCCAGCCTTGTCGAGATGGCCCCATCTCTTCCTTCAGGCCTCACTTGAAATGTGACCTTTGAGAAACCCACTACTTTGTAGCTTATCACTCAACTAAAACAATATTTTATCAAGCAAAATAGAATGTATGCACAGTAAACAGCATACATTTAAAGTGTACAGTGGGATGAGTTTGGACAGATGTACACACCCGTGAAATCACCATCAACAATCAAGATACAGAACATTTCCATCACTCCCAATGCTTTTCTCGTGCCCTTGGCACTTGACCCCTTCATCCACCACCAGCCCCAGGCAACCACCGATCTGCTTCCTGTCACTCTAGATTCTTTTGCATTTTCTAGAATGCTATCTAATGGAATCACACTGGTGTGTACTTTTGGTTCCTATCTCGATTTTATACTTTCTTGTTTGCTTTGGGGGCATCTCCCCCTAAAAGAATGCAAGATACACAAGGACAGGGTTTGTGTCACGATGCCTGGCACATAGTAGGTGCCCCATGAATACTTGTTGACTAAATCAATAAACACTATGACCTTAGGTAGTTTCTCTGGGGCAGAAGCTATGTTTGTTTGTTTTTTAAAAAAATATTTATTTATTTATGTAATTTATTTGGTTGAGCCAGGTCTTAGTTGCAGCTCCAGGGCTCCTTAGTTATGGCTCCAGGGCTCCTTAGTTGTGGCATGGAAACTCTTAGTTGTGGCATGCATGTGGGATTTAGTTCCCTGACCAGGGATGGAACCTGGGCCCCCTGCATTGGGAGCACAGTTTTATCCACGGCGCCACCAGGGAAATCCCAGGAGCTGTGCTGATCAGGGAGACCTTGAGTCTCTCTAGCCAACCAAGAGAGCAGGGGCCTTGCTAAAATTGTCTTCTTGGAAGTCCCTAGCCTTCTCTGGCACCCCTTGCTCTCCCATACCCCCTAGATGTGACAGCTGGTAGACCCATAGTTCCCGGCTCACAGCCTCCTTTTGGAAATCACCTGCTTTTCTTCTTTAATTATTTTTGTGGTAAAATATACACAGTATAAAATTTCCCATCTTAACCACGTTTAAGTGTACAGTTCAGGGGCATTAAGTACATTCACCTTGTTGTGCAACCATCACCACCATCCATCTCCAGAACTCTTTCGTCTTGCAAAACTGAAACTCTGTACCTATTAAACACTAACTTCCCATTCCACCCTCCGCCCCCACCCCCAGCCCTTGGCAAACACCATTCTACTTTCTGTCTCTATGAATTTGACTACTCTAGGTATCTCATATAAGTGGAATCATACAGTATTGTCGTTTTGTGTCTGGCTTGTTTCACTTAGCATAATGTCTGTCCTCAAGGTTGGTTCATCCATGTCGTAGCATGTGTAGCATCTAACGAATTTCCTTCCTTTTTGATGTTGAATAATAATAATAATTATTATTATTTATATATTTTTTGTTCCTTTGTTGTTTGTTTATCCATTCATCCATCAGTGGACACTTGGGTTGCTTCCACCTTTTGGCTGTTATGAATAATGCTGCTGTGGACGCGGGTGTACAGATATCTCTCAGAGTCTCTGCTTTCAACTCTTTTGGGTATATACCCAGAAGCAGAATGGCTGGATCATATGGTAATTCTATTTTTAATTTTTTGAGGAACCTCTATACTGTTTTCCACAGTGGCCGGACCATTTGGCACCCCCACCAACAGTGCACGAGGGTTCCTGTTTCTCCACATCCTTGCCAACACTTGTTATTTTCTGTTTTGTTTTTTTCTTTTTTCTTTTCATAATAGCCATCCTAATGGGTATGAGGGAAAGTCTGCTTCTGAGGGCTGGTTTATTCCCTCTTCAAGGTCTTCTCCTGAGAAAACACTGGTCTCCAAGCCACGCAAATCTTAATCTTGGGAAATCTCAGCTCTGTCCCAACAATGGTTCCACAACCTGAGAGTCACTGATGGAAACCTGAGGCAGTTTTGACTTTTTGATGTCAAATGTGTGTATTCATTCAATAGATATGTATTGAGAGCATACCTTGGACAGGGCCTGGGCCCATGGTGGGACCTGATACCCCAGCTCAGGTTGGTCGTCCCCTTGCCTGCACCCTAAGGAATTCTACTGCACTGTCTCGTCCACCTGGACAGTGGGAAGAGGACCAAGAAGAAGCCTCCTTGCTGGATCCTCTTGGCACCCATCCTTGTTCTCCTGTCTTCTTCCATCTGCTTTTAATTTTACACTATTTAGTCTTATTTTATGAACGCTGTGAGCTATTCTTAATTGTTTTTTTCCCCCAGAACAAGGCAGGGTATAAATAAATAAATGAGAAGATGAAAAAAGAGTGGTCTGTGGATACAATTAGCAGCAGTCTCATTTTAAGCTGACTTAATCAAAATACTCTGCTATGAAGTCTCAGAGATGTAACAGCCCCCAGCATCACATATACCTTCATACTCATGCCCGCCCCCCACCCCCGCCGGTGCAGGTGGCGTCAGGACCAGCCCTTCCCAGCGGCCCCCTGCAAGGTCTTCCCAAGGGCATGCTGGGAGTGTTTGTGTATGACAACATTCTCCATCACCACGCAGCACTGCTGTGATCTGTGTGGATTTGAGCCCCCATCTCCCTCTCTCTCCCTCCTGTAGGTGAACTGGCAGTGCCCTCTGTGTTTTCTGCTTCTCCCATCCTCCCAGGGGTTCTTGTCAGCCTGGCTTTCTTTCCTGCTTCTGCAAACCAGCTCATATCTGCCTTCCCTTCTAGTCCTCTGGCACCTAGTTGCTCCCCCTCCACCCCCAAACATCTTTATTATCTTCCTGGTTTATAAAATGAACACGTTTGTTGTAATTTTTTTTTTCAGCTAACCGAACTTAGAAAGGAGAAAGGGAAAAGGAAAAACCACCCTAAATCCCACAGTTCTGTGATAATCACTATTAATATTTTGGCAGAGAACCTTTCAGACCTGTTTCTGAAAGTGTGTTCCTTTGAACAACAGCCCTGAGAAAAGCTTCTTAGGGAAAGAAAGGGATTCCATAGCCAAAAGTCCCCAGGAAGAGCTACATTATACTCACGGAACATCACAGCTAATAAGCGAGGTAAAGGCACTGAATTCGGCTTTCTTAAAACCCTTGAGAGTAACCCCAGGAACCCAGATTGGAAAACATTATTTCAGGGTCTTTCTAATAAGTTGACCCCATGTACAGGCATTAAAGCACTCTTTTAAAAAAAAGCTTTACAAAAATCAGAATATACTAAATTGCCCTTTTGTAAGATTTTATCTTACATTTTCCCATGTTAATAAGGATATATCATCAATGCAATTTTAAAATGAATTTTAATAGATGGTAAATGCACATGAATTGAGAACCCAATAGATAATAGAGATAGACTCAACAGAAATAGATCCCACAAGTATGCCCAACTGATTTTTTTTTTTTTAATTTATTTATTTATTTTTGGCTGCATTGGGTCTTCGTTGCTGCGCGCGCGGGCTTTCTCTAGTTGCGGAGAGCGGGGGCTACTCTTCGTTGTGGTACGCGGACTTCTCATCGCGGTGGCTTCTCTTGCTGCAGAGCACGGGCTCTAGGCGCGCAGGCTCAGTAGCTGTGGCCCGCAGGCTTAGTTGCTCCGTGGCATGTGGGATCTTCCCAGACCAGGGCTCGAACCTGTGTCCCCTGCTTTGGCAGGCGGATTCTTAACCACTGCACCACCAGGGAAGTCCCTGCCCAACTGATTTTTGACAAAGGTGCAAAAAAAGAATTCAGAGGAGGAAACAGAGCCTTTTAAACAAATAGTCCTGGAGCAAGTGGCCATCCATATGCAAAAATATGAACATCACCTTAAGTCTCATACTTTGTACAAAAATTAGCTCAGAATGAATCTCAGACTTAAATGTAAAATGTAAAACTATAAAACTTTTAGAGGAAAAAAAGGGAAAACCATTTGAATCTAAAGGCCCTTTTAAGAGAATGAAAAGACAAGCTATACACTGAGAGAAAATACTTGCAAACTACATATCTGATAAAAGAGTAGTATACAGAATACACAACTCTCTAAACTCAACATTTAAAAAAAAATGAACAGGGCTTCCCTGGTCACACAGTAGTTAAGAATCTGCCTGTGGATGCAGGGGATATGGGTTTGATCCCTGGTCCAGGAAGATCCCACATGTCGCGGAGCAACTAAGCCCGTGTGCCACAACTACTGAGCCTGTGCTCTAGAGCCCACGAGCCACAACTACTGAGCCTACGCGCTGCAGCTACTGAATCCCATGCACCTAGAGCCCGTGCTCCACAACAAGAGAAGCCACGGAATGAGAAGCACCACAATGAAGAGTAGCCCCCTCTCGCCACACCTAGAGAAAGCCCGCGCACAGCAGCAAAGATCCAACGCAGTCAAAAAATAAATAGAAATTTTTTTAAAGTTTAAAAAAAATTTAAAACTGAACAATCCAATTAGAAAATCGGCAAAAGACATGAAAACACATTTCACTGAAGAGGATACACAAATTACAAGAACGCACATGAAAAGATGTTCAACACCATTAGCCATTAGGGAAATGAAAATTAAAACCACAGTGAGGTATCACAGCATGCCTGTCAGAACGGTGAAAATGAAAAAAGTGAGAACACTTCTTCTGGTGAGGATGCAGAGAAACTGGCTCACTCATACATTGCTGGTGGGAATGGAACAGGGTACAGCCCTCTAGAAAACAGCTGGGCAGTTTCTTAGAAAACTAAACATGCAACCGTCATATCCAGCAGTTACACCCCTGGGCATATATCTCAGAAAAATGAAAACTTGTGTTCACACAAAAACCTGTACACCATCGAACACAACTCAGCAATAAAAAGGAATCAACTCTTTTTTTTTTTTTTTTTTTTTTTTTTGTGGTACGCAGGCCTGTCACTGTTATGGCCTCTCCCATTGTGGAGTACGGGCTCCGGACGCGCAGGCTTAGCGGCCGTGGCTCATGGGCCCAGCCGCTCTGTGGCACGTGGGATCTTCCCGGACCGGGGCACAAACCCATGTTCCCTGCATCGGCAGGCGGACTCTCAACCACTGCGCCACCAGGGAAGCCCAGGAATCAACTCTTGATACGACAGCTGGATAGATCTCCAGAGAACTACATTTACATTGAATTAAAAAAATCCAGTCCGCAAAGCTATATATTGTATGATTCCGTGTATATGAAGTTTGCGGAATAAAATAATTATAAGGGTGAAGAACAGATTAGTGATCGCCAGCAGTTAAAGAGGGGGTGGGAGCAGGAGGGAAGCAGGTGTAACTATGAAAGGAAAACAGGTAGGATAGCTGTGGTGATGGGGATGTCCTGTATCTTGGCTGTGTAGATGTCAGTATGGTGGTTGAGCTATCGTATAAGAGTTTTGCAAGATGTTAACCATTTGATAAAGGATACCTGGGATCTCTCTGTATTATTTCTTACAACTATGTGTGAATCTAGTTATCTCAAAATAAAACGTTAAAAAAATCACAAACGTATTTAGACAATGAAAAGTAGGCACCCCCTCCCCGGGAAACACCCACTGATCAGTTTCTGCACCTCTGTTTCTAAAAGTTGTGCTGTATCTCACTGGCTGGATGTGCCATATTTGACTGAACCAATTCCATATTGTTAGAGTTACAACGTTCCTAATTTTTACCATTACAAGCCATGTTATTATGAGCATCCTTGTGTATATATCTTTGCTAGAAGTGACATTTCTGGGTCAGGAAATGTGCATATGTGAAACATTGATACATGTTGCCATATTGTCCTCTAGAAAGACTGTATCAATTTATACTTTCACTTGACGGATTCATCCTCTGACTCTAACAATCCCTTTCTCTCCTCACTAATCCACACTTTAAATTAAGAAAGGGCATAGCCAATAAAAATCCTGGATAAACTTTATTTCTATATTACATACAACCCAGGGTGTCAGAATGAAAAACAGAGGCACACCTTCCTTATTTACAAATTCCTACGAGGCAAATGCACCAACTCATCACTTAGACTGTTTTTTAAAATGAAAAGACAACACTCTAGATTTTGAAAACAAGAGGGAGGGGATATGGAGATGTAAGTATACATATAGATGATTCACTTTGTTCTACAGCAGCAACTAACACAACAATATAAAGCAATTATATTCCAATAAAGATGTTTAAAAAAAAATCCACCATTGCTAGCTTTGATATAACATTTCCTTTAGTCTTTACCTGAGAAGTCTTCTTGAAATCCTTTCTACTCTCGCTTTTGCTGCTCTGAAAACAAACTGTGTAACCTCTCATTTGCTAGAGGGGGGAAAGCGTTAATTTTCACAGTTTTCCTTACCCAGAAAGGTAGAATAAGACAACCCGAAGGTTAGAACTGGAGGGAGCATCAGCTTGGGTTGGCGAAGTCAGTACCGGGCCAAGGAGTTCTACCTGTGACTCCCTATGCTGTCGCTTATGGATTGGGAGGTCTTGGTCAAGTTATTTAAATGTTTTAAAATCTGTGTCCTGGGGGACTTCCCTGGTGGTCCAGTGGTAAAGAATCCACCTTCCAGTGCAGGGCACGCAGGTTTGATCCCTGGTCGGGGAACTAGGATCCCACATGCTGCAGGGCACCTAAGCCCTCTCGCCACAGCTACTGAGTTCGTGTGCCACAACTAGAGAGAAACCCGAGCACCCCAACAAAGATCCCGCGTGCCACAACTCAGACCTGATGCAGCCAAGAAAATAAATAAATAATTAAAAAAAAATCTGTGTCCTGGAGTGTAAAATGGATATAATAATAGTGACCATTCTTGTAAGGCAGGGAGTGATACTATAGCTCGATGCCTTCACAGGAAGGATGGAGACAGGGAGGTCCAAGGAAGGGAGATGATTCACAGAATATCAACTGGTCAAGGGAGAGGTCAGGACTGGAAGAGAGCGCTCCTGACTCCCACCCACGGCCATCAAAGCTCACTGTCACCAAAGCCACTCTGAGCCATCTACCTTGTTGTAAACCTAAGGGAGGAAAAGTGACTTAGCTGAGTAAGCGCTCAAGAAACGACATAGCACGGCGAGTCATGGAGGCATGCCATGTTTTTGCATTTGTGTCCATAGAAAGCCCGCTACCTCATAGACAGATGAAGCAGGTAGAGGCAGCTTTGGCCAAAAGGCTCAAAATCCCCCACCCTTTTCCCAACCCACGTGACTCGAACGCTCTTAGAGTCTGGCCCTGCTACCAAATGTGCCTTCGTGTAAAACCCACAAACCCGAATCTGCGCTCACGGCTTTTTCCCGCTAATTAAAATAGCTTTTATTGGCTTCTTTTTTTTCATATTGCAAAAGCTATAACACTTTCATTCCCGGGGGGAAAAAAAAAAGGTAAAAATACAGAGAAGCAAAAAGAAAGGGGCAAAAAGCCACAACCCTATCCTATAGCTTTGAACTAGGAAATCAACTAAGTACATTTCAGGAAAGGAAGCCATCTAGCAGGATGCTTTGGGGTCTTGAAAACAGTGAACAAAAGCCAGCATCCCTGGGAACTTGTCCGTGCTTCACACAGATTGTCCCAGAAGGGTCCCAGAGCAGTCCTCAGGCCCATCAGGCCTCAGAGTCCTACCCACCACTGCCCTGCCACGTGCTTAGTACTCCCCCCTTCCCGCCATGTCTCTTGGCTTTCATTTTTTTGCTAGAGTTTTTAAAGGTTTAACACACATACAATAAAGCAGGATGGTCTTAAGTGTACAGCTTGATGATTTTTCACATGTGTTCACACCCGTATAGGCATCAACCAGGATGAAATCTACAACATTTAAGTGCATACACAGGTCCTCCACCAACCTCCTGGGGGCAACCACTGCTTTGGCCTCTCCCACCATAGATTCACTTAGCCTGGGTTTGAATTTCATATAAATGGGAAGTTTGGGTCTTTCCACTGCTTAACCTCATGCCTATGACATTCATGTAGGCTGTGCATGTAGCCCTTTTACATTGCTGTCTAATATTCCATTACAGGAAATGTGCACAGCTACCACAATTTGTGCGTCTGTTTTACCATTGATGGATATTTGGGTTGTTTCCAGGTTTGGACCATTACCACTAAAGCAGTCATGGACCTTCTACCTGTCTTTTGATGGACAGAGTGTGTGTGTTTCCTGAGTCCAGGTACATACCCAGTGAACGGCTTTGCTGGGTCTTAGGGTGTATGTATCCTTAGCTTCAGTAGGTACTGCCAAACATTTTCCCCAAGTGGTTGCGTCAGTTCACAATCCCGCCTGTCTCTTGGCTCTTAGAACGTGCCACGATGATGTAGGTAATCGCAAAACACACACCTGCAAGGAGTCCCACTATTTCCCTAAACTCCATTTAAGGTGACACCTTAAATGCACTAGAGTGGACACCATATGCACTGGAGTTCTGTCTTTCCGTTTTCCTTCTCACCTATGTACACCGCCTCCACGTGGTCCACACACACACACACACACACACACACGCACACACACACACACGCACACACACACACACACACACGCACACCCGAGCCAAGGCACCAGATCCAGCCCAATTTGTAGTCACACACTCTTTCCAGCGCCTGGTGAGGTCTTGCAGGCTGCTCCGGGGGTGGCCGACTTATGTCCTGGATGGGGGTCACTGAGTGGTCCTGCCCGCACAGGACCGGGCAACGCGAGAAGCCTCTGCAGCTCTAGGGTGTGAAGGGCAAGGGCGAGTGTCCCTCTGGAGGGCCTGGCTGTGGCCAGAGTCCTGTGTGGAACCACTAGGGGGCGACACAGCCCCGCAGAAGGACCGTGCGGCCCGGCTCCATGCGTCGGCCGGGCACAAGGACAGGAGCTGGTCCGGCAGTGGCCGACCTTGCTTCTCACTCTTCAGGGGCCCGCCTTTCTCCCCGCCTCCCACCCTGGGGTGGTGCGCCGGGCCCTGGGCAGGAGATCCAAGATCTGCTTGGCTCCTGCCCGGCACCAGCTTCGGGATTTGGGAGGATCATTCAACTCCTCTGTGCCTCAGTTTCCACACCTGTAAAATGGCAATAATAACGTCTTGCTAACTTTGTGGGTCTATTGTGAGGCTTGGTGCCAGTAATAATTATTGGTAACTGCTATGATCTGTCAGGTGCTTACTCTCAGCTGGAGTCTGTGCAGCGCTTGGGGCTGGTGCTTTGAAGCATTCTCCCCTAGAATCCTCACCTCTGCCCTCTGAGGACCTGGGAGGGGAGGGGGCCGAGGAGCCACGACAGCAGCCACATCTATATGCCTCCCCATCCCCCACAAGCCCATGCGAGGTGCTCTGCTCCTTGCTGGACATGCACTCAGCTCCTTCCTTTACTCCACAGCCCACCACGATGGGGGCTGTAATGATCACCACTGCACAGAGGGGGAAACTGAGGGTCAAACTGACCCACCGAGTCGCAGGAGCCAGGCCGGGGTTCCCCAACTCCACCCACGCAGTCTGGCCACAGAGCCCCTGATCAGAGTCGCTGGGTCGTTTGTGAGGCCTGAGGCATCGTGTGCATATGTGGCTGTCACCTCCCCAGGTGGCATCTGTACTACTGTCATCGTGATGTCGGGCAGCAAGGGCAGCTGCAAACCCAGAGCTGGCTTCCCGGGGCTCACTGCACCCCCCAACCCCCAACCTTGCTTCTCTCCCCGCAGTGTGAGGAGCTAGAGGAGAATCAGTGCTTTTCTTTTCTTTTTTTAAATAAATTTACTTATTTAATTTATGTATTATTTTTGGCTGCGTTGGGTCTTCACTGCTGCATGCAGGCTTTCTCTAGTTGCGGTGAACGGTCTTTGCTATGGCGCGCGGGCTTCTCATTGCTGTGGCTTCTCTTGTTGCGGAGCACGGGCTCTAGGCGCATGGGCTTCCGTAGTTGTGGTGTGCGGGCCTCAGTAGTTGTGGCTCGAGGCCTCTAGAGCGCAGGCTCAGTAGTTGTGGCTCGTGGGCTCCAGAGCGCAGGCTCAGTAGTTGTGGCACATGGGCTTAGTTGCTCCGCGGCACGTGGGATCTTCCCAGACTAGGGCTCGAACCCGTGTCCCCTGCATTGGCAGGTGGATTCCTAACCACTGCGCCACCAGGGAAGCCCAGAATCAGTGCTTTTCAATCAATGCCCCTTGGAGGTGCCCCAAAGGTCCTGCAGGTCAGAGGGACCGGGGGTAGGTGAGGAGTCCCCTGGTGTCGAGCCCTGCTCCCCACTTCCTGCCAGAGCAGCTTTTACAGGCTTTGTATATTTTAATTCTGGAAAAAGAGTTCTGATGCTAAAATTAACCCCCCAAATGTTTAAAACCACTAGACTAGATAATTCCTGAGGTCCCTCTGAGTTCTAAATATGTTATGAACTCCTTTCTTGAACCTATTTCTATTTTTAGCTGGCAAATTCAATTTACCTTTTCCCTACTGAGTGCAGACTTCTATTTTTGTCTTGTTTTATTCTTTTTTAATCTTAAAATTTTCCTTCTCACGTTGCAGGCACTCCCCACCTGCACATCCAGTTTTGGAGGCCCCAGCTTTTCTATGAAGTCTCTATTCTACCCTGTTTCTGGCTCTATTTTCATGACCTCACTGGCTCCAGCCACATTCCTCCTGTTTTCTCATTCTGGATTGGAAGCCTAACCTTCCCCTCTGGGGTTCTTCACAAGACCACCCTTTAACATAATTGATCTGGCCCTTTCCTAGCCCAAATCTGCGATATTTCTCACAGAACAGCTACTAGAAGCCCATGTGGCGTTCCAGGGACGGGGCACCAGGGTCTGGTGGAAGGGAATTTGCTATTAACAAGTGAGACCAGAAAGAGGAAAAAGGAAAAAGAAACAAAGGAAGAAGAGGCTCACATATACATGCACATTGTTTTTCATCATCATTTTCTGATCTGTGCTTCCAACCTTCTCCTTTGAATGCAGAGATGAGTCCATTTTACTTGAATAAATTCCACACTTTAAGCAGTTTTCAGGGTACATGAGAAAGAGGGTGCCTTTGACCCTAGCACTTCTGAGAGCATTTTAATGGCCCCTATTCTGCTGGGGAATAAAGTCACGTGGTAAGAAAGCCCACTTTACCTGTAAAAAAACTCTCTTCCAGCCTAACCCACAGCCCAGCTCTGAAGGAGAGTCTCACCCTTTCTACAGATATCACCGTCCTCTGAAGGACACAGTGTCCTTCACGACAGTCTCTCCTTCCCCAGCACGAGAACGAGATGATCAATCGCGTCAGCCATTGATCAATCCAGAAGTGCACATCGCCTGCCTCACGTGGACCTTGTAGCGTTAGGAGCTGTAAGAAAACTGAGAATCTGGACATGCAAGACGGAATTGTGGCTTGAGAGGGACACGGCCTTGGCTTTGGGCACAGCATGAAATGCAGCATGAACGCTAAGAGAGGGGGTGTTCAGAACAAAAGCCACATCTTTGCCCCAACCCTCAAGGCCATGCCTGAGCTCCCGTCCTCCCTGGGGGCCCCCTCACCTCTGCTCACCGTTCTCTGGCCACGTGGACCCTCCTTCAGCGACAGCAATGGGCCAACCTCTGGTATCCTCCAGCCCTGCCCACGTGGAGCCCACGCCCCCAGTCTCCCCTCAACCCTCGCTGGTCTGACCGTCACCAATCAGAGAACCCCCAAAGGAAATGAAGTTCCTCCACTACCATCACCCCCTCTTAGGACCCTCGCCCTTCGTGGCACAGGACAGCAGCTCTAAGAGGGTGATTACGTGTTATTTGTTCAATCTTGGCTTCCCAGGCTGGACCGTGACTTCGGCGTCTGTCTGCCCCGGCCTCCAGCCCAGGGCTCACAACAGGTGCCCAGTGATTGTTTGTTGAATAAATGCGAACATCAGCTGATGAGCTAACTGAACAGCTGGACCACAGGGGCAGAGCACGAGTGAAAGGGGCAACCTCGTGGGCAGGAGCTGACACGAATGCTTCCCGGGGGGCTACACCCTGTGCCTAGCCCAGGACCAGGCCCCCTGGTGGTGGGGGGCGATGGTGGGCAGGCAGGGGATGAGACGAACCTGCCATCTGGGGCATGAGGACACGGGCAGGAGATGGAGCAATGCAGCCCAGAGATGGCTCAGGCCGGTGTGCCAGTGGGGCTGTCGTCCAGGGAGGGAGGTCAGCCCGGCTGCGGGGGGTAGGGGTGAGGGCGTGTCCTCTCCATGGGAATGAGCCTTTAAATGATTAATGCAATTGCTAGTTATCGAGGGCCTACTGTGTGCCAGCACGGGTTCCTGGGTGCTATGGGCATAGCCATAAACCAAGTCCCTGACATCATGGAGTGTCCACTCCAAGTGGAGAAAGACATTAAACCAAGTCCATGTCCATTCAGTTGTTAATGGACATTTGGACTCCCCCCAGTGTTTGGCTGTCACGAATTTAAAAGCTACGGGACTAGTGCTCAGCAAACAAACGGAAGGAACTACGGATACACACAACCACACGACGATGCTGAATGAAAGAAGTTAGATTAAAAGAAAAAGGAGTATTATTAGAGAATTTCACTATATACAATTCTAGAAAATGCAGACTAATCGACGGTGAAAGAAAGTAGGTCAGTGGTTGTGTGGGGACATTGGGGGCTGGGAGGGACCACACAGGGGCATGAGAGAACTTTTGGGGGGTGAGGGGTGGCATATTAGTTTGCTGGGCTGCTGTAATAAAGCACCACAGGCCGGGTGGCTGAAACAACAGAAGTCTATTTTCTGTCTTCGGGGCTAGAAGTCTGTGATCAAGGTGTTGACAGGGTTGCTTCCTTCTAGGCCTCTCTCCTTGGCTTGCAGACAACCATCTTCTCCCTGTGTCCTCACGTGGTCTCCCCTCTGTGCCTGTCTGTGTCCTAATCTCCTCTTCTTGTAAGGACACCAGTCATGTTGGATTAGCGCCCTTCCTAGTGCCCTCATTTTTACGTAATCACTTCTACAAAGACGCCCTCTCCAAATGTGGTCACATTCTGAGGTCCTGAGGGTTAGGACACCGACATATGAATTTTTAGAAGGACACAATTCAGCCCATAACAAGTATGGTCACTATCTTTATGGTAGTGATGACTTCACAGGCATAAAAAGTATCAAATTGGGGGCTTCCCTGGTGGCGCAGTGGTTGAGAGTCCGCCTGCCGATGCAGGGGACATGGGTTCGTGCCCCGGTCTGGGAAGATCCCACATGCCGCGGAGCGGCTGGGCCCGTGAGCCATGGCCGCTGAGCCTGCACGTCCGGAGCCTGTGCTCCGCAATGGGAGAGGCCACAACAGTGAGAGGCCCGCGTACCGCAAAAAAAAAAAAAAAAAAGTATCAAATTGAACACTTTAAATATGTGTATGTCAATTACTCCTCCAGAGAGCCGTTAGAAAAACAAGTAAACAAATACGTCACACTTGGGGGGTGATATGTGCCG
>NW_020175018.1:15757729-15829346 GCF_003031525.2 Neophocaena asiaeorientalis asiaeorientalis
GGGGGGGGGGGCCGCAGGGTGGCAGGAGGGGTGGTGAGGACCCGCTGCACAGAGCTGGAAAGAAGCCAGGATGGGGAGCCCCCCCCGGGAGAGGGCAGAGCTGGAGACACACATTGGAGAATGATTCTGCATTTATGTTTTTCCATATTTTGAATGATAAGAAACACTTTAAAAGGGGGAGAGGGGCCAGTCTCAGGGCATCCTGGAGGGGGAGTAGAGGTCTCTCTAAATACCAGGAGACTTCAGTAATTAGTTCAGATGTGGTAAGTGTTCTTACAGTCATTCCAATTTTGGCTAGAAAACAAGTGTAAGAACTGAATTTTTTAAAAAAAATAGACTTTATATTTTTAGAGCTGTTTTAGGTTCACAGTAAAACTGAGCAGAAAGTACAGAGATTTCCCGTATACCTCCTCCCCACTATCAGCATCCCCACCAGATGGTACATTTGTTACAATCAATGAACCTACACTGACACGTCATTGTCACCCAGAGTCCATAGTTTACATGAGGGCTCACTCCCGGTGTTGTACGGTCTGTGGGTTTGGACAAAGGTATAATGACATGTACCCATATAGAGTATTTTCACTGCCCTAAAAATCCTGTGTCTGCCTATTCATTCCTTCCTCTGCACAACACCTGGCAAACACTGATCTTTTTACTGTCTGCATAGTTTTGCCTTTTCCAGAATGTCATGTATTTGGAATCATATAATATGTAGCCTTTTCAGATTGGCTTCTTTCACTGAGTGATATGCATTTAACTCTCCTGGCTGCACAGCTCAGCCTAATACTCCACTGTATGGATGTACCACAGTTTGTTCATCCCGTCATCTACTGAAGGGCCTCTCGGTTGCTAAGGATTTTTTCAGACAACGGTTTTCATTAATGAATTCAAAGGCGTGTGTAGGAAGACCCAAAGTGAAGAAATGCAGGGTTTATTGGAGGTAATGATGATGTTAAAGCAGGAGTCACCGCTG
Source organism: Neophocaena asiaeorientalis asiaeorientalis (assembly GCF_003031525.2). Lineage (NCBI taxonomy): Eukaryota > Metazoa > Chordata > Mammalia > Artiodactyla > Phocoenidae > Neophocaena > Neophocaena asiaeorientalis. Next base: position 15,758,706 of record NW_020175018.1, read on the forward strand.
TTTGCTGCAGGCTCGGCAAAGGGCTTCATCTTGCGTGCCAACCCTGACTCGTTCATTTATTCCACATGCATTTACTGAGCACCGACCACACCCAGGCACCATTCTAGACCACGTTCTGGGATTACACTTCAAACAAAACGGACATACTTGCTGACCGCATGGAGCGTCCCGTCTAGCGGTCTGGAAGGTGGATTGAGACAGGCAGCCTGGGATTGGAGAGGATTCTGAGGCTGGTGGGGTTCTGTGGGGAGGAGACTGTGACTCCTTAGTGATGACAGCTGTCAGGAGAGGTACCAGGGCTCCCTGTTTGCCACAACTGTCCTGACTCATGGCTGTCGTCCCCGTGTAGTCACTAACAGCCCCTTTCCTTGGGGAGCTTTCTGGCTGTGAGGTTGGGGCCGTGGGAGGGGGGCAGTTTTCCTGCCCTCCTTGGCCCAGGAGAATCACAGGAAATGTGCAGAGCCTGGAAGGTCTAAAAATCTTCCTGTTAATTCAAATCCCTGAAATCAGTCACTAAATTTAGATTTTTTCTAGATTTAAATATTAATTTCGTTGATTGTATTCTTTAGATCAAAACTAGAAGATGTCTGTCTCAGGGGGAAAAAACCCCCAATAAATTATATATTGAAAACATTATCTTGAAGATAATGTCATAGGGATGGAATTAAGAACTGCGTATTGGGGATCGGCAAAAAGAAGTCAGAGGGAGAAGATGTAAAACAGGTTTGTGACTTATGGTGTCTTTTAAAAAATTAACATTTGTTGCTTTTAAAAAATTGATCACCTGCTCCACACCAGACTCTGCGCTAGGTACTCGAACATCACATTTAACTCTCTCAAAGTCCTCTGTGGTGTGTGCTTTTTATCAAAGGGGACTCCGTCGGCCTTGGAGGAGGAAGTGGGAGAGGGGGGATCTGAATTGGAATCCACATCTTTCCCATGTGTGAGGCGGTCTCTTGAGCCTCGTGGGGAATGACCCTATTTCCTAGGAAGTATCTCACCTTGCACTGAAAACTCCAAGTAAATAAGGTAGCATCACTCCCTCCACCCCTCCCAGACACCAGGGACTTTTCAGTCTCATTACTTCATCACCTGTCAGCCCAACTCGGTCGTAACAACGCCCGACACTGGAGACGGAGCTCCCCGGTGTGCTAAGCACGTTTGTTTGCAACGTGTAACTATATTCGGGTACCTGGTGCTGGAGACACAGGGGCGCACAGTTCAGATGTGAGCCCAGCGGGCTCACAGCCTAGAGGAGGAGACAGACAATCAAATAGACACCACCGTGACCGTCAGGAGCTCTGGGATGCAGAAAGCACAGGCACACAGCAAGAGTGCCTGACACAGGGGCTTCCTGGAGGAGGTGACATGGAGATTGAGACCTAGAAGCTGGGTAAGAGGACCTGGCAGAGTATTCCACATACACAAGCCTGGAGGAGAGAGAGCATGGAAGCTTCCAAAAGCAAAAAGCAGTTCAGTCTGGCTAGAGTGTGGAGTGGGAGAGTAGCAAGAAAGCTGGGGGGGTTATTGTAATGGGAATGACTGATAATCGGGCCCTTACAATGAGTCAGGTGTATTCATCTCATTCCTTCCTCTTGCAGCCTATAAGGAAGCACTGTTATTATCCCCATTTCACAGATGTGGTAACTGAGACCCAGGGGTGGAATACCTTGCCCAAGGGTTTAGCCCAGGTCTGCCTGACTCCAGAGCAGCCTGGTGTCCCAGGGGCCTGGCTTTACCCAGAGGGCACTGGGCAGCAAGTGTACTCCCCTTGGAGGCTGCACGCCCAGCCTTCGGACCCCTGGCCCAGGCCTGTTCCCCCTACCAGCTTGGCCTGTGCTGAACTTCTGTGGCACCCTGAGCTCCGCCCAGGCTCTCCACAATGGCTCAGTCCCTCTGCAGGGTCCAGCTTTTCTCTTCCAGCCAGCAGAGCCACAGCTGCACACAGGCAGCCTGGAAGCCGGGCACTGCTGGACCGCTGCTGCGCCAGAAGAAAGACCCCCATCGATCGGGGTCTCCCCAGGGTCCTGCCTTTCTTCCCCGTCTTCCTCTGTGGCCAGGAGACCCTCTGGTGGGGGCGGGCGGGATGCGAAGGTGACCCCAGGCTGCTTCCAGGAGGATGTGTCCGACCAAAAGCCTGACTAACAAATAGGAAAGCCAGCAGGGCGTACAGTCCGTATTCCAAAGTCAAGCCACAAAAATGGGGTTCAGGAGGCAGGGCGGCCAGGGGGCCAGCATGAGTGGTGGTGGAAAGCCCTGCCCATCCCTCCTCTGTAGGCAGCAGCCAGCAGTGCCCCTGGGGGCCGGTGGACGAGGCCTGTGTCACTTTTGGCTGGCGAAACTGTGAGGCTGGTGCCAATGACGGGGACCCTGGCATTGGAAACATGCTCCCAGTGTCTAGGGCACAAACTAGCTCTGCAGCCTTGGCCTGTCTCTACTTCTCTGGGCTTCACATGAGGAGAAAAATGGAGAGGTTGAATCAAACGCTCTTTCCAGCTTTGAGCCTATGATTCCTGCCCCGTCCAGCTGACCAAGGGGAAAAAGCCCTCCTCCACCCTGTCTACCACCGACCCCACTCGTTCCAGCAATGGGTGTTTACTGAGCACAAACGATGTGTCAGGCACTGCGAATAAGCACTGGCAGTGCAGCTGTGAACTAGACATGGGCCCTGTAGTCAGGTGAGAAAAATGGTCCCCAAAGATATATTCACTTCCCAGTCTCCAGGACCTGTGAATATTGCCTTATATGGCAAAAGAGCAAATCCTATTTTTTTTGGGAAAAGGGTCTTTGTAGATATGATTAAGTTAAGGACCATGAAATGAGGAGGTCATCCTGGACTCTCTAGGTGGGCCCTAAATGCATCACGTGTCCTTTTTTTTCCTTTTTTGTTTCTATTCATTTGTTTGTTTTGTTTTTTAGATTCCACATACAAGTGATATCATACAGTATTTGTCTTTCTCTATCTGATTTATTTCACTTAGCATAATACCCTCCAGGTCTATCCATGTTGTTGTAAATGGCAAAATTTCATTCTTTTTTATGGCTGAGTAATATTCCATCGTATACATATACCACATCTTTATCCATTCACCTGTTGATGGCCACTTAGGTTGCTTCCATGTCTTTCCTGTTGCAGAGAATGCTGAGAACATTGGGGTGCATGTATCTTTCTGAATTAGTGTTTTTATTTTCTTTGGATATATACCCAGGAGTGTGGAATTGCTGGATCATATGATAGTTCTATTTTCAGTTTTTTGAGGAACCTCCATACTGTTTTCCGTAGGGACTACACCAACTTACACTCCCACCAGCAGTGTACAAGGGCTTCCTTTTCTCTACGTCCTTGCCAACACTTGTTACTTGTGGTCTTTTTGATGACAGCTATTCTGACAGGTGCGAGGTGATATCTCATTGTGGTTCTGATTTGCCTTTCTCTGATGTTTAGTGATGTTGAGTATCTTTTCAGGTGCCTGTTGGTCATCTTTGGTATGTCTTCTTTGGAAAAAATGTCTATTCAGTTCTTCTGCCCAGTTTTTAATTGATATTGAGTTGTATGAGCTGTTTATATATGATATTAACCTCTTATCAGTCATATCATTTGCAAATATATTTTCCCATTCAGTAAGTTGTCTTTCTGTTTTGTCAATGATTTCCTTTGCTGTGCAAAAGCTTTTAAGTTTAATAAGGTCCCATTTATTTATTTTTGCTTTTGTTTCCTTTGCTTTAGGGGACAGATCCAAAAAAATATTGCTATGATTTATGTCAAAGAGTGTTTTTGCCTATGTTTTCTTCAAGGAGTTTTATAGTTGTAAATTTAAAGAGCATGCATTTAGGTCTTTCGTCCATTTTGAATTTATTTTTGTGTTTATTTTTATTTTTAAAAAAAGTTTTAATTTCACTCTTTTACATGTAGCTGTCCAGTTTTCCCAACACACTTACTTGCTTTCATTTTTAAAATTAAAAACAATTTTTATGTCTTTACTGGAGTATAATTGCTTTACAATGTTGTGTTAGTTTCTGCTGTACAACAAAGTGAATCAGTTATATGTATACACATATCCTCATATCCCCTCCCTCTTGAGCCTCCCTCCCACCCTTCCTATCCCATCCCTCTAGGTCACAAAGCATGGAGCTGATCTCCCTGTGCTATGCAGCAGCTTCCCACTAGCCATCCATTTTACGTTTGGCAGTGTATATATGCCAATGCTAATCTCTCACTTCGTCCCAGCTTCCCCTACCTGCCCTGTGTCCTCAAGTCCGTTCTCTACATTTGTGTCTTTATTCCTGCCGTGTCACTAGGTTCATCAGTACCATTTTTTTAGATTCCACATATGTGTGTTAGCATATGGTATTTGTTTTTCTCTTTCTGACTTACTTCACTCTGTATGACAGACTCTAGGTCCATCCACCTCATTACAAGTAACTCAATTTCATTCCTTTTTATGGCTCAGTAATATTCCATTGTATATATGTGCCACATCTTCTTTATCCATTCATCTGTCAATGGACACTTAGGTTGCTTCCATGTCCTAGATATTATAAATAGTGCTGCAACGAACATTGTGGTACATGTCTCTTTTTGAATTATGGTTTTCTCAGGGTAGATGCCCAGTAGTGGAATTGCTGGATCATATGGTAGTTCTATTTTTAGTGTTTTGGGGTTTTTCGTTTGTTTGTTTGTTTTTGCAGTACACGGGCCTCTCACTGTTGTGGCCTCTCCCGTTGAGGAGCACAGGCTCTGGATGCGCAGGCTCAGCGGCCATGGCTCACGGGCCCAGCCGCTCCACAGCATGTGGGATCTTCCTGGACCGGGGCATGAACCCGTGTCCCCTGCATTGGCAGGCGGACTCTCAACCACTGTACCACCAGCGAAGCCCTGGGGTTTTTTTTGAATTTTATTTTATTAATTTTTTTATACAGCATGTTCTTATTAGTTATCTATTTTATACATATTAGTGTATATATGTCGATCCCAATCTCCCAATTCATTGCACTACCATCACCACCATCACCCCCTGCCACTTTCCCCCCTTGGTGCACACATGTTTGTTATCTACATCTGTGTCTCTATTTCTGCCCTGCAAACCGGTTCATCTGTACCATTTTTCTAGGTTCCACATATATGTGTTAATATACGATATTTGTTTTTCTCTTTCTGACTTACTTCAGTCCATATGACAGTCTCTAGATCCATCTATGTCTCTACAAATGACCCAATTTGATTCCTTTCAATGGCTGAGTAATATTCCACTGTATAGATGTACCACATCTTCTTTATCCATTCATCTGTTAGTGGGCATTTAGGTTGCTTCCATGACCTGGCTATTGTAAATAGTGCTGCAATGAACACTGGGGTGCATGTGTCTTTCTGAATTATGGTTTTCTCTGGATATATGCCCAGTAGTGGGATTGCTGGGTCATATGGTAATTCTATTTTTAGTTTTTTAAGGAACCTCCATACTGTTCTCCATAGTGGCTGTATCAATTTACATTCCCACCAACAGTGCAGGAGGGTTCCCTTTTCTCTACACCCTCTCCAGCATTTATTGTTTGCAGATTTTTTGATGATGGCCATTCTGACTGGTGTGAGGTGATACCTCATTGAAGTTTTGATTTGCGTTTCTCTAATGATTAGTGATGTTGAGCATCCTTTCATGTATTTGTTGGCAATCTGTACGTCTTCTTTGGAGAGATGTCTATTTAGATCTTCTGCCCAGTTTTGGATTGGGTTGTTTGTTTTTCTGATATTAAGCTGCATGAGCTGCTTGTATATTTTGGAGTTTAATCCTTTGTCAGTTGATTTGTTTGCAAATATTTTCTCCCATTCTGAGGGTTGTCTTTTCATCTTGTTTATTTAAGCTTTGCTGTGCAAAAGCTTTTAAGTTTTCATTAGGTACCATTTGTTTATTTTTGTTTTTATTTCCATTACTCTAGGAAGTGGGTCAGAAAGGATCTTGCTGTGATTTATGTCATAGAGTGTTCTGCCTATGTTTTCCTCTAAGAGTTTTATAGGGTCTGGCCTTACATTTAGGTCTTTAATTCATTTTGAGTTTATTTTTGTGTATGGCGTTAGGAAGTATTCTAATTTCATTCTTTTACATGTAGCTGTCCAGTTTTCCCAGCACCATTTATTGAAGAGACTGTCTTTTTTCCATTGTATATTCTTGCCTCCTTTGTTGTAGATTAATTGACTATAAGTGCATGGATTTACTTCTGGTTTCTCTATTCTGTTCCATTGATCTATGTGTCTGTTTTTGTGCCAGTACCATATGGTTTTAATTACTGTAGCTTTGTAGTATAGTCTGAAGTCAGAGAGAATGATATCTACAGCTCTGTTATTCTTTCTCAAATTGTTTTGGCTGGGTTTTCATACAAATTTTAGAATTATTAGTTCTAGTTCTGTGAAAAATGCTATTGATATTTTAATAAGGATTGCACTGAATCTGTAGATCGCCTTGGATGGTATGGTCATTTAAACAATATTAATTCTTCCAACCCATGAACATGGTATATCTTCCCATATATTTGCACCGTTTTCAATTTCTCTCATCAGTGTTTTATAGTTTTCTGAGTACAGATCTTTTACCTCCTTAGGTAGGTTTATTCCTAGGTGTTTTATCCCTTTTGATGCGATGGTAGATGGGACTGTTTTCTTAATTTCTCTTTCTGATTCCTTGCGGTTAGTGTATAGAAATGCAACAGACTTATATATATTAATTTTGTATCCTGAAAATTTACCAAATTCATTGAAAAGCTGTAGTAGCTTTTTGGTGGCATCTTTAGGATTTTCTATGTATAGTATCATATCATCTGCAAACAGTAACAGTTTTATTTCTTCCTTTCCAATTTGCATTCCTTTTATTTCTTTTTCTTGTCTGATTGCTGTGGCTAGAACTTCCAATACTATGTCGAATAAAAGTGGCTAAAGTGGGAATCCTTGTCTTGTTCCTGATCTTAGAGAAAATGCTTTCAGGTTTTCACTATTGAGAATGATGTCAGCTGTGGGCTTATCATAAGCTACCCAGTTTGGAGTAATTCGTTATGGCAGCCACAGGAAACTAATACAAATTTGGGAGCTCTCAGTCTAGTTGGTCTAGGAGGAGGGCAGGTGGTTACAATCCAGTGTGGTCAGTGCCGAGTCAGGGGATGAGGACAGAGTGCTCTGGGTTCCTGTGAGAGGGGTATCTCCCAAGGTGAGGAATTGGGGTTAGAGAAGACATTCTGAAGAAGAGAATATCTGAGCTAGAGCAGGAGTGAGCTAGGGAGGGAGTCGGGAGCAGAGGAGGGAAGAGCATTCTGGGCAAAGAGGACAGCATGTGCAAAGGTTGGGAGGCAAATGATAGCACATTACATGAAGAAACTCTAGGATGTCCATGTGAGCAGAAGGGTGAGTGAGGGGCAGCAAAGAGAGATGAGGCTGCTGAAGCAGACAGGCCATAAAGGGCCTTTAAAATAATCCTACTACTAACTACCTCTTACCGAGGGCTTGCTCTGTGCCATGCCCTGTGCTAAGAGTTTTGCAAGCACCATCTCATTTCACCCACAGCACACCCCTAGTACTCAGTGATTAGATGTCATTAGTCCCATTTTGCAGATGAGAAACTGAGGTCTGAAGAGGTTAGGTTCCCCACCCTAGTCTCTACCCCCAGTCTGACTCCTGAACCCTTGCTTTCACCAGCCAGCCTATATGAAGTCAAGCCAGAGAGATGCCCCTGACAGCCCCCACCTAGCACTGGACTGGGTGCTGCTGGACCAGGGCACTCTGGTGAGGAAGACCAGGGCTGGGTGTGGAGAGTTGAATGACAGCATGCCTGGCAGGATAACGTGGGCCCTGGGGATGGACAGCGGGGCTGACTCATCCCACGCCAGCACCCTTCCTCAGGGCACCTCAGTCTTTCCTCAGCTGGGCAGATGGGACCCTCTGAGGGGCCAGTCACTGCTCAGGAGTCTGGACCCTGGGGTGTCTCTGCCCAGACATCCACACTTTTGTATTAATCATGCCTTTTTATTGTCTGTATCTTTGATGCTTTGACATCTTGGGGCCTTGATGACCCTGGAGGGACTGCCCCTTCCAGGGTTAGCCAATTCCTAGAGACAGTAAAGGACTCACCTGTGAGCACACCTTACATACGCAGCCACCCAGCGCAGAGTCCACACCCTCAACCTCCTTTATGGGGCTCTCATATTCTGGGCCTCTGTCCACCTGCCCTAATGCCCCCAGGGCCAGGTGCCAGCTAACATAGCCCCACGTGCCCCATCGCATACTGAAATTATTCAAACTATCCAATCCTAAGTCTGCTGGTGCTGCCTCACCCGTTCCTTCCCACAGAAACCACAAGAAGACCCTTGCCCATGTTTTCCCCTCACTCCTTCTGCCTTCTGAGCAACGCTGGTGCTTCCTGGTGTGGCCCTGCATGGTGTGGCATGTCCTTCCTCCTCCTGATCTGTTGGCCTAACCACACCTGAATAATCAGAAAACTTACATGTTAGAACACTTTCCCAAATGAATGCCTGCGTCAGTCTCTACCTTGGATAGACAGTCTGCTCTTGTCCACGCCCTGGGTAAGGAGTTTATGATGTGAATCTACCGCTGGCCATTCAGTGGCCCCTTGCTGGCCTCCCTGTGAGGAAGACAGGGCAGCAGGGCAGGTGGTATCACACTCCCTTTTGCCAAGTAAGAAACTGGGGTGTCTTGTCCAAGGTGCTGAACTGCGCTAGACTCCCCCCCCTCCACCCCGACCCCCACCCCAGCTCTTCCAGACTCCCAGACCATGGCCACAGGCCACTTGTCAGGGACACCTTGGGAGCGACTTCCTGCTGCGGGATGAGGGACTTTGGGAACCCCTCTTCCCTCATCTCAGGGTTGGGTTCTCAGCTGAGCAATCAGCCTGTGTGTGTGGCTGATTGGGCCAGGTGGGCACGTGACCCAAGGAGGACCAATCCAATTTGCTTTCCCAGGGGCTTGGAGGCGGGACCAAGAAAGGGCACTAGGTCCACTTGGGGGTTGGTGAGTGGCCATTTTCCTCTCTGGGGTTTGAAAAACACAAGAGGGCACAGGGCAGCCCCTCCGGAGGGAGGCTCGGCAAAGAAAGGAGCCAGTGGGCGGGCGGCCTGGTTTCCAGGTCTCGGGCTCCGCCCTGTCCACAGGCCTGGCAGCCTCTTGCTCCTGAGTTCTCGGAGACGCGCGGTGACTCCCAACATCCCCCGGTGCCCGAGGGTTCCTGCTCTTTGCGTGCGAAGGCCTCCGCGGTACCCCGGTGCCTCGCTGCCTCTTGCCGTGGTTTGTGAAAGCCCCCATTTTACAGATGACTCCATCCCCTGAGACACGGAGAGGTCTAACGGCCAGCGCCAGGGTTTGGAGGACCCAGTGGCCGTGGGGAAAGGGGCTCCAAAGGAGGGGTCAGGCAGGGGCTGCAGAAACTCAGGGCCTCGCTGAGCCAGACTCCGGCCGAGCGGAGGGGAAATGGGGCCGTCTGTGAGGTCTCAGGAGACTCCACGCTGGAGAGAGCTCGCTGCCCCCGAGCTCCGTGCCCAGGGCCCAGAACCTTTGCTGGCTGTGTCACTGCGGCCACACCCAGCCTCTTCAGGGGAGAGAGGACAGACAGAATGGCAACGGGCCAGCCGGGCCCTGGGGGCGGGGGCGGGGGCGGGGAGGTTTCCAGCCCTCTTTGAACCCAGAGTCATCTTTCCAGGAGGCAAAGCCCTCCCAGACGGCAGGGCCTGGGCGCCTAGGGAGCCGGGCCTCTTGCCCATGCAGGTCAAGGGCGGCCCCTTCCTCCTCTCGCCTTCCACTTCCCCTGATGCTCTGCTGGAGAAAACACCTTTCAAAAAAGGATCAAGGTAGGCAGGGTTTGTTTTGTTTTTTAAAGTAACAACGAGGTTCTTTAATTAAACTCTCCATAAGCTCTTAAATCCAGGGAGCTTTTTTGGCTCATCTGAAAGTTGGGCTCTGATATTTAGAGAAGGATGACCTCTGATGGGGGAAAAGGTGCTTTGTTCAGGAGCTGTGGGGCTGCCCCCTGCCGCCCCCTCCCTTCGCTGTGGGCGGCCTCGCCTGCCTCTACCACTGCGGCTAAGCCATCGCTCACTTCCCCCAGTGGCTCTTCCTGCTTCTGCCCACCAGTCCTTCCTGGACACTGACTGTTTGCTGGGCAGCCAGGGGCAAGGTGGTCCTGGCCTTCGAAGGCCACAATCTAGTGCTAGAGAGGAGTGACAGGGGAGTAACTGCTGGTACAGGTCACAGAATGTGAGCTTGAAAGGGACGGAGAGACTGTTAGGACCGCTGCCCCTCTCCCACTTCCCAAGGAGGAAGGACTTCCCCAAGGTCACCGAGTGAGTCAGTAGCAGCCTAGCCTTGAAACCAGTAGGCTGATGGATCAGCTTCATCATTTTAATAGGCGCCGTTTACTTATTGAGCACTTACTACATGCTAAACACTCTACCGCACCTTACTATCTCATTTAGCCCCACAAGGACCCTGAGAAGGGGGTTCTCATCTCTCTTTTCTCAGATGAGAAAACAGAGGCTGTAGGAGGTTATGCCACTTGCCCAAGGTTGCTTGTTAGCAAGAGAGAGAGCAGGACTTGAGCCCAGAGCTGTTAGATTCCCAAGTGCCCTCTTTGAAGGCTGCCCTGCTCAGACCACTCTCCTCTGGGCAGGAGGTGCTGAGAACGTGCAGCCGGGTTGGGAGCCCTTTAGGAATTCAGGGAAGGCGCCAGCCCTGGGAGTCCCAAGCTGGCCTCGGCTCTCTCCCTGCCACAGACAAGGACACAGTGTCTGCAGTTCCCCATGGAGTGGCAGGATGGCACATCCCCACGGGGTGCCTGCAGCCTTGGGCCAAAGCCACGGGGGCGGTGCCAGCCCTACCACGAGCATCATCGGACGTCGGGAGGCCGAGCTCCCGGCCGCAGCTCGCAGGCTGTTCACGCCAGTGTTCCTGTGGGGTGGCCACCCGGTGCCCCAAGAGCCTGCTGTCCAGTCCAGGAAGATAGCCCGACACCCACAAGGTCCCTTTTATGATACAAGAAAGAGCTCTACAAGGCAAGCAGCAAGGGGCCCTGGGCACCGGCTGATCCATTTTCCCCACTTTTCAGATGGGGACCCTGGGGCTCAGAGATGGGGTGAGACTTGCCCAGGGCCATTGTCCACCACCAGGCAGACTTGGGGCATGGTTCTCGGGCTGTGAGTGATACGGGGTCTTCGTGAGTTCCAGGGCCCTGGGCTCCTGGAGAAGCTCGGGCCTGGTGTACCCCAGCTGGGGGGACTTGCATGCAGGTGTCCCACCTGGTCCCCTGGACGCTAGCAGCAGAGCAGTGGAGGTGACGCTCCAAAAGCCAGGCCCCTTCCCCCGGGAGAAGTGGGGTTAGCAGTCAGGAAAGGGATGTAGAAGCAAAAAACTGGAGAAACCCAAATCGAGAGAAGGGAGTCAGCACCTCACAGCCCAGAACGAGCGTGAATCAGAGGTTAAAGGCCAGACCACAGTGCTGATAGCTGTACTGGCTGGGATGGGAGCTGTGCGGTGCGGAAGGGGAGGGGTGCCTCTCAGAGAGATTTCATCTCTTCTTCTCCTCTTCCTTCTCCAACTGCCTGTATTATTCCTTCAAGGAGAGACCTCCAGTTCTCCAGAAAATGCACATGGAGGCTCTCACTTCTCAAATATTCCATGTCCCCAGCCGCCTTTTCATATCTGCAATTAAATGACTGCGTGCTTAATACCCATCTCGTCAAACCGACAGCCCTGCGTGGGCCTGGGCCCCATCTGCCTCGATTACAGCCGCATCCCTGCGTGAAATGACCTGGCGCTCCCTGCCCACCCAGGGAGTTCCCGAGCCCTCCAGGACCATGAAGCTGGGCTCAGATGAGGCCTCGAGCCCAGGGCGGGTATTGGAACAGAGAATGTGGGATTCAGGTCCTAGCCCCTCTCCCCAGGGAGCGACCCCCATCAGGGCTGACAGGCGGTAAAAGGTGATCAAGGCCTTGCCTGACACTGGGTAATTATCGCTCCAACCTGGGGTGTGGGGTTGGCAGGACTGGAGGTGGCAGCACCTCTGCCCCAGCTTTCCCTGAGCTGCTCCTGGGGTCACCGGGGACTGGCCCCCTGCACAGGCTTCCCGCATCCTCTCAGGGGGATCTGCCTCGAATCGAAGCCTGAGCTTTCTAAAGGAACCCTCCACCGTTGGTCTCTTTCCCCACCCCTCTACTCTGCAGGGAAGACAGTTGTGGGGGACAGAACGGTGCTCCCCCCAGGAAGGCCACATCCTAGTCCCTGGAACCTGTGAGTACGTTACCTAACACGGCAAAGGGACATTGCAGATGGGGTTAAGGTAGGGATTATCCTGGGTCATGTGGGTAGGCCCGATGTGATCACAAAGGTCCTTACAAGAGGGAGGCGGGAGGGTCAGAGTCAGAGAAAGAAAATGTGATGACAGAAGCAGAGGTCAGAGACAGAGACTGACTTTGAACGTGGAGGAAGGGGCTGGGAGCCAAGGAAGCCTCTAGAAGCTGAAAAAGACGAGGGATGGAGTCTCTCTGGAGTCTCCAGAAGGAACCAGCCCTGCTGACGCCTTGATCTGGGGACTTCTGACCTCCAGAACTGGAGGGCAACAAACGTGTTGTTTCAAGCCACCACGGCTCTGGCCATTTGCCAGGGCAGCTCTGGGCAACTACTATATACAACAACTATGCAATTTTGTATTCGCCCCCCCACACCCTTGATTTCCATTTTAATATTTATTTATTGGGCTGCACCCGGTCTTAGCTGCAGGACATGGGATCTTTGTTGCCGCGTGAGGGATCTTTCTTTAGTTGCGGCATGCGGGATCTTTAGTTGCGGCATGAGGAATCTTTTAGTTGCGGCATGCGGGATCTACTTCCCTGACGAGGGATTGAACCTGGGCCCCCTGCATTGGGAGTGCAGAGCCTTAACCACTGGACCACCAGGGAAGTTCCTGATTTCCATTTTATAGTGAAGTGATACCCTGTATCTATGTGACCTTAGGAAGCCGCTTGACTCCTCTTGGACTGTTTTTCTCATCAATAAAAGGAGAAGAGTAATCCCCACCCCACAGGGCTCTTGTGGAGGTTTCACAAGGTCGAATGTGTAGGGGCTGCAGCACAGGCCTGACGCGTTGATGTTCGCATGAGATGCTTCAGGCCCAAGCTCCTCTCGCTTCATTTGGAAAAGGTACCAAACTGTTTAAAGGGCACCAGGCTGGGCAACTGGCCACAGATGTCATCAACCCTCTCCAGGCCTCACTTTCCTTGTCTGTGAAGATGGGACATTGCAGACCCGGCTCTCAGGCTGGGCTCAGCCTACAGACAGGCTTTGTTTAGCCTGCTCACTGTTTAGAAAATAAAAATGAGTTGTCCAGGTTTGAAAATTGGGAATCGCATCTTAAAATTCTATTTCTACCTTCTTTTGAAGAAATGGGTCCAGTTCTTCCACTGCAGGGGTGACCAGAGCTCAGGGCCAGCTGCCCTTTTGAGACCAGGCCTGTGGTCCCCAGCTTGCGACAGTCACCACTCCCCCCTGTGACCACACCCCTCCTGTTCCTTTCACTTACATGACCTGGCTGCTCCCACAAAGGCACTCGAGTTTGTGAGTCAAATTCTCTACCTTTGCCTCCTGTGATCCCTCTGCTATAAGACAGCAGTGAGGTCTCTGGAGCCCTTTTCCTAACTGCTTTAAATTCAAGCAAGTCAGACTTGCTTAATATCCAACTCCTTTGTGAAACCAGAGGTTCCGCAAGGGCACTGGCCCCCGTAAGTGGCCCCGGCTGGCCCTGCCTCTTCACCTCTGGCCTCCACCTGTTACACACCCTCTCCCCTCCTTCTGGTCTGGCTGCCCCTTGTCGAGTTGTGCTTGTTTATAGCGTCTGATCTCCACAATGGCCCCCTTCTGCCTTTCCAAGTATCGCCATTTCACACCCGCGAGAAGAAACGAGAAGAAAATCCCATGCTTGTTAGAAACGAGTCTGAAATAAGGCTGATGGGGCCCGAGGAACTCACTTGTGGGTCAAGGGCACGTACTTGAATTCTTGGGTTTTGCAACCTTGAAGTGGCCCCTTTGGAGGATTTTTTAGCTTCCCTTTCGGATTCTTTTCAATATTCCAGGCCACTCGAGTTGTTCATCCAGTGATTTCTGGATGACTGAGGTATTTCTAACATTAAACATTTAAAAATCACCAGCTTTGGATGGACTCCATTCTGCAGAATGAACCTTAGGGTCCTCGGTCCTTAGAGTGAGATGCTGGACAGTCCTCTGCCCCGGGCGTGCCCCTCCTTCACTGCCCAGAGGCGAGAGAGTTGTCCAGCTTCTCGCAGGACCCCCGCAGCTCTCCCCAACCCGCCACTATCCCCAGGCCATGCCATTAACTGCTGGCCTTGGCAAATGCACACAAAGGGAAACTGAGGCACAGCCAAGGGAAAGTTGGTGAGAGGCAAGAGCGCTCCCTACCTGTTGCTCTCTCCAGGTCCCCAGCCCTCTCCTCCTCCCTGCCTGGGTAGGACGAGGGGCAGATGGCGGAGGCTGCAGTCTGCAGCTGCTTCTGTGGCCCTGGGGACGGGAAACGAGAGTCTCTCCCTTTAAAGACGGATTAGCAGCTCTCTCCCCAGCTCCCCTTCCTCAAAAAGAGAACTTGTCAGGGTTCACATCAATAATAGAAAACGGTGCATCGCCGTGGCAGGCTCCAGCCGGAGGCTGTTTTGATATTTTCTAGAGAATTTGTCAGCAATCGCAGAGTCGAGGAAGAGTGGGGGCTGGGGGGGGGGCGGGGGCGGAGGAAGTGCCTTCATTAATTTCTCCTCATTTGCATGCTTGCTGTTAAATAATGTATTGATCGCTTTCTGTGGCTGCAGCCCTCCCCTGCCCCTGAGCCGCGCTGGGGTCCTCCCCAATATGAGAGATGAGCTCATCACTTGACAGCTAGAGGGCAGGGGGCTGCTGCGTGTCTTGGGGACACCCCACAGCTCGGCTGAGCCCGACATTATCCACTGTTTATTAAGTCCTTACCAGGAGCTGGTCCAAAACCAAGTGGTTTACGAGGATGTCACTGTGAAATCCTTGCAATAGCCCCATGAGGTCAGCGCTGTTATTAAACCCATTTTACAGATGAGGAAAGTGAGGCTCAGGCAGGTCAAGGGCCTTCCCCAGGTCACAGAGCCAGGAAGTGGTGGAGCTGGGTTTGAATTCAGCTCTGCTTGGCTCTAAAGACAGGGACCTCTAAACCTGCAAACCTCACACCCACCTGGGAGGCTTCCCAAGGCCTGTGGGGAAGGCATCCTTCCCTGCAACTGAGTGAGAGAAAAGGGCGGGTGTGTGGTGAGCTGGGAAAATGCTGGCTGTCTTCGGGTGGGGAGGCCGAGGCTGAGGCCAAGGGGTAGACTGTCCGAGTCACCCCAATGCAGCATTGACACCAGCTTGTGGAAGTTCTTGGGAGACAGATTTGGGGTCCACTTCAGGAAGGATTCCCCAGCCCTGGGGCCACCTGACAATGGAATGAGGCTGCCTTGGGAATAGCAAGCATCTGTCACCTGGGGTGATTGAGAGAAGGATGTCCACCTGCCAGGGGCACCTACTTCCAGTGTTTATATCTGAAAACAAACAAACACCACTGAGGGATCTCTACCCCAACTGGGGATTTACTGATTAAATTAGGATCTGTCCACACAACAGAGTATCACACAGCCAGTAAAAATGATGCCAGAGGTGGTTTGTTTTTCTTTTTGCGGTACGCGGGCCTCTCACTGTTGTGGCCTCTCCCGTTGCAGAGCACAGGCTCCGGACGCGCAGGCTCAGCGGCCATGGCTCACGGGCCCAGCCGCTCCGCGGCACGTGGGATCCTCCCGGACCAGGGCACGAACCCGTGTCCCCTGCATCGGCAGGCGGACTCTCAACCACCGCGCCACCGGGGAAGCCCCAGAGGTGTGTTTTATTGATGTAAAAAGATGTGCACAGTTATGATTATGTGAACAACGCTGGGCCTGAAGCTGGGGGAGCTTGAGCCCACGTATATAAAGTCGTGCCCACCAGGGCATATGTGAACACGTGCGTGGAAGGGCCGGGAAGGTGCATTGCAGTCTCACCTCCACCTGGCTCGGGGTGGCGGGATTTGGGTGATTTCTCTTTTCTTTGTATTTTCCTATCGTTCCTAATTTCTCCTGGACATATATTTCTTGTGTGATTATCAGGGCTGTGAGAGTACACAGGAGAGGGAAGACACACGCCCACAGGGACTTTGCCTTCAGCGTGTGGGCTGACATCTGGCGTTGCATCTCCGTGCTCCTCTGCAGTCACCCTAAGCAACTCCTCCGTGCCTCAGTTTCCCCCCACCCCAGCTCAGAATGTCCTTTATTCTCTACCAAGTCTGTATCAAGCCTCCCACTTATGCCCAGCCCTGCGGAGGGACCTGGGACCGAAACAGACAAACACTTCAGAGAGGTTCAGTGACTTACTAGAGGTCACACAGCTTTGAGGAAGGGGTGGAGCCCGGGCAACAACACAGGTCCCAGCTTTGTGGGCTGATGACATGGCCCCACCTCTCTGTCCTTCCTCAGGTAAATGGCCTTTGGTCGCTGCCTCCACCAGGAAAGAGAAATGAGCTTCACCACGTTCAGGACAGGTTCCCCCCTCTGCCCAGAACTGAGTTTCACACCAGCATTTGGCTACTATGTTTTCAAAGTTTTCATTTCTGCTTTTTCTCTTGTAGTTGGGTGGGGGTGGGCGGTCTGTGGTCTGTGATCCGCCTTCTTTTTTTCTTTGGCTGAGCCTCATGGCCCACGGGATCTTAGCTCACCGACCAGAGATTGAACCCGACATGCCCCCTGCAGTGGAAGTGCAGAGTCTTAACCACTGGACTGCCAGGGAATTCCCAATTTATTTTTTATTTTTTAATTTTTTTACTTTGGCTGTGGTGGGTCTTCGTTGCTGCTCGTGGGTTTTCTCTAGTTGTGGCGCGCGGGCTTCTCATTGCGGTGGCTTGTCTTTGTTGCTGAGCACGGGTTCTAGGCGCACGGGCTTCAGTAGTTGTGGCTCACGGGCTTGGCTTGTCTTTGTTGCTGAGCACGGGTTCTAGGCGCACGGGCTTCAGTAGTTGTGGCTCACGGGCTTAGCTGCTCTGCGGCGCGTGTGATCTTCCCGGACCAGGGCTCGAACCCGTGTCCCCTGCGTTGGCAGGTGGATTCTTAACCACTGCACCACCAGGGAAGTCCCCCCATTTTTTTTTAAAATATAAATCACTTTGTTAATTTTCTTTCAATTTAAATGAGAGACTTATTAAAAACCTTTGTCCTTCTAATTTTTTGTACTGAAATGTTTTTCCTCAGCTTTATTGAGATACAATTGACACGTAACGTTGTATAGGTTTCAGATACACAATGTGTTGATTTGATACCCTTACACATTGCAGAATGATTATCACCATAGCGTTAGCTGACACCTCCATCACCTCTCATAACTGCCATCTCTTTTTTTGTGGTGAGAACATTTAAGATCTACTCTCGTAGCAGCCTTCAAGTCTATAACAGTATTATTAATTGTAGCCACCATGCGAGCCTTATTTTAAAATTAGCTTAGGGCTATTTGGTCTGAGCTGAAAACGCTCTTTGTGCTGAGAAGGCCACCGGAGGCTGCCCGGGTGCAGGGGTGGGGCAAGGCTGGCATCACTCTGCATCTGGAGACCCCCCTCACCTCACACAACCCTGGGGGGCACACAGGGTGTGCCTGCCGGCCAGTTCCCCTCATGCACCCAGCTCAGAGCTTTACGAGCAAAACCTCACCTGGTCCCCCTGACATCCCTACGAGGCTGGTGCTGAAACTGTCCTATTTCGCAGATGGTAAACTGAGGCCTGGAGAATAAGTGACTTGCTCAAGGTCACACAGCAGAGCCAGAAATCAAACCGAGCACTCTTCAGCTCAGAGCCTGACCTCAGAACCCCTGAGCTCTATGCGATACGTTAGAGCAGGGGGCAGACACCCACACTGGCAGGGACAAGAAAGGCGAGAAGGGGGAGGTGGCAGAGGGGCTTTGGAAGCAGGCCAGCCTGGGTGGAGGGGCTGGCAGAGGCTGCTGATCTGTCAGCCCACGGGGACCCTGAGGACCTGTGGGTTGACTGGTGCCTGTACCATCGCAGGAGCTTAGTTAGGTTCACAGAGAGAGTTAGTGACACAGAGGCACTGGAAATTGAGTTTATGGCTCTATATGGATTTAACAGAGATCGATATAAACAGGAAATGGAGGTTATGGGCATAAACATGTATCTAGACTGTAGCTGAACCATAAATATAAAGACACAGCAATCATTTCCTCATTTGTCTGTTCAGTAAACGCCTACTGAGCCCCCAGAGGCAGCAGGAGTGATGCTGGGCTCAGGGTGACACACGGGTGAAAAGGATGCAACACTACCAGTATCCACCAGCGGTGCCCTGAAGGCTGGGGCTGCTGAGCAGCCAGACCCATGATTACGGTGGAGCAAAGACGAGACAGAGATGCTGACGGCGGAGCACGAAGGAGGGGTTCTTGCCTCAGCTGGCGGTGGGGGATGGGGGACATAGGGGAAGCAGCCCTGGGAGGGTAAGGCCTGAGGAGGGGGTCTTTACACACCTTCACACACACACGCAAACACACACATAGTACATACAGATACATACGTGAGGAATAATTCAGGTACAATAAAGTGTACCAGATCTTGCACATGCACTTGGGCAAGTTTATACGCCTACGTGACTGGCGGCCAGAGCAAGATACACACCGTCCCCATCACCGCTTCTAGTCAACGCCCCTCCTCCACTGTTCTGATTTTTGTCACCATAAACCACTTTTGCCTGATCTAGGGTTTATTTAAACGTACCCCACACACACTTGCTGGGCTTGTCTCCAGAGCTGTCCGTGACGTTTGCGAGCCAGCAGTTCCTTCCTTTTCATAGCTGAGCAACGTCCTGTAATAAGGATGTCTAGCCTTTCACCTGTTGGTGGACATTTCTGGCCGTCATGAATCAGGCTGTTGTGGACACTCTCAAGCACGTCTTTTGTGAACACGTGTCTTCCAGTCTCTTGGGTGAGTTCGCAGGAGTCTAACTACCGGTCCCAGGGCAGGTGGATGCTGGACGTTACGGGAAACGGTGGTCAGTCCTCCCATGAGAAGGCATCTTGTGCTCCTGTGGGAACACACACCACTTTCAGCCGCTCTGCAGCCTCGCCAGCCCTTGGTGTTGTCAGCCTCCTGGCTTTTAGCCACTCCGCTGGGTGCTGAGTGGGTCGCAGAGCACGACTTGGAGTTTCCCAGGAGACAGAGAGGGGCTGGAGGGGGTCATGGCAGGCGCAGAGGCGAGAAACACTGGACGGATGTGGCACCTGCGCCAGAGGCCACCGGGGAGGCAGGGAGTAGAGGCGGGTGGGGGCCGGCGGGTGGCATCAGCACGCAGGAAGGCCTCATGCCCAGCCAGGCCATGGACTGGTCCTGTGGTGGTTACACACGTGGAGGACCCCGATGCAGCCCGGTGGTTTGGGCTCGTTTGGCAGGTCGCTGCTTCACTTGGTCCCCACCAGGCGAGCCGGGCAGGCAGGGACGCTGCCCCACGTGCAGGGGAGGCACTGCCACCAGCTCTGCAGCTCCCGCCGAGGCACCTCCTGCTCTGTGTGGTGCCCTCTGGGGCTCCCCGAATACCCCGCACTGTCCTGGGCTCCTTGGGGAGACCGGTGAGGCTAGAACCAGGGTCCTGCCCTCTAGGAGCTTACAAGGTAGGAGGCCCAGATGAGACCATTCCGGGCAGTGACAGATGTGTCCGAGGGCCCACCAGGCGTCAGGTCCTGGCCTGGGCACTGGGAGTCGGTGGGGGGATCAGTCAGATCCGCCCTCCTGCCGCCGAGGAGCTAAAACACCAGATACCAATGAAAAGGAGAACCAGAGGTGATGATAGTAATAACTGTAGCTTCCGTTTACCACCTGAGTCCTACGTGCCAGGCGCTGGGCTGGTGTGCAAGTGGGGGCTGTGACCACGACAGAGGGGGTGTGGCCGCAGGCCAGTAGCAGAAACGCTGGGGGTGTGGTGCTGTCGCCCTGGGCCTCGGCTCCCTCTTCTGCAGACAGGGGTAACCCCAATCCCTGACTCGTGGCCACTGAGAGGATTCGGTGCCATAATGCACGCAGTCAGCCAGGGCTCTCCCCAGCCCTCCCTCACAGCTCTGTCCCCAGGGCCACCAGGCCCAGGTGACAGCGGTGGCTGCTTCCTTCCACCTCACCGAGACCCGCCCTGGGAACTGAACTGGGAACCGTGACAGATGCCCGAGGAGGCGGGTTCCATGCTGGGCACTGTGGCCCCTGGGACCCCCTGAGACCAAGGCCGTCCCTAGCTGAGGGGGACCACAGGGCACGGGGTGGATGGGAGAAAAGGCAGGGACCCCCCTCCCCCGAGCTCTGCAGGTGCAGGAACGGGCTGCTGTGTACAATGGGTCCCCCTGCCCTGCCTCACGGGCTGTTGTGAACTCTGGGTGAGTCTGTGTGGGCAGCTTAGCACAGGGCCTGGCCTGGGGGGAGGGTGCCAGGCATGGGAACTTGTTACCAGCCTCACATCCTCACCATTTCCTCAGGACCGGGGTCAGAATGCTCAGTGAGTCCAAAGCCAGTCCTGGGCTGAAGCCATACTCAAGAAAACCAAAGTGCTGTGGGCTGAACTGTGTCCCCCAAAAGGTATGCGTTGAGTCCTAACCCCCAGGCACCCGTGGATATGACCTCTTTTGGAAATAAGGTCTTTGCAGATGTAATTAGCTCAGAAGAGGTCCTGCTGGATGAGGGTGGGCCCTAAATCCAAAGGCTGGCATCCTTATAACAAGAGAAGAGACACAAAGCCACGTGGGGGAGGCCACAGGAAGATGGCGTTAGAGAGTGGAGTGACGCGTCCATAAGACACGGGATGTCCGGCGCATCCAGAAGCCAGGAGAGAGGCCTAGACCAGATCCTCCCTCAGAGCCTGCAGGAGGAACCAATCCTGCCAGCACCTTGATTTTGGACTTCCGGCTTACGGGACTGAGAATAATTTTCTGTCGTGTTAAGCTACCCAGTTTGTGGTACTTTGTCGCAGCGGTCCTAGGGCACGAATACGTGAAGCCAGGAGAGCCACTGCCCCCTCTGCCTGATGCCTTCAACCCAGATCCCACCAGCCAGCTCCCTCGCCTCCTTCAAGACTTTGCTAGAACCTCGATTCTCAGACACCTTCCCCACTCACCTCTTTGACAGCACCCACCCCGCAACTCCTGACCCAGTGGCCCTGCTTTATTCCTCTCCCTGGAGTGAATCATCTCTCAACATTCTCTCTAATGTCCTTACTGATGCTTGCCTGCTCCTAGGAGCGAGGCCCTCGTGGCAGGGCTGGGTCCCCAGCATCTGGCACAGAGGAGCCCCCATCAGTATCTGCTGAATGAATGGCTGGGTGGGTGGCTGAGTGGATGGATGGCTGGGTGGGTGGATGGATGGGTAGATGGATGGATGGCTGGGTGGGTGGATGGATGGGTGGATGGATGGATGGGTGGGTGGGTGATGTGTTTGCATCCTGCAGCACCATAGAGACCCTGTGCGAGGCTCAGCTGCCTGAGCTCCTGCAAGGGAAACCTGCCCAGCAGGTACGGGTGTGAGAGCCGGATTTAGGGTGACCACCCCCCTCCCCACAGTGAAGCATGTGGGTGTTTTTGCTTCATCTGACCCCAGGTCTGCTCTTCCCTGTGTAGGTGATTAGCACGCGCTTTACTTGGCTTCGGAGAGCCGTGGGCTAAGTGAGGGGATGGCAAGCTTGCTTTCTACCCTCCTGACCCACTGGGACCACGCAACTGAAACGCAGGAAGAGCAGCCACTTCTGCGGGGACGCTGGGGGCCCGATACCTGGGAAATGGTGGGGAAGCTCCGAGTCATGGCTGGGGCTCCGTGTCACGGGTCTCCCGTCTCCTTCCCGCATAGCCTTGGCTCTCATGAGCGTAGGAGCTGCTCTGCCCATCGCCGAGGTCCCAGTGCCCTGCCCGCACAGCCCACGCAGGGCTGCCGTGTTGCACAACCCCAGGGGGTGCCCATCACCTCGGGCTGTGTGGGAACGGTGCCCCTTGGGCTTGTGCAGCTTGGCAGGGCTGGTCCCTGCATGAGTCAGGAGCTCAGTAAATGCGCCACCGAGGAGGGACGCTCAAGCTGCCACACTCAGACTCTCCGACCCTCCTGGCTGATCTGGACCTGGGACACAAATGCTTCTCACCTAATGGAACGTCGGGGTCCTCTTAGGCTCAGCTCAAGCGCCGGTCAGAACGTTACCCTCCTTCACATCCATGTCCACGCTTCTACTCCCACGTCCACGTCCACGCTTGTGAGGGCAGCGGCCACAACAGACCTTCGTGAGGTGCTAACTGTGTGCTGGGCACTGAGCGGTGGTCCTAAACAAGCCGCCTCATCTCATTCTTACAACTACACGGGGTTGTTGCTACCCCCCACTTTACAGATGACAAAACTGAGGCCCCGAGAGGTGAAGCAACTTACTCAGGGTCACACAGCCTGGAAGCGGCAGAAACAAAACGGTAGCTGAGGCCTTTCTGACCCGGACCCCACTCCCCACATCCCAAACTCTGAACCCCCCAGCCAGTGGGCATTTTAGATTCACTACAGGAGAAGGTGCTGGTTCAACGTGTCCAAGTGCTCAGGTTTGAAATGGATGGGGAATCAGGAGAGGAAGGGGAAGAGAGACAGGGAGAGCGAGGGGGGAGTTGTCATTCGAGGCACCGCTGGCTAACGAGCAGAGAGGCAGAGAACCACAGGTGACAGGGCAGAGCGGGAAGAAAGGCAGAGATGAAACGTGCTGGAAGCACCAAGTTAACGGAACTATTAAGTGGTTCATCTTTCCCAGCTAATGAGTTCCCCCTCTACAGGAGGGAGGGGCCGGGACAAGAAAGCACTGTGGCTCAGTTTCTCAAGGCACTGGAGCTAATGAAGTCACCGGAGACTTGGAATTCCTTGGGCACATCTGACTCGGCTCCGTGGTGACGCTATTCTAATTCAGTCTGAGGATGACCAAAGGAGAGAAAGTCCCCTGTTAACATGATGAGCTTGGGCGACAGGAATTTGGAGGGGGTGACAGGAACTCGGAACTTGTCTAACACGGACAGAGGACCCAGGATGGATGCAGGGATGCAGGAACCCGGAGGGGGCTTCCAGGAAATGTGTTTGAAAGGGTGGAATGAAGCTGCAGCCCACAGGGTGAAGCCAGGGTTCGGGGGCAGGTGTGAGTTGCCGTCCTGGGAGGTGGCGTGGCATGCACACTGAAGACACACTCAAACACACGATGAAACCCGTCAACTAATATTTATCCAGCACCTCATGTGTGCAAAGAGCAGAGACCAGTAAGGCTCGGATCCCACGGGGCCGAGATGTGTCAGACTCCCAGCTTGAAGCACCCTCCCGCTTCTCTCGGCAGGAAGCCCGCGCTCCTCCGGGGCTGTCTCTGCCCCCTCTCCGGACACGTCTGGCATGGCCTCCTCCCTCCCCAGGGCACCGGCCTCCTGGGTCCTTCCTTCAGCTCCTCCCTCCGGGCTCCGGGCCTTTGCACCTGCCATTCCTTCTGCCTGGTGCGTTCTCTGCTGTTAGCTCCCATACAACCTCAGGTCTCTGCTCCAACATCACCTCCTCGAGGGACTGCCCCTGACTCCCTACAGTGTTGGTTCCCTCTGGAGGCTCTGACTTTATCTGTTCCACGCCTCTCTCCCACTTCTGGTGGCTTCTGGTAATCACTGGCATTCCTTGGCTTTTGGCCGAATCACTCCAATCTCTGCCCCCATCTTCACATCACCCTTTCCTCTGTGTGTCTGGGTCTTCTTTTCAGTCTCTTATAAGGGCACTGTCATTGGCTTTAGGGCCCACCCTAATCCAGGGTGATCTCAATCCAAGATCCCTACTCTATTACATCTGCAAAGGCCCTTATTCCAAATAAGGTCACGTTCTGAGGTTCCAGGTGGACATGGTTTTTGGGAGGACGCTATTCAACTCATCCCCTGGCTGTAGAAAATTCATCACAATTGGAAAGAATCTGTTATTGGTGCCATTATCTGTTAGATGCCCGTCTTTCCTGTTGGACTTTCAGGTCTGTGAGAACAAAGACTGGATTGGGCTACCCCTGCTGCCTCTGCAGTGTCCAGCCAGGGCAGGCACACTGTGACTGTTTGCAGAATGCATGTTGAGGCCGGCCGGCTCTTGGAAAGGAGGTGAGAAAGGGCACACCCAGGGCCACCCCTGCCTTGTGCTGCACCTTCTGATCCCAGGGTGAGGAGTGTCCAGGAGGTCCCACAGATAGTAAGAGCTAGAAGGCTTCCTGCAGATTGGCTGGCTGTCGGCAAGTCCTCAGGACAGGACGGGAGGGCACAGGTGGGGGGCCCCGAGGGGCTCTCAGATGGGGGTGCCAAGGAGAGGGTACCACAGGCCAGAGTCACTCCCACACGCTTAGACATCAGGAGTTTCCTCTCCGTGTCTTCAAAGAACTTCAGTTTTCCTTTAAATCTTTTCATTTTGCTTAATGATCGTCCAGGTGAACGGTAAGTGAGAGGACACAAAGGGTTAAGGAGGGTCAAGAGAAGCTTACCTCAGGGCTGTGAGCTGGAAGAGGTGAGGATGTGGGGATGCGGAGGCCGAGGGAAATGGAGAGTCTGGTCACAGCGTTAAAAAGCTTTGTTCCCTTCATGAGGTAGCAGGTCAGCGTGGCTAAGAGAGCGGGCTCTGGACTTAGACTGGCCTGGGTTTGAAACCCAGATCGCCACCTGCTAACTCGGGGAACTTGGGTGCGTTCTTTAGCCTCTCGGAGCCTTGCTCTCCCAACTGTAACACCAGAATAATTGTGTCTCCTCCCCAGAGGCATTGACAGCATGTACTGAGAGCACCACCGGGTAAGGGCTCAATACATGAAGATGATGAAACACAACGGAGGTCAGGGGAGATGTGGGGCAACTCAGGCCGTTGTAGATAGGTTCAAAATCTCCGAGCTGGATTCTAAATGGCTTTTCCATTCAGTCTTGAAGGCCGGGCCATGCCTGTCCGGTCACCCGTGTAACTGTCCCAGCACCCAGCAAGGCTCCAGCGTGTGAAGGACCTCCATAAATACCGTTTAACTGACTAGGAGTTGGATGAATGGATAAATGAATGCCAGTAACCCTTCTGTTCTCCAGCTGCAGAGGACGATGGGTTATTTCTCACTCGGCTGGCTTTTCCTGCTTTCTGGTGTCCTCGACCAGCCTCCAGACTGCGTTGGGACAATTGATATTCACAGAATCCTTTCTAGTGTTGACTGCTGAGACGGAACAGCCCCCCACCCCAAACTCTGCCACCTTCTTCACCCCTCTCCACCACTGGTGACTCCGGTGAGTTTCATGATCAATTCCCTTCCAGAAACGTTCTGGTAAAGCTGCATGCTTGCACCAGGCAGCCTCCCAGATCAAGGATTATTTCACAAAGCTGCTTTCCTCTGTGACTTGTGTTCATTAGCTGCTGCAAGGGTCACACGGTTTCGCTGGTTCAGAGAGGCCATCTCTGAGCAGACAGTCCCCCCTGGAGGGAAGCTCTCCCCAGCCTGCCCACTGGGAGAGTGGGGAGTGACTGGAAGGTCAGTACTGGCCAGACCCGGTGGCCTGGAATCTGTGGAGGGAAGCAGGTACCTGGCGGGGTTGGGGGGGATGTTCTCAAAGGAGAAGATATTGAGATGAGCCATATAAGAGTTCTGACATTCAGCCATTTGTTGACTCAGGAAAACGGCATTTCAACCTAAGAGGACCATCTAAGTTGCTCCTATAGAGAGGGAGGGTAGGAAGAGGAGAAAGGAGTCAGAAACCAGGTCCGGTCCTGCTCTCCCACTGGTCAGCTGGGCGGCTTAGGGAGCTTGGTCTCATCGCTCTGCGTCTGCCTGTTGAGTACAAGTAATCATGGCGCCGCCTCACAGGGAGGGCCTGCAGCTTCCCTGCACCGTGCCTCGGTGTCACTGCAGAGCCAGGGCACAGCCAACAGCAGCTGCTTCAGCATTAACTAGCAACTCATAAGGGCACTGGTAGGATGCGGCTGTTCTGCTAGCTTTCCCAGCACTCGTCTCTTCAGAGTTGCTTTTCTGGCAAAGGCACCCCGGAGCTTCCAGAGACTTTGGGGAAAACGCGCATTAGCTGACACCAGAGAGGTTGTCTGTGGCCCACTCCCATTGGCAGGTAAGCCGAGGCCTCGCATCAGTACATTGCCTGACACACATAGTATATTCGGCAAACGCTTGCGGAATGGATGGGCAGATGTTTTTGTTGACCTCTTGGGACACTGAGAACTAGGATTTGCGAGTATGAGATACACACACACACACACACACACACACACACACACTCCAGGAGCAGAGGTCTGAGAGTGGGCACAGTAGGAGAGCGGTGACCAGCAGTCAGAGGAGAGGAGGAGACGGGGCTTTTATAGGGGCCTGGAAATCACTGGCATTTCGAGCCCACCGTCTAGACGGGGCTTGCCCCCTGGGTACTCTCCGTGGTGCTGAACCACCATCTTGGACCAGGGGCCCAGCAGCCTCGCCTCTGCCTGGGCTCAGTTGAAGCCTCGCCGCCTTCTTTCAGGAATTCCGAGCCAGGGGAGACAAGAAGTGGCGGGGTGGCGAAGGGAGGATACAGAGTGAGAGGTGACACCAGACCAAGGCTGCTGGTCAGACACAACCAATGCCGGACTACTGGAAGGTGGGACTTTTTTTACATTACTGCAACCCCTAAGCAATAACTCCTCACCGTGGGAAACTTGGGCACTTCTCCCCCACCCACTGTGCTCTGACAACACCTTTATGGTGGAAAGCAAACCCACCCCGTGTCTCCAGACCTAGGATCTGTGCTCACATCCCTTCCCCTTGCCCACCAGCTCTTTGCAGGCCATTGCACTCACTCTGTTCCTTTCAGCCCAGGCCGCTCTTCTGACCTCCTACTGAACTTAGAGCCAAGTTTAGCAAGCAATGCTTCTCTAGCTGTTCCCCGTGAGGTTTCTCTTTCTCACCACCCAGCCGTGGGCTCTCAGAGGACCTGGTTCTTGTCCAGAAGAGCCGAGCCTGGACCGTGCGAGAACATCCTCGTCATCACCACCATCAGCAGACCATCGACCACCGTGAATGAGCGCTAACACCGTGCGATGGCCGTGCTGACACTTCTTATGCTTTATCTCACTGAAAACTCAGAATAACTCTTTGAAGCAGGTCCGGTTATTATCGTCATTACAATGGGAGGCTCAGAGGGATTGAGTAACTTGCCCGAAGCCATAGATGCACCACAGCCGGGGCTCAAGAGAAGGTCTGTCTGACCTCAGAGTCCAGCTCTTAACCGCCAGTCCATCAGATTCATAGCGATGACCCATAACTGAAACACACACCGAAACCAGCTCAGCTCTGCTCTTTACTTACGGTGAAACTCTACCCCCCAGAGAATCAATGCTAGAAGAATCAGAGACAGTACGGTTTTTTTACCGGGATGGAGCAGAGCACTGCAATCTTCCCCTGCCTCTGAGAGTTGCACTAGGGCTTCCCTGGTGGCGCAGTGGTTGGGAGTCCGCCTGCCAATGCAGGGGACATGGGTTCGATCCCTGGTCCGGGAAGATCCCACATGTCGTGGAGCAACTAAGCCCGTGCGTCACAACTACTGAGCCTGCGCTCTACAGCCCCACGAACCACAGCTACTGAGCCCGCGTGCCACAACTACTGAGCCCGCACGCCTAGAGCCCGTGCTCCACAACAACGGAAGCCACCACAATGAGAAGCCCGCGCACCGCAACGAAGAATAGCCCCCGCTCGCTGCAACTAGAGGAAGCCCGCACGCAGCAACGAAGACCCAACACAGCCAAAAATAAATAAATAAAATAAATTTTTAAAAAAACCCCAAAAACCTAAAGAAAAAAAAGAGCTGCATTAATTTTTACAAACATTTATGGAGTCCCCATTGCGTGCCATGCACTATGCAGTATGATGAGTACTGAGTCAGATGGTCATAAATACAACACGTGCTGACACTGTCAACCTGTGACGGAAGATTTTAGAGAATCAGTAAAGGAGTCGGTGGCCCAGCCCCATCTTTCTCCTGGAGGCCCAGCCAATAGGTGGCACCAGCTTCTCTGCTTTCAGAAAGACCTTGGAGTATTCTGAAAATTGCATGGACTCCTGGAGAGACAAGACGGTCATTTGGGACTGGGGCTCTGGAGTTTTCAGGAGACAGGGAACCAGAGATATGCCTTATCTGGTGGCTGCTTTGCATTGTCAGGCTGTTGGATAACATCAAACCAGCCAGGGAGCCAAGCCGGTCCATCAGGATGGGTTTCTGTGTGGGGGGGTCTGTGTGCTGAGTGGTGCACAGGCATGCCTGTGCACTTCTGCATTTCTTTTCAATTAGAGGTACACTAATCCTGACAAGGAACAGGTGCAGGAACACGATGAAATCATAAGGTTATTGGAGCATGGGTGCATGATGGGGAAAATCAGATAAGTGAAAATCACTTCCGTGTGTGTGTGTAAATATCCAGCCAATGAGGAAAGCTGCTTCCGCTGCTCTCAGAGCTGATGCTGAGCAGAGCAGGGGCTCTCTGGGGAGCTCTTGGAGCTGCAGGGTTGGGGTGAACAGGGGCCAGTAAGATGCTTGTGAAGGGGCCCGGTCAAGCTTCTCTCCCTCCATTATCCTCCAACATGGCCCTTGGGCAGTTCCTTCCTGCTCCGAGCCTCCCCTGCCCCTTGCACCCTCTTCTCCGTATCTTTCCCAAAGGGGCTGTCATCATGTCAGAAGCCCAGGGCTTTTAAAAAAGCCTTTCTCTCCTCATCCTTTGATTCTGCCCGTTTCCCCCGGGTCTGCTAGAGAACAAAGTGCATGAGTGAGAGGGAATGGAATGGGTCCCTCGTGTCAGCCTTCATTTCAGGCTCCTGTCGATGGGGGGAGTTTCGATTGCTGGCTCAGTGGCTTCCCCCTCTCCCCGCTGTAGGGAAGTCAATGCCCCCATGCTGTCCTTGAGAGTGAGAATGGCCTCTCGGTCACGACCACTCAAAAGCAGGATTCTATCACTCCACAAATATTAGCGCCTACTGTGTGCTAGACACCATTATAGTTGAGGGGATCAAGCAGATGTCGAATCTTTAGACAAAAGCTTTGGAGTGGCTTTGCCATTTACCAGCTGTCAGACCTTGAGCAAATAACCTCCTTTGTTCCATCTTTAAAATGGAGAGAACAAGAGTGTATCGTTGGGACTTCCCTGGTGGCGCAGTGGTTAAGAATCGGTCTGCCAATGCAGGGAATATGGGTTCAAGCCCTGGTCTGGGAAGATCCCACATGCCGTGGAGCAACTAAGCCTGTCCGCCACAACTACTGAGCCTGCGCTCTAGAGCCCGCGTGCTGAGGTCCGCAAGCCACAACTACTGAGTCTGCGAGCCACAACTACTGAAGCCCACGCACCTAGAGCCCGAGCTCTGAAACAAGAGAAGCCACCGCAATGAGAAGCCCACACACTGCAACGAAGAGAAGCCCCCACTCGCCACAACTAGAGAAAGCCCGTGTGCAGCAACGAAGACCCAACAATGAAGACCCAAAGCAGCCAAAAAAAAAAAAAAAAAAGAGTGTATCGTTTATTGCTACAATAATGCTGCATAACAAACAACCCCCAAATCTCAGTGACATGCAAAAATAAGCACTTATTTCTGTGGGTGGAAGTAATGTATGCCACTTCCAGGCCTGGCCCCCAAAGCCTCCTGTATGATCCCCCATAGCTTTCTCTTTCTTGGTCTCCTCGTCAGATACAGAGGGCCCAATGAGGGACTCCAAGGCTCTAGGGCAGTGGTGGGAAAGCTATGGCCCTCCCTCTGTTTTTGTAAATAAAGTTTTATTGGAACATGGTCATGCTCATTCCTTTCTGTGTTGTCTATGTCTGCTTTCATACCACAATGGCAGAATTGAATAGTTGCCACTGTATGGCCTGCAAAGCCTAAAATACTCGCTATGTAGCCCTTTACAGAAAAAGCTTGCTGGCTCCTGCTCTGGGGGATGGTGGAGCCACTAGTTGGAAGAAGCCTGGGTCCCTGGATGACTGCATGGGGCACAGTCTCCCCTCCTGCAATAAGCTTCATTGGAATGTGCCACAAACAAGAAAGAGACCTTCCTTGTGTTGAGCTACTGAGGTTGGGGGTCGTGAATACACACCGCCCGGAGCTCCGATCCTGGCAGCAGCAGAAACACGGCTGCCAGTTCGTCCTCTCACCCTGTGCCCCGCACACCCTGGTAAGGAGGCTTGCCTCCAGGCCAGGGCTCCTGCAGGACCACAGTCACTTAGGCCTGGTGACCTTCAACTGTGGTCTGGGTGAGGTTACTTTTACAGAGTGGTGGGGACACTTCTCTCCTCATGGGAGATAAAATAGTAAGAAGACCTGAGTACAGGGCGAGGGTAGCCCATGGGCAGCCCATACTGGTCCCAGCCTGTTGGTCTTGGAGAAGCAGCCTTGTTCTCAGGACGGTCATCTTAGGGAACGTGACCTTGAGGGTTTGTCAATTACTGGCTGTGTGATGGTGGATAAATTACTTAACTCTCCCTCCCCAAGCTTCAGTTTTCTTATCTGTAAAACGTGATCAAGAGGACCTCTCTCCTAGAGTTGCTGGTAATATGGGACCTTCGGCAGGGAGGCATGTCCACCCCCCCTCCCCAGTGGCATTTACATATGGTGTCCCTTCTCGCTCATTCGCTCGCATTCTCAGTGCTTTGGCCCCTGGAGCCCTATCCCTTCTGAGGATACCCTGCCCACAGCGCTGGGTTCCCAGGCACAGCCCTGACACCCTGGGCGCCGCTGCCTGCACCGGGGAGCCGCACTCATCTACAGATGGGGCTGAGCCATCCCCCTTTCTCTCCTGGGATTCTGACCTAGGAGGGACTGGGATGATGCGTTAGCGGAGAGGGCGTGATGAAGTGCCGATGACGGTCATGCTGGACCACGTACCAGAGGAGCAACCAGAGGGATACCCAACGAGAGAGAAGAGCGAAGCAGATGCAGGAAGAGGAAACCCCACGTCTCTAGGAGAGAGTCTGTCCAGTAGCACCTTCTGATGTGCTGTGTCCGCACGGCCGGCCGGGGCGGGCGGCAGCTCTCAGGCTCAGCCTCGGTCATAACGTGTGGCTATTGACCACCTGAGGTGTGACAAGTGCAGCGGAGCAAATGGACAGTGAACTTCAGTTACGTGAGAGAAACGTATACTCTGCTCACATTTATTTCGCTAAATTAGCTCTAATTCAAAGGTGGCAGCTGGCGGTCACCTCGCACAGCAAAGCTCTGGTGCCTCGCTGCCGTTCCTCCAGGCCGAGGTCTTTCCTGGGTAGAGGGGCCGGGAGCAACCTCTGACGCCGCGATTAAGCTGCCCCGGGTGGGGTTTCTCAGGCTGGGGGCCGGGGCCTCCCAAGGCTGTAGCTGCGTGCGTGTGTGTGAGTGTCTGTGCACGGTGGGAGGGCATGCCACTTGGGAAGGTAGGTCAGGCCAGGCAGGCCTGATGGAGAAGCAGATGAGGCCCACCTTCTCCCCTCCATGGGCGTGGCCTAGAACCTCAGTTTTTGCGTAGTTTCCCTGCGTAGAGCCCTTAGCGACAGAACTTTTGAAGTGAGCTGCCCTGGGAATACATCTCCCAGGCCATGAATTCCTTAAACAGCATCATTTACCCCCTTCCTTCTCCGGCCAGCTCTTCATTCTGCTCTTGCATCTGACAGCTCTGGGGGCGGCGAGGAGAAGAGGTGGGAGTGGAAGGTTCTCAGGATTTCTGGGCACAGAGACGTACTCAGCGCCCGCGCTGCCCTGGGTTTGCTGGGTGAACCTGGGCAAGTTAGTTAACCTCTCTGGGTCTCAGGTGACTCATCTCTCGAGATGGGGAAGTGAGGCACGGGGAAGGCCTTACAGTGGGCCAGGGCCTGGTAGCTGGGTCACGCCACACACGCTGTCTGGTGAGCCCAGAGACAGCCAGCAACTTGCTTATAAGCACACAGCCGGTAAGGAACAAACACAGCCTAAGTGCCAACTGCCATAACTCGGTACCTTCACACTTTGGAAATGAAGGAACTCCACAGACAATTAGATCTGAATCCTAGGCTAATCTGTAAAACGGGAAAAGCTGAGGCAGGTGATGGGGGGCTGAGGAGCTGCAGAGCTGGGGGGCAGCATCAGGGCACCTCAGAGCATGGGGTGTGTGTGGGGGGGTGCCATGATCCTAACTAGGATCTTGGAGCCGGAGTGACTGTGGGGCTCCCGGGAAGAGAAATCGGAGGCCAAGGGGTCGTGTCCCCACCCTCCCACCTTGGCTGAAATGTTGGCAGATTCCATGATCCTGACTGAGCCTTGGTTTTTCTCATCTGTAAAATGGAATAATCTTAGCAACTAGGTTACATACATGAGGGGGTTGTGAGAACTCAGGGCGCTGTTGTCTCTAAAGCCGGCACACAGTAGGTACGCAATCAGTGGTAAAGGTTGAAAACTCCAGCGGGTGCAAAGGAGGGCTATTCAGAGAAAGAACCAGGAAACAGCCTGTTGGCACCTCTCCTAAGAACAGTCCCTCCTAAAGCAAGGCTGAGAGGGACCCTGACAGAGGAGTCCTGGGCGGGAGGGGCCTGGCCGTGACCTTGGGTGACCCTTCCAACTCTAAAAGGCAGGAGGACGCGGGGAACCTCCTGGTCCTCCAGTCGAAGGTTTAAACGCGCCCCCCGCCCCCCATTAAGGGGACACAGGGGAGAGGAAGGAGGAAGTGTTTTGGCTTCTATCCTCCCTGACTTGCCCTGGGGTTC
This sequence comes from Neophocaena asiaeorientalis asiaeorientalis, assembly GCF_003031525.2. Taxonomy (NCBI): domain Eukaryota; kingdom Metazoa; phylum Chordata; class Mammalia; order Artiodactyla; family Phocoenidae; genus Neophocaena; species Neophocaena asiaeorientalis. The sequence continues at coordinate 15,791,511 of NW_020175018.1, forward strand.
CCGAGAACCTTGAATTCATTAGCGACTGCAGCTCTGAGCCTTGATTAAAAAGATGTCATCTTTTTTCCCCTTTCTTTTTCCCCCTCAGTTCTTTCCTGAGCAGTGATTTCAATTTGCAGCCGACTCTCTGGGATGCAGAAGAGGACAGGGCTGGGAGCGAGCTCCCCACTACCCAGCCTCCTCTCCCCCTCCCCCCCTCCTTCCCCCTTCCCTACTCCCTCCGTTGCAGGCCTGGATCGGACACACCTGCAGTGCACATCGATTGCCTGATTAAGGGGGAGATTGATTGGTCCCTGCTGTCATTAGCGTGCAGTTAGCAGTGACCTCTCTGCCTGGCCTCCAGCCCGTGGCTCTGACCTGAATGGATCAGCGAGCCTGACAGGAAATGGGAACCTGGGGAGAGGAGGGGCAGGGCAAGGGTCAGGGGGAGCTGAGGCTTCCCGGTGCCCAGGTGGGCTGGGAGTGTAGGGGGAGGCCCCTCATCTGGCTTGGCCCAGGACCTTTCACTGTGACCAATGGACCTCAGTTTTCCTCGCTTCTAAATGGGGAGATTAAGTGCAGTGTTTCCTAAGAAAGCTTTGTCCGAGTCAGAAAAGATGGGGGCCCTTGCCACCCCAAACTCTTCATCTCCCTCACCCTCCCAGCCCCTCTGCCCACCTGGACCGGAAGCCCCCTTAAGCTGAGCTCTCCTTCCTCTTTCCAAGTACTTTCACCCTCATCGTCCCACAGAGGGGGGCAGCAGCTGCTGGGCGTGGTTGGAAGGTCCAGGCCCACCCCTGGGGCGCCCACGGACCTTGATATGCACCCACACAGGACCTGAGAGTTTTGTGTGATGGCTGTCAAACAGCCATCGGGGGGCTGCGGGCGGGGTCCCGGGTTTATCCACACCTGTGGTCCAGCGCAAACACTGTGTAGTGGGATGAGGGCTGCCCGTCCGCCCTCCCACCTCCCGGAGGAGAATGATTTGACGCTGTCATGAGTACGGAAAGCTAGCTCCGTACACTGTAGAGCGAAGCCGCTCTTCTATTTGCTCCGTGGCTGTGCAACTCGAAGCTTTTTCACAAAGCAAAATTCGGAAACGCCAGGTGCTGTGAGACAGGTTGGGGGCAGGGGGTGACCCCAGAGCCCACGGCCTGGCGGAACTGCCCTCCCGGTCCTCAGAACGACACCCTGTGCGGAGCGTGTGGGCCGAGCCTGGAGAGGGAGCATGCCAGGGTGGTCTCAGCACAAACTTTGGGGTCAAGTTTGAACCCCAAATGGGTCCCTTAGCAACTTTGTCACCTTCTGCAAGCTCCCAACCTCTCTGAGCAGCGCCTTCCTCGTCTGTGACGTGGGATGATATTAACTACCCTGGAAGGATCTTTGAAGGGCTTAAGTGAGATCGCTGACGCTGGCATGGAGCGGGCACTCACGACGAGCCGTAGAAGGAGGACTGACTTGGTTGTTTCCACCCTGGTGAGCGAGGATACAACGCCGTATAATACGCTTTGCTTATCGACCTCCTGAAAGCATACGTAAAGGATTACTGTGAGCTCTGTAACCACAGGGAAGCCCAGTCTCATCCGTCCTAATGTCATTGATGGTGCTGCCCAGTACCTGGAACACTGCAAGTGAGCAGATGTCGGGCGAGGTGAGGCATCTTGGACCCAGGGTGCTCCCAGGCTCTGTCCCAGGGTGCCTGGCTCAGCCCTGTGGGTCGGGACACCTCCTCCAGGGCTCTCAGAAGGTGACGGTGAACTCAAGCCCAGACCACTCCTCTAGCTCCTCGGAAGGGAGATTTCCACCTGGCCACAGCGAGGGGATATACGGACCAGTGGATGGCCGTGGCGGGGGCCGGGTGGGCGTGACAGGAGAGCAGGCCTGGTGAGCACCCCTGGGCTGGACAGATGTCTGTGTCCAGGCCACATGCTGGGATCCCGGGGGGTGGAGTCCATGAGATGGGAGGCGTCTTGGGTAAGGTCATGTATTCCTTTGCCAGGGCTGCTCTGACACAGTACTGCAAACCGGGCGGCTTAAACAACTGACATTTGTCTGGAGGCCAGAAGCTTGAGATCAGTGTGTTGGCAGGACTGGCTCCTCCCAAGGGCCCCAAGGAAAGAATCTGCCCCAGGCCTCTCTCCTTGGCTTGTGGATGGCCGCCTTCTACCTGAGTCTCTTCTCTCTGTGCATGTGTCTGTGTCCACGTGTCCCCCTTTTGTAAGGACATCATCTTGGAGTAGAGCCCGCCTTAAGGACCTCACTTTAACTACGACCTCTACAAAGACCTTGTCTCCAAACAAGGTCACACTCTGAGATACTTGGGGTTAGGACCTCAACATGTGAATCTGGAAGCGCGGCCGCGCCAGCGCATCAAGGGGAAGCGGCAGCAGCCGTGATGGACGTGTTCCGCGTGACCTGGCGCCACAAGCCCACCATCTTCACAGACGCCAAGGAATCGAGCACCGTGTTCGAGCTGAAACGCATCGTCGAGGGCATCCTCAAGCGGCTGCCGGAGGAGCAGCGGCCGTACTAGGACAACCAGCTTTCGGATGATGTCAAGACACTGGGCGAGTGTGGCCTCACCAGCCAGACAGCACAGCCTCAGGCCCCAGCCACTGTGGGGCTAGCCTTCAGGGCACGTGAAGCCTTTGAGGCCCTGTGCATCGAGCCCTTCTCCAGCGCACGCGAGCTTCTGGCTGTGACAAAGCCGCAGGACTCAGGAAGCCGCGCCAATGAACAAGCCGTGCAGTGAGAGACCACTCCACTCCCCCCCGCGATAAGAGACTTGGGTGTCCCCCCAAAACACTGTGAATTTGGGTGGGGGGCACACTTCAACCTAGAACAGGTCACTTTGAGCTCAGGGCAAGGATGGGACAGGGAGGTAGCTGTGGAGAGCTTCCTGCCTGGTCCAGCCCGCGGGAGGGCAGACAGAAAGCCCCGGGGACTCAGGAAGCAGCAGCTCTTGGGGGACAAGCACGGGGCCGGCTTTCGGCTGCTGGCACCTGGCTGAGACGCTGGGAGCCTCGAGCAGGGCCTGGCAAAGCCGGGCGGTACCAGCCAGGGACGCAGGCCCAGCTGGCTGGGCCGGAGAAGGCTTCCTGTGGAGTCGCAGCCTTTGAAACCTTGACTAATAAGGTTTTCTTCTCTTTCTAAGTTGAATGCATCAGTAGCTTGGTATAGGATCCCATCTGTCCGCTCCACTGCTGCCAGTCGGATTCTAGGCCCCTGGCCAATTAAAAAAACCAAACCAACTTAGCATGAATCTGCTTGACAAATACTTTTGTGAGTGTTCTGTTTTCCCTCGGCAGAAGAGAGGCCTCTTGACTGCCCTTCTGGGTCCGGCTTCCAGAATAAATCTAGAATCCTGCAGCCAAGGAGCCTGGGTGGCGTTTGAATTAGTATCAGGAGGTGGAAAGCAACAAGGAGACGGCTGTCAGCTAAATGCAAGGAAGGCGTTTTCCACCACGTTGCTCAAGGTTGGAAAGGAGGATCCACAGCGCCCCGGGCCTGTTCCAGGTTTAGTACTTGGTCTGTGGTAGTGTGAGCTTCTCTTCACCTGGACGTCTCTCCCATGGGCCCCTTGAGCACAGTGCTCGACGCTTGTCATTAATAATTAACAACTTGTCATTAACTGTGGGACGATGAACAGGCGCCCAGGGAGGGAGCCAGGGCGTCACCAGGACTGGTCACCTATGGGTGTTCAATCTCTTGGTGGGACCCTGGGAGGACATCCACACCGCAGCTGGCTGATGGCAGCACCCTGGGATTCCCCAAGGCCGGACCCTGGAGGGTGTGTGTGTGGAGCGGTGGCAGGGGGCGGGGGAGGGGGATGTTTGCTGCTGGGCAGTCACCTGACTTCTCTGTGAGAGGGTGTGTGCCTAAAGGCGGGAGCTCATGAGGGCAGGCGCCACCCAGAGGCCAGGCTCCAGCAAAGAGTAAGCAGAATCCCTCGTGGGGGTCAGAAGAGTGGCTGCGAAAACAGCCACAAGAAGACGTCTTGCTCAGACAGAGCTCTTCCAGCAACAGGCAGACACAAAGGGGTCTGTGCCCGGCCCGCAGCTGAGCAGAGAAGGCCTTGGCTCCTGTGAGAGCGGGTGGCCCCCAGTAGCAGAGAGACAACATCTGTCAACAAAGGAGGCGGGCAGAGGACACTACACTGGGGGCCATTTCTGCAGGGGAGACACCTCACAGGACAGTCGACTTGTTAATATGCTCAACAAATCCCCAACAAACCCTGCTGTTTTTAGGACCCTCACCACGTTCTATCAGAGCCCTGGCCTGTGGTTCCCTGAATCCTCCAGGTCCGTGACCCCTCACCACAGGGCCTTTGCACACACGGCTCCCTCTGCTCCGGGGCTCTCTCCTCCCCTCCCCCAGCTGCCGACCTCTGTCTTTGGATGCCGACATGATCAGATGTCAGATCGAGCCTTCCTTTCCTGCCTTCCCTGACTCCTAGGCTGGCCCCGGGCCCTTCGTCCTGGGTTCTCACCAAACCTCACCACTTTCCCTCCGAGCGGGACTCCCAGCTTGATGCCACACTCGGAATCACGTGCCATGTGCCCGCCTGGCTGTAGGATTCCCGGGAGAGGGGACGCTGTCTTACTTGGTCACTCACTGTTTTGTCCCCAGGGGCCAGCACAGGCTTGGCCCACAGGCTTTCTCAAAGGAGTGATGCCACCAGAGCAGAAGCCTGTGCTCCTTGGAGTGGCCAGGACTCCTGACAAGGGGGTTCAGTGGTTTAGAGAGTGCTCCTAGACCCGGACCTGGGTTCGCATTTCCATCCTGCCATTGACTGACTTAGTGGTGGCTTTAGGTAAGTCAGGTAACCTCTCTCTCTGAGAGGTGGTGTCACCTGTTCCCTGAATAGGGCAGTGGGAGGAGTCGGTGAGAATGTAAAGGCCAAGGAGCCCCGGGTGCAGGGCCTGGCACGGGGCGGGCTTGGCTGCCAGTGGGGCCAGCGATCCTGCCAGTCCCTCCCTCTCTGCAGGCCTGTATGCTGTTTACCCTCGCCCCGGGGTGGGAGCAGGGGACCTCCTCTGGCTGCCCCGGAGCCACGCAAAGCGGCAGCTGCCCTGAGCTGGCCGGGCAGGCAGGGCCCCGTGGAGACCTGGAAGGCTCTGGGCTGCAGGCACAGTCGGTGGCAGTGGCTCCAGTCCAGCCCAATGACTCTGAGAGGAGCTACTGGCACTCACCACCGGCCCCTCTGCGTCCAGGGCCAGCGGAGCCTTTGGGAAGAACAAAGGGGGCTGGGCGCCCTGCAGGAAGCCGGCTACCTACGCCTGCCCGGACCCGCTGCCCCGGGAACCCATGGCTTCCCCAGAGCTGCTCAGACCCCAGGAGATGCCCAGCTGGGACGGAAGCCAGCAGCACAATCTCGAGGGGCTCACTTAACCTCTGGAGGCTCAGTTTCCTCATCTGTGGGTTGGGGGTGGAAATCCCTACTGTGTGCAAGGAGAAGACATTCACAAAACTGCCTGGCACGAAATAGGTCCTTAATAGTCTCGGTTCCTGACTCTCAGCCCACAACTTCCCTGTGCTGTCCCCTCACTTCCATCCTACAAGCAGGGTCCCTTTCTCTGGTCTTAGGAGAGGATCCCAATCCCCTTCTGACAGCAGAGTTCAGGCACAGAATGGCTTCTCCCCAGCAGGAGGCAGTGTTGATGAGAAAGACTTTGCCATTAGCCACAGGAACTGGGCAGTAACGGTGACATTTCAGGACTGGCTCTTGGGGCAAGAGATTTTCAGGCTGAATGTGACGAATGAGGGGTTGGGAGGAGGGGGAGTGAGGAGGGGCTGGTGTCCCCCAAAGATAAGGCGTGAAATCGCAGCTTCTCCACTTCCTGGCTGTGTGACCTTGGATAAGCCTCTTGACCTCTCTGAGCTTCCGCCTCTGAGAAATGTGGGTGGTAACTGGTGCTGATTCCTATCCCCCAGGACTGTTCTGAGGACCACATGGGCTCCATAGGTGAAGCCTTTAGGCTGGTGCCTGGCATGCAGCACGCCCTGCCCTTCCTAGTTGCCGCTGCTGCTGTGTTTACTTTCTATACCAGGAGCTGGTAGAGTGTTTGAAAAATTCATCAGCCCCAAAACCTCGTCTCCCCAGCAGCAGCAGCAGGGCTACGGGAATCCAGCTCGAGGCCTGGGGAGGGGCAGACATTTCCAGATGCCTACCAACCTGGCTGCTTTGAGAAAATACCTAACTTTTTGCCCTTGGACTGGCCAACCGTGTTCACGGCTCGACTGGCTTCTAGAGAGAGTGGAGGCCCAGTGAGGCCGAGGGACTCGGCCAAGGTCACTGTGCCGCAGAACCTATGTTTCTCCGTAAGCCAAGCTGCCTTCTCCCAGTGCTGTTGGTGTGCTTGAGGGCCTGGCCGCTGAGAGCACTGGGGAGGGGGGAGCTCTGGACAGCCAGCATCTTGAGGCCACGGGACGGCTGGAATTTTCCAGGACCTGCCTACAGGAGCAGCGACCCTGGCCAACCTGCCAGTCTGTGCAGAGCTCCTGGCACCGACCCAGAGGCAGCTTCCAAACATTCTTAGGCGGAGGGCACTGGGAGGCGGCCCAGGCTCCCCGGGAGGGGAGCTGCCTGTCTCCGCCCAGAAGGCAGAGGGGGAAGGCTGACCAGGGCCTGGCGTGGAGAGGGAGATGGAGAGGGCACAGCTGGGTGACAGGCATCTCTGTCCCCATCTCCCCTTCCTGCAGACAAGCAGAAGGGCAAGACGAGGAGGGAAAGCAGGGAGATGGAGAGGGGGAGGGGAAAGAGAGACAAGGTAGGGGGCCCTCCTTGGCCGTTAAGCAGGAGTGAGGGAGGCGGCCTGGCTGTGTCCCCATGGATGTCATCTCACGCTGTCATGTCCCGGGAGCAGTGCTTTGCCCGTGAAATGGCCAGGGTTTCCTCCCCTCCCTCAATGCCACCTTCCTCTGGGGTTTGACACCATCCTGGTAGAAGAAGTAATTAGGTGACCAAGTGGCCACTATGGTGGCCACTCCAAGGGTCACACTCCTATGACCCTGTCCCAGGTGGGGCCCACCTCTCCTCCCCCAGGAAGCCTTCCTGGATTGCCCTCAGCTCCACTGAGCACCTTTACCCCTCTGGGCCCTGCCACACTCTAAGCAGTTGCCATGGGGCATATGGAGGGGTGGAGGGGCGGAGGGGGTGCAGGTCATTTTACATCCATGGAATAGTGGACCCTTCACAGTGAACCATCCAGTTCTGAGGGCCTGACGGTGTCCAAGCAGCTTCCCAAGTTCCCGGTCAGCATCCTGAGATGGACCAGTCTTGCCTCTGCGTGTGTCTGACACACTGGGGGCAGGGAAGGAGGGGGAAGGGAGGAAGAGACTTTGACTCTTTTCCTTAGGCTGATTTAGTGGCATGAATGATGCAAAATCGCCCTTCAGTACATTGAGTAAGAAAACAGCAATGCTGCCCCCATTTTTTCAGCACTTCTTACTTGCAGGGACCAGGCTAAGTGCCTCCTACGCATACACCTCTGAGGTGGGCCTGACACTGTCCCCACCTTACTAAACAGAGGCCTGGAAGTGGCCCAGGGTCTCACAGCCATGGCAGGAACTGGCTCCCAGCCAATGGGGAGCGTTCGAAGCCAGATGAACGACCAGCCCAGCCCCTGAATTCATCCCCGTTTCAGAGACCAGAAAATAGAGGCCAGTGAGTTCAATGACCACCTTGAGGTATCATGGGTAATCAGGTAGGTCTAGAGCCTGGGGTTCTTCCTCCTGACCGGGGACATTTCACTGGCTGCCTGCCACGAGTCGATCTGGCTGCCCGGAGCCCTGGGCTAAGAAGGATCCAGAAGCCATGTTTGGGCCCAGTGGGAAAGGGCACTGGGGTTGATTAGCAATGTCTGTCAAGGGTGTGGGCAGGGGAGCAGCGGCCTGCCTGTCACACGTTGCCCTGCTGGATTATATCCTGCTAGCCCTGAGCTGACGGACACCTTCCTACCCTGGCAGTCAAGACGTCAATTTGATTTCCCTGGGGGCCTTAGCCCATCGGTCCTAGAGCTACAGTCTGGGGGCTTCACGGAGGGACTTAGGGGACTGTGACAGCCTTTGAGAACCTGAGTGGGTGCTGGTGCATCCACTGGGCATTAGCGGTGATGCCCTGGTGCCCAAGGCTTTCTGCACTTTGGGTTTTAGCCTGAGCCACAGCAGGGAGAATGCTGGGGGTTTTAATAAACCTTTCCAGAGAACAGCTTTTGGAGCTGGTCTGTATTATCATAGAAGAACTGCCCTGGGATCTGAAGACGAGGAGGGCCATTCGGAATCTACTGCACCATTTTCATAAGAAGCCAAATGAAATTCAAGCTCCAGCTGCCTCTGGCTCCCAAACCATGACCTCGGGCTGCTTCTGCATCTCAGCGCTGCAATAATAAATCTTCCTCCGTGAAGCGTGCAGAGGTGCATTTCCCCGACCCGCTGTGGGTGTTGGGAGGCAGCGCAGGTCCTTGCGACATCGAGGGTATATTAACGTGTGTCAGAGAAAGGAAGGAACAAGTGTGCAAGTGTGGCACTGGACCTGCTTAGCTGTGCTGACCATATTGGCTAAAAAGAGTTCGTCTCGGAAATTGGTTTTCCACCTTTGTTTGTCCTACCTTACAGGGCTCAGGAAGCGGGAGCTCAGGGTCCTCATCCAGAACACAGGAATCTGGAAGTGGAAATGAACAGCAGAGTAAGAAAGGCAATGGTGTTGGTAATCACAGTGACGTGCCAGGTGCCACGCGCCGGGGGGCTGACCTCGTGCCAGGCTCTGTGCTAAGTGATTCAGGTTAATTTCTGCAACAGCCCCCTCAATGGGTGGTGTTACTAGTCACAGAGGAGAGGATGGAAGTCCAGACAGGGTACGTGACTTGCCGGGGGTCACACAGTCAGCAAGAGGCAGGGCTGGAATTATTGCCACTGGCTTCTAAAGCCTCTGCTACTAGACGCATCTGTGGTGGAACTGGGCTGCCCTAGCTTTGGTGTGTAAGGCTATAGGGCCAGCTCCGGGTCAGGAGGGAGCTGGAGCCTCTATCCCAGGGGAGGTATGGGTGGGGTCTTCCCAATTCCTTCCCTTGGTCCCTCTTGGACTCCTAGTCTTGGAACTGGACCCTGAGCCAGGGCTGGGTCTCACCCGGGAGGTTTTAGAACTTTCTGGACTGCCAGAACCTTTAGAATGTAGCAAAAAATGATGACACTTTGATCCACTGGCTTGTTGCCATGAGTCTGGACTGCAGCTGGGAACAAATACTTTCTACTGGAGGCCTCCAGGGACAAGGTGAAGGCACCTCAGAGGTCACCCAGGTCAGAGGTCACAACGTCAAATAAGGAAAAAGGCTCCTGGTGGGGTATGGTAACCCAGAGCATGCCCCACCTTTCCCCACCTCCCCAGTTTTTGTTTGTTTGCCTTTAAGTATAACCCACATAGAAAAGTGCCCAGAGCGTACGTGAGTATGTGAATGAGTGCCCACGAGTGTATGAATTTACACACACTGGACGCCCGTGTAACCAGCACCCCAGAAGGCCCCTCCCATCTACGTGTGCATTTCTTGTAAGTGAAATCGTACAGCATGTCCTCTTCGTGTCTGGCCCGTATCAAAGTCATGCCTGGGAGATTCACCCACGTTGTTGCCAGTCATGGTAGATGACTCATTCTCATTGCTGTATAGTATTCCTTTGGGTGAGAATACGACATTCTACCCATGCTACTGTTGTTGGGCCTCTGGGTAATTATATACATGCTATGAATGGTCTGAGGCATGTCTTTCCTGAACATGTTTATGCGTTTCTGGTTGGAGCAGAATTGCTGGGTCATTGGGTATGCATATGTTCAGCTTTATTAGATTTGCCACACAGTTTTCCAAAGTGTTGTTCCAATCTACCTTCTACCAGCAATGCATGACAGCTGCAGTTGTTCCACATCCTTGCCAACTTCTTGGTATTCTCCGTCTTTTCATTTTAGCTGTTCCAGGGCATGTGTAGTAGGATCACACCATGGCTGCTCTTTGCATTTCCCCAATGGCCAATGAGGTTGAGCCTCTTGTTACATGGTTATTGACCATTTTTCTTGGCCATGGTTCTGGCCCTTTTTTCTCCTGGTATGTTTGTCTTTTTCTTACCAGTTTATAGGCATGTTTTAAATACAAGTCCTTTCATTGCAAATAACTTCTATTCTGTGGATTACCTTTTCCTTCTCTTAGTAGGTTCTTCTGTTGAGTAGATATTCTTACAACAGTCCAATCTATTAATTTTTTAAATTTATGGTTAGTGATTTTTTTTTGCCATATTTAAGACATCTTTACCTATTCTGAGGTCACAAAGATGTATCCTCTAAATGCTTTATTGCTTTGCCTTTCACATGTAGAGCTGTGATCCACGTGGAGTGTGTTTTTTGTAATTTGTGAGGTATGTTTTTGAGGTGACTTCCTTTCACCATTATACTGTAGGGGTGCCCCTGTTGACTGTGTTGGGTGGGTTGGGGGAGCTTCTGTTTTTGGAATCTCTCTCTGTTCCATTGGTCAGAATGTCTATCCTTGTGCCAATCCCATGCTGTCCTAATTACCATGGCCTCATAATAGGTGCCATCTTGCTCTGTTTCCAAGATGTTCTTGTTTGTTCTTGGCTCTTTGCTTTTCCATATAAAATTTTACATCAGCTTGTCAATTTCTACCAAAAAGAAACCACTGGCATTTTGGTTGGCATTGCATTGAGTTTAGGTATTAATCAGGGGGAAAGCATATTTACAGTATTGTAGCTTTCCAATCCATGAACATAGTATATTCCTCTATAACCTCATTAATTTCTCTCAATAACATTTTGTATGTTTCAGTGTAAAGGTCTTAGGTGTCTTCATTAGACTTCTTCCGACTTTCAAATTTACAGCTAATTCACAAGAATAAAATAATGGCAATTCTTTTTTCTTTTTCTTTTTTTTTTTTTTGTGGTACACGGGCCTCTCACTGTTGTGGCCTCTCCCATTGCGAAGCACAGGCTCCGGACACGCAGGCTTAGCGGCCATGGCTCACGGGCTTAGCCGCTCTGCGGCATGTGGGATCTTCCTGGACCGGGGCACAAACCCATGTCCCCTGCATCGGCAGGCGGACTCTTAACCACTGCGTGCGCCACCAGGGAAGCCCAATAATGGCAATTCTAAACCTTGCCCACCTGCCCTAAAGATACAGCTGTTCTGCCCCAGCTGAGTCGGCTTGTGGGAGAGGGGCCCATCATGGCCAAATGGTCTTCAATTTTCTTTTAAATCTTGGACTTTAAAAACCCTAGACTTTGGTGTGTGTGCAGGAAAGAGGTAGCTGTGCCATAGCAGGCCTGAGACAGCTACCCTCTGAAAGGCCTGCATGCAAGGCGGGCCTTGGACTGGCATCTGGGAACTTGGATCTTGGGAGAGGGCCCACCACTCCTTAATATATAAGAGTGGCTCACTGTGCCCAAATTGTTGGTGCAAACCATGTGGTTTGCACCAACATGTGGGATCTAGTTCCCCGACTAGGGATTGAACCCGGGCCCCCTGCACAGGGAGCGTGGAGTCTTAACCGCTGGACCATCAGGGAAGTCCCGGGGAATCTGCACTTCTGGCACGTGCTGGGCAGAAGGTGGCTACGTGACCAGCTGCCAGTAAAAGCCCTGGGTGCTGAGTCTCTAAGGAGCTTCCCTGGGGGACAACACTACCAGAGCATCCTGCATGACTCCACTGGGAGAAGACTCTCGGGAGCCCGCACCTGGCTTCCCCTGGATTTTGTCCCATCCGCCTTCCCCTTTGCTGATTTTGCTTTGTGTCCTTTTGCTGTGATAAGTCATAGCAGTGATACAGCTATATGCTGAGTCCTGCCAGCCTTGCAGTGAATCGCCAGTCCTGGGGGTGGTCTTGAGGACCCCCCGACCCAGAGGATCGGAGCTTGCTGCTCCTGGGCCAGTGCTGCTTCCAGGAGGGTGTCACTGCTGGGAGAATGTTTGCAATCTAACGCTGTGCGAAACAGAAGTGGGTACAGAGCAGTCTGTACCACACGACATAATTTCATTTCATAAATAGGATGTCTCAGCATTAAAAAGTAAGGAAATCCTGACTCATGCTACAGCTTGGATGAACCTGGAGGATATTCTGCTACGTGAAACAAGCCAGACACAGAAGGACAAACACCGTATGATTCCACGTGTATGAGGTCCCCAGAGAAATCGAATCCATACAGACAGGAAGTAGAATGGTGGTTGTCAGGGGCTGGGGGAGGGGAAGCTGGGAATTAGTGTTTAATGCGGCAGAGTTACAGTTTTGGGAGATGAAAAGGTCTGGACATGGATGGGGGTGATGGCTGCACAGCAAAGTGAATGGACTTAATGCCCCTGAACTGTGCACCTAAAAATGGTTAGAATGGTAAATTTTGTGCTACGTATAGTTTACCACAGTAAAAAAAAAAAAAAAAAAAGAATACAATAAAATAGGATGTCTCTGTGTTCACACGGTCACAGTCCTGGAAAGGCGCAGACCGACCCGCTCATTCATGGCCGTCACCTCCGGGTGAAGGGACTGTGGGAGATAGCTCTCTTTCTGCTTTTCTACTTCCCACTTTTTTTGGGCATGGGATATATATTGCTTTTTTAATGTGAAAAATGTCAAATACAGAAAAGCATGGAGAAAAATAAAAGAAACATTTATGTACATATTACTTTTGTAATTTGGAAAAAAATTCTATTAACAATAAATACGATGAGGGGAAAAAAATATCAATGTCCTCAACCAAACAGAAATATTGGAAAAATAAGGACAACCTACTTGTTTTGCAAAAACACCTCAAGCCATACTCCAATTGGAAAATACTGTGTGGAACGTGCCGGGGCCTCTTCTGAGGAAGTCGTTTCTGGCCGGGCAGTGGCCACTGGAGTCATGACTGGGAGGCCCGCGTGGATTCCTGGCCACCCAGACCTCTGACTCGGAATCCCTAAGGGGCCTGGGTGCTGCACGGTAAAAATTTCAGGTGGTCTGACGGTTCACTGGGCTTGGGAACCCCCGCCTCTAGGTTCCTTGACGCTGCGCTTGCAAAGGCCTCCTTCACCTGCTGTGGCTCTATTCCTGTTTGGTTTGGATCCTGATCCGAGTGTGAACTGGGTCCTTAAAGCCTGTCTGTGGCCAGACCCCAGGAAGTGGCGCCCTCACCCCCAGGGAGCCAAGTGGAAAAGATGGGGTGTGCTAGAAGAATCCATCACCTCTAACAGCGATGGCCCAAGGTGCTCGCCCGCGGAGGGAAAGCGCCTCACCCCACATTGTCACTGGGATTCTACAGGGAGAGGGCAGGGCTCAGGCAGCCTGTGTGACCTGTCCAAGGTCATCCAGCTAGTGGGTCTGCAGGACGGAGGGGTCCTGCAGCCCCCGACTCCGTAGGCCCTCTGGAAGGGTGCGGTCAGGCTGACATGGAGGGAGCGGGCTGTGTCCCGTGGCCCTTGTCTCTGAGACGGCAGAGCCTGGACCGCTTTTCCGAGGACCGCTCTCTCCCAGCCCCAGAACCTCGCTTTAGCTCTTCTCCACCTCCTGGAGAAACATGTGGGGGCGACAGCAGTGGGGGGACCAGCAGAGGGACAGGCAGGGGCAGGTCCCGTCTCCCCACCCATACCCACTCCCCAACCCTTCGCTCCAGCCCAGCTTCGCGGTGGAAGAGGTCTGCTCAGAATTCACAGCTGCTCAGGGGCTCATGAATTATGTACGGGCGCCAGATCCATCTGTCAGCACCCTGTCAGAGAGGAATCAAAGGCCCCGGCAGCTGGCCGACAGCTCTCTCTGTGCGGAGAAGCAGCGACGTGGCTTTCAAGGCCCGCCGAGGGGCCGCCGTGTGAGCCCTTTGCCCGTGCTGGCGGAGCCCTGGGCGCTCTGCTCCCCGCCCCTCTCCAGTGCCCCGTCTCTCTGTTTCTCTGCCAGGCGCAGATCTGACAAATGTCTTTAAAGGCAGGGGAGGGGGTAACAACAAAATACCCTGGCCCGTGTTTTGAGCGCGTTCCAAGATGCTCCTTGTGAATAACTGACACCAGCGCCAGGTTTGTCATGAGACGGTCACCTCGGGTGGGGACAGTTTCAGACACATCACAAGCTTCCTGTGGAGCTGACGAGACGGCCACTCCCAGCCCACGCCCCCGTCCCAGTGGCGGGTGGTCTGGCTCCTGCACAGGAGGTCCTGAGTTGCTCCGTCCAGGCCTCAACAGCTGGATAAGCAGAGGGCGGGGCAGAGCCAGAGCCCGGGAGTGGAGGTGGGTGGGTGGCCACTGGGCACCCCTGCCCTCAGAGAAGCTGGAGATGGACCTGGGAGGGCGATGTATCCGTAACAGATGCCTACAGACCGTGTGGCTCAAGGCGACAGAAATGTACCTTCTCACAGTTCAGGAGGCCAGCGTCCAAAGTGTCTGCAGACGGAGGCTCCGTGGGAGAATCTGTTGCTTGCCCTCTCCTAGCATCTGGAGGCTCCGGCACGCCCCAGCCTTCCTTGGTTTGTGGACACATCACTGCGGTCTCTGCTTCCATCTTCACATGCTGTGTTCTCCTTTGTGTTTCTGTATCTGTGTCTCTCCTTTCTATAAGGACACCTGTCACCGGATTTAGGGGCCACCCTAATTCACGATGATCTCAAGATCCTTACTTTAATTACAGCTGGAAAGACTCTTATTCCAAATAAGGTTGAGCTGAGGTTCCGGGTGGACACGTCTTTGTGGGGGCGGGGGGCGGCCACCATTCAACCCACTTCAGCAGGAGACAGAGCAGCACAAGGTACAACAGGGTCAGAGCCGCCTGGGCCAGACGGTTGCCGTGGCCTCCTCCTCTCAGGGCACAGCTGGGCCCCAAGCCCCGCCTGGGACGGAGTCCCAGGACCCCGAAAGGAAACCTCTGGGAGCCGCTGCTGGCCTAGCTCCCCGCGGCAGCCCACCGCGCCCAGGTTCCAGCTGCTCTGGCTGGGACGGGATGTTTTATTACCACTTAGCAGACGAGGGCTGTGAAACTCAGAGGAAGTGACTTTCCCGGAGACCCAGGCCAGGGAGCGGCGGCTGGGTCACGGTCGGCGTCTGGGTGACCTGGGGACTACCTTCTCTCGTTCTGGGCTGCCCAGCTGTGCTCCGGCCCCTCTGTGCTCCATCGTCTGTGGGGGCATCATCTGTGATGCTGCTTCTACCTGTGCCCATCCCCCAGCCTCGTCTGCCCTCCCTCAGCCACACCCTCCGGGCCAGCCACTGCAGCCTCTCTGTGGTCCGTGGTTCTCAACGCTACCGTACATTCAGGTTCCCAACCCTGGAAATTCAGATCGAAGGGAGTGGGGTGTGTGTTTTCCAGGCACACAGCTCATCCTCCAAATAGCCTTGTATTCCTGTCGAGCAGGGGAGCCCTCAGAGCATGGGCGTAGCCCCTCCCCGCTCCCCCAGGGCCCTGCGCACAGGAGGTCCTACTGCAGCTGAGAGGGGGCTGGCTCCATGAGCTTCTCGTGGCCCCGTGGTTCGGACACACGTGACAGTCTCCCCTCCTGGATCAGTCAGGGTTATTGGGAGCTAAGCAACAGGAAGTGACTCTGGCTAATATCAGGAAGAAAAAAGAAGGATTTGTGAAAGGAAATGGGGCTCCCAGAATCAAAAGCAGCAGTAAACGTCTCACACCCACCAGGACGGCAATGATCAAAAAGCCAGAATACAGCAGGTATGGTGAGGGTGTGGACAGCTACGAACCCTTGTGCGCTGCTGGTGGGAATGTAAAATGGTGCAGCCGCTGTGGAGGGGTCCTCAAAAAATTAAACATAGAATTGCCATTTGATCCAGTCCTTCCATCCTGGGTATATTCTCCAAAGGATCGAAAACAGGGACTTGAACAGATGTTTGTACACCCGTGTTCACAGCAGCATCATTCACAACGGCCAAGAGGCGGACACGTAAATGTCCCTTGACGGATGACAGATGAACAAAACGCGGTCCATCCACACAACGGAACGTTACTCAGTCTTAAAAAGGAAGGAAATCCCAACACAAGCTGCAACGTGGATGAACCTTAAAGACGTTATGTAAGTGAAATAAGCCAGACAGAAAAGGACGAATACTGTGTGATTTCACTGATGTGGGGTATCGAGAGGGGCCCAGTTCTCAGAGACAGGAAGTAGAATGGTGGGTGCAGGGGCTGCGGGGAGGGGCATGGGGAATTAGTGTTTCATAGGGGCAGAGTTTCAGTTTGGGAAGATGGAAAGTTCTGTGGATGTATCGTGGTGACGGTTGCACAGCACCATGAATGTACTTAATGCCACTGAACTGTGCACTTAAAAATGGTTAAAATTGGGCTTCCCTGGTGGTACAGTGTTTAAGAATCCTCCTGCCAATGCAGGGGACACGGGTTCGAGCCCTGGTCTGGGAAGATCCCACATGCCGCGGAGCACCTAAGCCCGTGTGCCACAACTACTGAGCCTGTGCTCTAGAGCCCGTGAGCCACAACTACTGAAGCCCGCGTGCCACAACTACTGAAGCCCACGTGCCACAACTACTGAAGCCCATGTGCCTAGAGCCCGTGCTCTGCAACAAGAGAAGCCACCGCAATGAGAAGCCCACGCGCTGCAATGAATAGTAGCCCCTGCTCACTGCAACCAGAGAAAGCCCACACGCAGCAACGGAGACCCAACACAGCCAAAAATAAATAAATAAAATAAAAAATTTAAAAAAACATTAAAAAAATGGTTAAAATGGTAAATCTCATGTTATGTATATTTTGCTACAATAAGAAACATTAAACTGAAAACTACAAAGCAAAGGTGAAGAAGTCGGTGGCGGAAAGGGCAGGTGGGAGGCAGCTCGGGGGCGAGGGGAACAGGAGCGAGGCCAGGCTCTTCTTGGCTCTGAGGGAGAAGAGGCTCCAGCCGGCGTCCAGCCCTCGGATCCCTCAGCTCAGCTCAGGGCTCAGCATCCCAGGGAGCGGGGGTCGGCTGGCTTGGTGAGGGTCTTGTGTCCATCCCTTGTTCAGGGGAAGGGGGCGCCTCCAATGACAGCCCTTCCAAGACAGCAGACGTGTGTCTGGCCTGGGCTGGGGGCTCGCAAAGTCACCTCGGAGTGCTGCCTCCGAGTAAGGTGGGACAGATGCTGGGCCTGCAGAAACGAGCAGGGCTGTGCCGGGAGAGGACGAGCAGTGCTTGGAAGCCTGCCGACCACCGCGGAGTCTGAGCCCGGGGACACCAGCTGGGGCTCCAGGGACATGTGCAAGGTCAGCTGCACGAGTTGCCTGGGAGCCGGAGCTGGGTGAGCTGCTGGTTGGACCTCCTTTTTGGCCTCCTCTGCCCGCTGTACGGAAACTGAGACACCTCTCCTCTGCTCACTCCGTGAGTGGGAATCGGGAGTTCCAGTCGGATAGACCCAATCTCATCCAACAATCAACCGGTCGCTTTGGGCAAACGAACTTTCCGAGTACCACACGGCCCTGCTCCTTCCCAACCTGGCCGCTTGTGGTGCAGGAAATGGGGTGGCGGCTGAGGGCAGGGGTCTGTGGGTGCACAGCAGCTCCATCCTCGCCACTCTCTGCTGGGAGTGGCTGCCCAGGAGCCCTCAGGACTGAGCACTGCTGGTGAGGCTTCAGGTAATGTCCCGGTGGTCCCTCTTGCCTGGGCCCTGGGGTGCTTGCTCTCTGGCTGGCCCGGTCCCCATTCCCAGCCCCTCTGCGTCTCCCCCGTGTGCTCCAAGTGACCCCTGGCCTCTTATCAACCACCACAGCCTCGGCTGCAGGGTCCTCACCGCTTTGCGAGCTGGTCCCACAGACTGTCAGCTGCTTCCAGGCATGTCGGGTCGCTGCAACCCATCCAGGCCATAGGGGAGCTGCAGGGGCCAGGTTTCCCAGGTTGGCTGAGGGCAGCCTGGGAAGTGATATTCTCCCAGAGTCTCAAATGCGAACTTGGACAGAAACCTCCCTGCTCCCAGTTTTCCTCTGGACCAATGTAGCATCCCTTTGGGCCAAAGTCTGGAGAGGGGGCACGGGGACACATGTGCTCCCCTCCTACCTCTCCTCTGCATTTCTCCACTTCCTGCCCTTCCCTGTCTACCTGGAACTTCCTCTAGTTTGCATGGGCGGGCAGGGCTGGGCTTCAGGCTTCCCACTTCCTCTCCGTCAAGAGAACATGCAGGGATGGATTGGTAATGTCTGCCATGGACAAGGCAGTGAGCAGGCAGGCCTGTGTGCTACTCATTTGCCACCTGGGGCTTATCCACTTCAGGCTCTGAGACACAGCTGGCCATGTCTAGCAAATGTCTGGTGGGACCGAGGACCCCTGAGTGAGAAGCTGTCCACTGGGGAGAGGGCGTTGGGTGACTAGTCTGATGGAGCAACAAACCTCAGTGTCCCCTGGTGGAGATACCATTCTGAATTGGACAGTTACTTGAGTTTACCCTAGGCCTACCTCCCCAAAGGTTCACACCCACGTCCAGAGGACAGGGAGGATACGGTTGAAAACTGGAAGATTCCACTGGGATCTCTCTCACAGAATGAAACAAAAAGCGAGGAGCTCCTGCTGAGCTTGGAGGGTAGAAAACTTGGGAAGTCCCACCCCAAAGCTCACGCTGATGACACTTCTCCACCAGGTTTCAGGACTGTCTCCCTTCTGCTGGGAAGACAACGATCATCAACTTCTACATGTTCCTTTTGATGACTCTGCCCTGAGGATGCCCGTTTCAGCATTCTGGCTCCTCCAAGGGAGGACTAAGTGATATTGGTTTCTGGACATGGCGTTCACTCCTGCCAGCAAAGTCATCCATCACTGTGTGCAAACGGCTTGCCTCCTAAAGGCCACATTATGAGAAGATGCCAATAAGCGTATTTACATTTGCCGTTGCTCCATCAGGGCAGCCATGCAGGAGCATCTGTTGAGTCTGGACTTTTGTCCACATCCCCATCTGCTTCTCCAGCCCTCTTCATCAGTTGTAGATTGAGTCCATCTTGGGTAAACAATTGTTGGTGGGTTGCTGGGCATTTTCTTTTCCTTTTAATTTTCTGTATCAGGTTTCATTAAACCAAGGTGTGCCTGACCCTGTCACACATCATATCAAAACAGGTCTCCCTGCTGCAGGAGGAAAACCATCAGCATAAATTATCGATTAATCTCCATTCAGACTAATCTATCAATGACTTTCTCCGGCTCGGTGGACCTGGGGAGCCCTTAGATATTTCAATGCAAACAACATTTGAAAGCTTCATTTCAAAGGCGTCTGAGACTTATTCAATAGCAGTCAATTGCTTCAGCAGCAGTGGGGGGCTGCCCCTGAAACGCTGAAGTGCAATCATTCACTTTGGCCCCAGTTCAGCAGTGCCTGTGATGTGTCCTGTCTAGTCAGGGAGTTCCATCTGGTCCCTGCTCTAGGAAGGGGGCAGCTCACGGCTCAGTGGGGGGGAAGAAGGGGACAAAGACAGACACATGCACAGACCATGCAGATATAATTTGTGAGTGCTATGATAGGGGTATTATGGAGTAATATTGATAATCGCACAGAAACCTATTGTGATCATAACGGAGATCTAACGTTGAAACTGACTTGGGGAAGATATCAGGAATAGCTTTATGCAGATAAATTTGAAAAGTGAATGAAATAGACAAAATATTTGAAAAACACAACTTATCAAAACTATCACAAGAAAAATACCTATCTATTAAAGAAATTAAATCCAAAATTAAAACTCTCTGACAAAGAAATTTCCATATGGCTTCACTGGTGAATTCTACTAAACATTTTTTTTTTTTGCGGTACGCGGGCCTCTCACTGCTGTGGCCTCTCCCGTTGCGGAGCACAGGCTCCGGACGCACGGGCCCAGCAGCCATGGCCCGTGGGCCCAGCCGCTCCGCGGCATGCGGGATCTTCCCGGACTGGGGCACGAACCCACGTCCCCTG
The DNA here is from genome assembly GCF_003031525.2 of Neophocaena asiaeorientalis asiaeorientalis. NCBI lineage: Eukaryota > Metazoa > Chordata > Mammalia > Artiodactyla > Phocoenidae > Neophocaena > Neophocaena asiaeorientalis. The sequence continues at coordinate 15,811,362 of NW_020175018.1, forward strand.
CATCGGCAGGCGGACTCTCAACCACTGCGCCACCAGGGAAGCCCCCTCTACTAAACATTTAAGCAAGAAATAACCCCAGTTTTACACAAAATCTCCCAGAGAGTACAGAAAGAAGGGATACTTCCAAGTCATTTTATGAGGCTTCCATAACCTTAATACTAAATCCTGACAAGGACATTACAATGGAGGAATATTATGGATCAATTATTTTCAAGAAAATAGATGCAAAAATGCTTTACAAAATATTACCATATCAAATAAAACAATATCAAAACCAAGTAGAATTTATTTTAGGAATGCAAGGTTGGCTTAACATTCAAAAATCAATCATAATATAATAAAGGAAAAAAATACATGATCATCTTCATTGATGCTAAAAAATTATTTGATGGAATTCGATACCACCCGTGAAAAGAAAGCTCTTAGCAAACTAGAAATAGAAGGGGACGTCCTTAACTTGATAAATGATATATATTAAAAATCTACAGCAAACAGCATACTTAATGGTAGATTACAGAAACTTCCACTTCCCCTAACCCCAATCCTGAGACTGGAAGTGAAACAAAGTTTCCCATCACTATCACTTTTATTCTACATCGTACTGGCAATTCTAACAATGCGGTAAAGCAAGAAAAAAACTAATATATAAGGAGTGAAGGAAAAAAGTGCACACTTGTCGTTAGTTATAGATGATATCACCACATACACTGAAATTCCAACAGAATTTACAACAAACTACCAGAATTCATTAGTGAATTTAGCAAGATTCTGGAAACAATGTCAGAATACTCACCTTCCTTATTCCAGAAACAAACAAAAAAGAAATGAAATGGAAAATAACATTTACAATAAAATAAAAAGTAAATACTGAGGAATCCATCTATGGAAAGACATACAAGGCCTGCCACTATACCGAATAAAGCCTGTAGTCTATCCGACGGCATTGTACTGAAGCCCATTTCCTGGTTTGGATATTGTAGTGTAATTATGTAAGATGTCACCATTGTGGGAATCTCGGGGGAAGGGTACACAGGACTCTCTGTGCTATTTCTGCAACTTCCTATAAGTCATCATGATTTCAAAATAAAAAGTCTTTTAAAAGTGTACACCCTTTGATTTAGTAATCCTGTTTTTGTGATTCCAGCCTAAGAAAAAATTAAAACGTACTCAAAGGTTTAAAGGATACTATGTTTTTGTGCTAGGACTGCCATAACAAAGAACCATAGACTGGGTGGCTTTAATAACACAAACTCATTTTCTCACAGTTCTGGAGGCCAGAAGTCCAAGATCAAGGTGTGGGCAGGATTGGTACCTTCTGAGGCCTCTATCCTTGGCTTGCAGACGGCCACTTCCTTGCTGTGTCCTCACATGGTCCTCCATCAGTCTGTGTTGTTTGTGTCCCAATCTCCTCTTTATAAGGACAGCACTTACGTTGAATTTGAGCCCATCCATGTGACCTCATTTTACCTAATTACCTCTTTAAAGGCCCTGTCTCCAAATAGCCACGTGCTGAGGTATTGAGGGTTAGGATTTCAACACATGAATTTGGGGAGGCGGGGGACATAATTCAGCCCACATTATCTTATCCAAGCATTGTCTCTAGTAATGAAAAACTGAAAACAACCTATGTGTCCACTAATGGGGGATTGGTGGAGTGAACTGGGGGGCACGCATGTGATGGAACACTAGGTATTTGAAAAGACAGAAACGTATGCTTATTAATGTTTCAAGACGCTCACAAGATGCTTGTGAGTAAAAGAGCCAGTTACACTATGGCATATAGTAGTATAACCTGATATTTGTTAAGAAAAAAATCTGTATCTATATCTGGAAGGGTTTGCAGCCCCACAGTAACTGTGCTTCTTTCTGAGTGTTGTGCTTATGAGGAATTTTTATTTCTTCTTTGTGATATTTTCTATTTCTTGCCTTTAAAAATAATGAACATGTATTATTTACATAATAACTTTAAAAAAACTTATTAAAAAAGAACTTTATAGCACGTTTTATTGCCCTGGGAATTCACTAGAGAAAATCACAAAGAGAAATTCCAACAACTAACAGTGTTCTTATTTGTAAGCAATAAAACTAGTTTCTAGCTCGTTTAAGCAGAACATGGATTCATTAGAAGGGTGCAGGGCTCACAGACTCTCCAGAAGAGGCTGAGGACCCAGCTCAGAGCCGCTGAAGCCAGGAGGGAAGAACCAAAGCCAACAGGATGGGTTAGTGAAGACGCCGCACTGCCGCTGGGCACAAGATGCTGTGGGTGCTCTGACTACCACTGCGCCCGGGGAGCCATCACCCGTCACCAGGACTGATTCCGCGAGGTCCTCACCGCTCGCCTCTGGTCAAGGTCGGGGTGGGTGCCACTGATGGGCTGAGTCTGGGGCACATCCGCCGTGGTCAGCTTTGACAGTGGAAGGGGGAGGCCTCCGCAGACCCAGGAAGGCATTTCAGGTGTTGGTGACCAAACAGAATGGCATCCTCGGCCCTTATGAACCAAGAACAGGGTCAGCAAACTATGGTCCGTGGGCCGAATCCAGCCCAAAGCCTGTTTTTGTATAGCTCGTGAGCTAAGAATTGCTTTACATTTTTCAATACAGTAGTTAAAAAAAACAATTAAAAGAAAAGTAGCATTTCTGGACATGTGACAATGTAATGAAGTATAATTTCAGTGTCTATAAAGTTTTATTGGCACACAGCCACATCACATATTGTCCATGGTTGCTTTTGCATGATGATGGCAACTTCAACAGGGATGGGCAAAGCTGTAAATATTTACGATCAGGCTCTTTACAGAAAGTTTGCTGACCCCTGACCCAGAATGATGACTGCCTCCAGCCACAACCGTACCCTGCTCACTGCTCTCATTAGTAAGGACCAAGGGATCTTTTGGGGCTCGATGTGAGGATGTAAGGCAGGACGTAAGGCGGCTTCTCAGAGACGGGAGCCGGGTCCGCACGCCGAGCTGCTTTGAGCATGTCTCAGGGGTGTCTCCTGGTCTCTGCTTCTCAGCCTACATCTCATCAGAGCTCCTGCTACCCACCTGCTTCTTTACTGTCTTCTCTAGAGCTTTTCTCTGTAGCTCTGGGTTTTTGCTTTCTCGCAGTTTCTGGTTCCTCATCGTCCCAGCGTGCTCCTGGCCCTTTCCAGGCCCTCGCTCCACCTCGTGGCCCTCTCTCCCTGCGTCATCCTCAGTTCGGCTCTCTGGTTGGTCCAGCCTATCTAGGCAAAGCTTCTTACACCAGGTCCCGTTGTGGGCCAGTGACCAGTAAGGGCCCAGTCACTCTTGGTCCCCTCAGCATGGCTGGGGACCTACAGCTGCCCACGCACGGGGAGATGTTTCCCTTTGAAGATGCCGGGGGGGTTAGCAGATACCACCACGTCCAAGGAGACCACAGAGTGATGCAGACCAGCGGTGCAAATCCTGCACACATTGCGATGCGTTCGGAGGCATGGAGGAGGGCCGTGCAGGGCTGTTGAGAGCGTGCCAGGTACCCTTTCCATGTACCGGGCCATTTACTCCTCATATAACCTTGAGAGGGAGACCAGTGGGCTGGCCAAGCCTGTCTCCCTTTCCTCCCAGGCACATAGCTGGACGACATTTCCTAGCTTCCTTCGCAGTTTGGTGGAACCATGTGCTGAATTCAGGTCATGGAACGTGCGTGGAAGTGACAGATGCCACTTCCAGGGCTGGCTCATAAAATCCACCTGACGGCGCACGGGCGCGCGCACACGGGCGAGCGGCCCTACGCGTGCGGCGAGTGCGGCCGCCGCTTCGGGCAGAGCGCGGCGCTGACGCGACACCAGTGGGCGCACGCCGAGGAGAAGCCACACCGCTGTCAACTCCCTGCTTTCTCTTTGCCAGGATCTGCCAGCTGGACGTTGACACCAGGGCAACCTTGGAAGCTACATGTAGAAGACGACAGAGTGCCTTTAAGCCTGGGTCCCTCAGTCACTGTTTGGAACAGAGCTCTTCCTGGCTGCTGACTGCACTTTTCACGAATGTAGTAGATTAAAGAAGGTCACACATTCTGTGAACTTTTCCCATTGAAAGGAGGGGTCTATATTCCCTCCCCTGAAATGAGTGGGCCTGCTAACTGCTTCAACCAACAGAATACAGCGGAAATGATACCATGTCTATTTCTGGCTCCAATCCTGTTTCTTGGAGCATAGGCTCTCGGGGCTGAGCTGCTGTGTGAAGAGGGTCTACTCTGCTGGAGAGACCACAGGGAGAGGGAGAGGACCAGTAGAGGCCAGGCTTCTGGTGTCTATGCCAAGGCACCAGATGGCTGGCAAGTGAAGCCACCTTGAACCCTCCAGACAAGCTCAGCCACCAGTGATCTCAGTCAATGCCACATGGAACACAAACTCACCCAGCCAAGCTTTGGCTGAATCCCTGGCCCCTGAAATCATGAGATTTAAGCCACAGTTTTCAAAGTAGTTTTTTTTTTTAAAATAAAGTGGTAGATAACTAGAACTATGAATGAGAAATCAATTTCTATTATGTTATATCATTGACATGTTGGGGTTTGTGCAGGTGCTGGTGTTCCCTTGACTAATTTGGGAGATGCTATTATTAGGCCCACATTCCAGGTGAGGCACAGGATGTCCTGCCCAAGCTGACGGATAGGTAGTGAGTGGCACAGCGAGGGAGCGGCTCCGGACCGGCTGATCCGGGCTGGCTCAGTTGGCCGACTCTGCTCCTGGCTGATCTGGCTGGGCTTGGCTGCTGGGTAGATCCAGGTCTGCTCTATCTGTGTTCATTCTGGGGCAGCTCTCTGCAAGGTGCATCACCCGAGCGCAAGAGGCAAGCCCTGCTGTGCAAGCACAAGGCTAGCCAGTGCTTGTGGTGAATCTGCTTATCTTCACGGGCCCAAGCCAGTCCCAAGGCCACGCCCAGGGTCAAGAGGTGGAGGAAGTGCACTTCGCCCACTGGGAGGCCACAGCAAGGGGTGAGGACACACTGCTCTAGGGAGGGGAGGAATCGGGACCAATAATTCAATGCATCCCAGGAGGCTTAAGTCTGGCTGGACGGGAAGATGAGGAGGAGGCGACTTTAGGCTAAAGGAAAAACCGCCTGGAGCTCCTATAGTCTTAATACTTTAGTCCTTGTGTGACAGCCTCAGCCCATCTTGGGTATTTTGTCCTCTGTCCACATTTTGACATTGAGAGTTCTTGCCCCCTGGGGGAGGTGAGCTGTGGGTCCTCTACCCGGTCCCTGGGGGCTCTGGACCACCCTTCTTCCCAAGCCCCTGGGCCGGGCAGCCCTCTTCTCCCCCTCGGCTTGTTCTGTCCCCCCTGGCAGGTGTGGGCAGCCTTTGGTCACCAAAGATTTCCTGTTCTGCCAGACTGACCCTCTCCATCGCAGGCCCACTGGCCTGGGGGAAAAAAAGAATCGATACAAACTATCCACGCAGCTGGCAGACTTGCCAGAGGGAGCCTGGTGAGAAACTCAGGCTCCACTGGGAGAGGCAGGCCTTAAAGACAAAGGTATTTTCAGCCAGAAATTTTATGGGAAGAAAGGCTGTGTCAGGCCTGAGGGGGCCTGTTGTCCATCACGGCCGAGGCTCCTCTGGAAAGAGGGGAGAAGCCCCACGCAGGCTTGAAGAGCCCCTGCTGCTGGGGGTGGTGTCCCCTCCCAGAGCTTCTGAAGACCATGCGAAAGTGCTTGGTGACTAAGGGATTCGCAATTCCCGACCTCCAGCTTTCCAAAGTGTGAGAGTGAACCTTTCTGCTCAATAGCTGTGTTTTCTCTTTAGTGGGAGATGCTCCAAAGTGTCTGGGGCCCTTCTCTCATCCCAGCGTTGTAGAACCTTCTGGGTCCTGGCCCCCTTTGATGGAGGCTGTAGACCTCCCCCCCAATCTCGTGCAAGTTTGCCAATGAAGTCAACTTGTCTGTCATGGGGCCCTGGAGCTGGGAGAGACCCCTGTGGTCCATGGATCCCTGATTCAGATGGCCTCCCTACTCTACGGGGCACTGGACACGGGGCTTCCCTGCTACCCTACCTCTCTCCTAGGGTAGGGGGAAGGCAGGGCTTTTTGAATTCCAGCTGTGGGACTCGGCCTCTGGTAGGAGGTGCTGGATGAGCCAGGCTCTCAGTGATGGCAGCTCCTGTCCCAGTTTTCTGGACCAGCCTGCAGGTTTCCCACAGATGCTCACAACCCCAGCGCCTCTTGCTCAAAATCCACCTGTCCTTCCAGGCTCATTTCAAACGCCACCACCCCCAGGAAGCCCTCCTTGATACCCAGGACCCTCTTCTCAATTCCCCGTAGCCTTTGTCTGTTCTTTCCTCAGGGCCTTGTGATCCCCACTGGACTGCATGCATCCGGAGGGAAGGGCCCGAGCCCCAGAATTGGCAAAGCTTTGGTGCACACAGCTCTGGGGTGAAACCCTACCTCCTCTATCTTATAGCTTGTGACCTGGGGCAAGTCCCTTATCTGCTGGTGGGCAGTGAGACTGTGGGCAGGGGGAAGGTTCCCCTAGAGAGGGAAGGGGGAAGCTGGTGGGCAGCCGAGCCTGGGATCCTGCCCTGACCCAGGCTGGAGCTGAGCTTGGGGAGGAAGGACAGGTACAGCTTTGGGGTGCCTGCCCCCCACTTCTAGTTCCCCATGGATGGCGCTTCTGGCGATGACACCTCACTGGAAGTTGTCAGGCCCCGGTGACTCTGTGTCTCATTTCCTTCGCACCCTCGACCTGCGACCTCAGATCTGGAATTTCGCTTCCTATTGCCCCCACTTTCTCTCCTTTAAGAAAATGGTGCATCCACACATCTCAAAAGCCTGGGCCCTCTGGCTGTTTGGGGTGGAGCCAGTCCTGAACTCACTGGAGCACTGTCCCAGCTCACTGCGTAAAATGAGGCTGGTTTTGCCAAGGACAGACCTACCCTTTTCTTTCCCTCTGAAGGATGTTTCATTTTCAGCCTGGAAACCAAACATGGGGCTGGGCTAAGAATCCAAGTGCTTTGCTTTAAACTGATCCCAAATTACTGTCATGGCCACGACCAACAGTAACAACAGAACAACAGCGGCAGCTGACTTTTATCTAACATGTTTGTTGAATCTGCACAAAATCGAGGTATCATTCCGGTCAAGGAGGCCTCCGACTGTGCTTGTTTGCCTCTCTCAAGAGGGAACTCCCTACCGCGAGCCGCTGAGCTTAGAGGATTCCAGGCGCGTGTGCCCAGTGCCTTTCGGGGGTGTTGGCAGACGCTGCAACGCTTTTGCTTTCAGACAGCAGGGCTCCTGGTTGCAAGAGCCTAAATGGACTTTGGCATCTCATACAGGAAAGCATGGGAATGGAGGGATGTCGGAAGCTTCCAGAATCAATGAGAACGGCAGGAGCCGAGGCTGGCGGCGCAGCCGGAACCACAGCTGGGCAGGCGGCTGCTGCTGCCGCCACCCGGGCTGGCACCAAGGCCACCGGGTGGGCCCTGAACTCTCCCTGAATCTTCGCTCCGTTCTCCCAGAATCCGAAGCCTCCAACTGGTTGAGCCAGGCCCATGCCTGGCCCAGCTGTTAGTGGGGCGGGAGGTGGGGAAGAGGGGGCGGGAGGTGACAGGAAGAGCCGGTGTCCTTCTAGGATCACACGCTGAGAACCCCGAGCAGGATGGGTGAACTTGGGCTCCCAGGCAACTACTGGGCTCACCACAGCCCAGGCCAGAGGGGCAAGTCGGACCAAGTTTTACTTGACACCCTTCTCCCCAGACACAGCCTCCTTCCATCACTAGAACAATACACACGCTGAAATAAGCAGCGGGTTATCTGGAGGGGCAGGAGAAGAGCCTGTCAATGTGCTGCCTGCCCCGGCTGCCCTGGGGGTTTCGTCTCAGGATCGTTTCTCATGGTTTTGGCCTCAGGTTTCCCAGTGGTCGCAGCAAACCCCACATCTTGGTACCAAGGAGGGCCTGAATGACTGCCTTTCGCTCCTTCTCAAGGTCTGGAACCAAGGTAGAAGATAAAGACCCATGTGCCATCTGTCCTAGAAGTCACCCTGGCAGGGAGGAGCCAGGATCCCAGCTTCACTGTCGAATGAAGCCGTGGCACGGGAAGAAAGGTGGAATCACCGGCTGGCCAACCTGTGGAAAGGGAAACCCAGAACACAATAACCCCTTTCCCAGGAGGGAGCCAGGCGGTCAGACAGAGCATGGCTTCTGCTCCTTAGGGTGAGGAAGGGCCAGTCCCCTCAATTTCATCTTTAAAATCCTACTACTCAGCCTAAGAGGCAGTGCGATGATGGTTACGAACTTGGGCCCTGCAGCCAGGAAGATGTCTGGCAGCATGCGAGCTGTGTGACCTTGGGCAAGTGACTTAACCTCTCTGGGCCTGCTGCCCCATCTGCAAAAGCACCTCAGGGTTCTGTTCTGATGGCGAAGTTGGATCACGCAGACAAAGGGCCTGTGGCGGACATGGAAAGGCGCTGCCCGTGTCATCTTCAGGAAGGACCTGCTGCCCAGCCGCTGCAGTGTGGTCACCAGAAGGGCCCGGCTCTCAGCTCCTTCAGGGGGGCCTGGGCTGCAGAGACCTGCCTCTCCACCCCAGGCTGTGTTCTTGGGGACAGTCGGCATCCAGTGACTGAGAGAGTCAGGCGTATATAGGTCTGGCTGTTTGGGACCAGCGTGGGACCCTTGGAAAGACAGTGCTCGTCTGAGCTCCCCCCAGGCTGGCTGAGTCCTCACAGGGCCAGTGTCACCATTCCGCCACTCCCTCCGCCCAGTCCTGCTTCTGCTCTCTCCCCTTCGCAGGTGCTGATTGCTAATAAACATCTTGCATCCATCTCAGATCCTGCTTCCAGAACCCAAGCCACAGTCGGGCTTTGCACCACGCTAGGCACACGGCGAGCCTCCCTGAGTGTCCTATTGGTCCTGTTACATCACCACCACCACCACCATCACCAGCAGCCTCATCATCATGCCTATCCCGATCCAAGTATCAGGTTGAAAGACAAGCAGGTAAGTTCAAAATTGGGTGAAAATGAAAAACCAGTGGCCATAACAAAGTGAAATGTCCAAAGAGCAGGCAAAAAGTCCTGTCTGGGAGAGGGGCTTGGAGCACCTGCCCTCAAAGTGGCTGAGACTCTTAAAGGCCCAGGAGCCAGAATTTAGAAATGCATGTAAATCGAGGTAAGAAAAAGAAAATCCAAGAAGTGATTTAAACAGGGGGTGCTGTCATCGGTCACATGTGTGGCTTCTGATGTTTTAACTTGGGGTGCTGGCCATGTCTGCAGACCGAGCTGTTCTAAGCCCAAATGCCAGCCGCTTGCTGGCACCCTTGCCTGTGTCACCGCCCATCCAAGTTCATGGGTGGCAGGTGACAATGTCTCATACTCCTCGGCATGTACAACTGCATGAATCAGGGCTTGGGGGAGTCGGAACTTGGACTAGAATATCTTGGTATTTAATAACAGCGAGAAAGGATGTGGATGGGGAAATCAAAGGACTTTGCCGCTAAATGCCTTAAAAAGCTATTTTAAGTGGGGCTGAGGTTTTAAGTAAATTCCACTCAGCCCTCCCATTAACCCCTTGAAAACGGTTGTGAAGGATTTTGCTCGGTGACGGTCAGAGAACCATCCGTGGAGCTGGAAGGCAGCGACGGCTCCGGCTGCACCTGGGGGAGAATTAGCTCAAGGCGGAGATGCTGGCCCCCTTGGGCCTCTCCAGGGAGCTGGGCAGCACCTGCTCGGGTCCACACTGACCACGTCACTCAAGGCCACGCTTAGGAACAAACTCTTTGTCCCTGTCTGAATCCCTCCACAGCTGGCACCTGTCACCCGCCAGAGGAGCAAAGGGACAAATGGGGGATTTTACAGGGTGGACACTCAGGCTAGAGTGAGAGGTGAACTCAGGGCTCCCTCATTCAGTCAGTAAGTCTCCGGATGAGGTGCTGGGACACACAGGGACTCAGTCCCTGCCTTTCACTCCAGGGGGACACAGGACACTGCCGTGAGGTCCTGCACGAGGTGGGTTGGGGTGTCGCATATATGCATTTTTCTGAGCCACTCGAAGGTAAGCTGAAGACATTCTAACCTGCTCCCCTCAATACGTCAGACTGTGTCTCCTAAGAACAGGATATATTCCATCATCAGCCCCCAGAAAACGGACGCTGATGCCATGTGATCTGCTGTGCAATCCCCGCTCTGATTTCTCCAGCACCTGGGACCACATCTCAGGCCGCCCTGCCCAGCACCTGAGCATTGACTGCTCCCTTCCTTCACTCCACAAACATTTACTGAGCGTTACTATTTGCCAGGCCCTGTTCTAGGTGCAGGCGATGCAGAGTGAACAAGAGGATTCAGGTCCCTGCCCCTGGGGTGGGGGCACCTGCCAGTGAGGAGAAAGTCAGCAGGAAGTGAGCAGAGAGCAATTCTGGGGATTGACACACGGGCAGTGAAGCACGTAAGCTGAGTGACAGGTTTGGAGGTGACTTCTGGGCTGGGATGTGGATGACAGGCAGGGACAGCCATGCCGCTTTGTCTCGGGGCTCCAGACCGCTCATTCATTCATTCACTCACTCACTGTCTAGGGAGCGAAGGCACCCCCGGTGCCCAGCGCTGCCCCAGGAGCTAGGGACGAGGGAGGTGTTTTCTCCCATGCCTGACCCGGGTCTGGGAGGGCAGATCACTTGGCTCTTAGCTCGCAGGTCTCCGGGTGGAAAGGAGGTGAACTCCAGGAGCTGCACTTAAGGAACTATCGTGAGAAGCTCCCTCCTACCTGGATGACGAGACCAGGACTGGGAGCCAACGCTGTGGCGGGCTGAGACTTTTGTGCAGGGGGGGAGCATGTCTGCACGTCCACTTGTGTCCAGAGGGTACAGTGTGATAATTTGAATATGTCCACAGAGTGTGTGGCATGTCCTCCGATGCTGGAGCCTAATTCCGCTTCCCTTAGTGACTCGCTTCTAACAAAGAGAAAACAAGTGGAAGAGATGGCACGGGAGGCTAGGTCGTAAGAGGCACTGCGGGTTCCTGCTTGCTCTCTCTCTCTGTCCCTTGCTCTGCGGTGGCTTGCCACCATGCAGGCAGCACCCTTAAGAAGCCCTGCGGAGGTGCCCATCTGGCAAGGAACTGGGGCCCGAGTGGCATCTAAATCGAGGACGTGGTTTCTTTTAAGTTCATCTTCTTGATTATCCAAAACAGCCACAAAACAAGGGCAGGGCCAGATAGAGGCTAGTGGCGGGCAGGATGTGGAGAAATCCTCTGCTAGTGGCGAGATGTAAGCGAGGAACACGGTACCAGGTGAGGAAGAGAAGCGAGGACCTGGAGTTGGAAAATCAGTGGTCTGCTGTTACTTGAAGGCTTAATCAGCTGATCGATACCATTTACAGGGCAGAGGGAGTTGCAGGAGTAGTGAGTCGACATGAAAAATGCACGAGGGGCCAGGGGCCTGGGAGGAGAGAATGAAAGACCCAGCCTGTTCTATTTGTCCAACACTGGCCAAGAAATTAAATCGGAGAGGAGGAGACGGGGCGCCACGGGGGTGCTGCAACTCAGAGCACATGTGTGCGGTCACTTGCTCCTCACGAGGCCAAAACATGCTAATTAAGTGGCTTTTCTTAACTAAAGATGGATTCAATAACCTTTAGCAGTGTTAAACACCAGCAGAAACCGAAATCGTGTGGGTCTCCAAAGAGGCAACAGGGGTGTTAACGATCTTGAGAAAGGCAGCCAACGTGCCACAGGAGAAGGAGAGCTCTCAGCACTGGCAGGGCCTTGGGTGTGGGTGTCGCTGTGACAAACACCACATTCAGGAACAAAATACGGCAATGGGGGCTTCCCTGGTGGCGCAGTGGTTGGGAGTCCGCCTGCCGATGCAGGGGACGCGGGCTCGTGCCCCGGTCCGGGAAGATCCCACGTGCCGCGGAGCGGCTGGGCCCGTGAGCCATGGCCGCTGAGCCTGCGCGTCCGGAGCCTGTGCTCCGTAGCGGGAGAGGCCACAGCAGTGAGAGGCCCGCGTACCCCCCAAAAAAGAAGGATAACTAATAAGAACCTGCATAAAAAAATAAATGAAATTCTAAAATAAAAAAAAAAGAAAATTGATGACTAATAAGAACCTGCTGTATAAAAAAATAAATAAAATTCAAAAATTATTCTAAAAAAATGAAATTCTCGGGCTTCCCTGGTGGCGCAGTGGTTGAGAGTCCGCCTGCCGATGCAGGGGACACGGGTTCGTGTGCCGGTCCGGGAAGATCCCGCGTGCCGCGGAGCGGCTGGGCCCGTGAGCCATGGCTGCTGAGCCTGTGCGTCCGGAGCCTGTGCTCTGCAATGGGAGGGACCACAGCAGTGAGAGGCCCGTGTACCCCCCCAAAACAAAAACAAAAACTCCCCAGTAAGGTGAAAGAGAAAGAGGAAGACAGGCTCCTACTGAGGATTGTTTTAAAAACCCAACTTCCCCAGTCGTCCTTGTGCCCATTAGGATCAAACTCAGCCGTAAGTGAAAGTACATCCAGAACACGGGTGCCTTAAACAAGACATTCTAGTCTCTTCTCCTACATAAAAGAAGAGCAGGGGTGGATGTCAAAGTTACCAGAGAGCCAGGCTCCTTCTATCCTGCTGCTGTGGCATCCTCAGCACGTGGCTTCTACCTCATGGTCCAGCCTGGCTGCCTGAGGCCAGCCATCACGTCCACACTTCCACCATCAGGAAGAAAGGTGGGGCAGAAAAGGCCTCCCTCCTCTCGTCCCCCACTTAAGAACCCCCTCCAGCAGCTGGACATCAGCTGAGTCACATCTCAATGGCTATTTAACTGTAAAGGAGCTGGGACAGCTGGACATCAGCTGAGTCACATCTCAATGGCTATTTAACTGTAAAGGAGCTGGGATATGAAGTCTTTATTCCAGGCTCAAATTGGGAGCCTTATTAGGAAGGGAAGAATGGAAGTGTGGCTACTGGGGAAGGCAAACAGCAGACTCTGGCCATGTCCTGAAGTCAGAATACATTCAGCCCGAATCAAAACGATGTCTCGTGTCAAAACAAGACATTGACCTTGAGTGCAATGCAAGAGAAGGGGAGATCGACAAAGGCGGAGCATGAGCCCCCCCGCCCCCGCCGGAAGGGGGAAAATGTAATGCGACAGAACGTTAAAAGGACACAGAATTAGTCATGTAAACCCTGACATTTAAGTCATGATGCTATTCATGCTGTATAGTACAGAAAAGGTAAACTTTATCCAGACAGAAAACAAAGCCTACCTGACCATATCCACGTATTCAGCTCTCCACCTGGCCCTCAGCACCCGATATTTTAGTCCCACTTAAGGCATGGCAAGGTCCTCAGTCTGGACCCCGGGCTTCATGGCATGAGAAAGATCTGCAGTTAATCTTCTTGATCCGCACAGTTAACCATGAAACAAGGCCATGAAGAAAGAAAATCCTAGGTTCCTAATATATACCTACTAACGTGCTTACAATCTATCAGGGTAACAGTCAGACACTGACCAAAGATGTCCACGAACAAATAGAATGTTTCCCACGCGGTCGAGGCCAAGAAAGCCAGTAAGGGGGTGTGTTAGGACCGGATTAGGCTGTGAGGGATGGAAGACACGTGTAACTGTGGCTGAAACAGACGCTGACTTCTCTCTCTCAACCTCCAGGGCCGGGGGTGGCAGAGGGCTGGCATGGAGCCCTGCAGTGCACCTGTCCTAGCTTGCTCTGCACGGCAGCCTCCTTGGTCCCAGAGGGCGGCTCCCCCTCCCATAGCATGAACGGGAGCCAGAAGGGCGGCCCCCATTCTGGTTTTTAAACAAGTTCACACATTCTTGGCACACCTCTTATCTAGAGGTGGGGATTAAGGAGGCCACCGGTGAGGGCTGAAAGGGGAGTGAGGAGAGAAGGGGACCCTTGTCAGGCAGTGACGGGCAGTTGGGCAACGCTGTCCCTGTGGATCAAGTGCGAGCCGGGAAACCTGCCCAATGGACTCAACCATCCTCTTAAGGATACTTCCAGGCTCCCTGTTAAAGAAGCTGCCTTGCTTCTTAGGCGCTAAAAGGAAACTTCTCAGTTTTTAAACTTAAAGGAAATATACAGGAGCCATAACTAGCTGGGTTTGAAAATAAAACTGTTTCTCATTCCTAGCCTCTCCAGATGGCGGGGGCGGGGTCAAAAAAAAAAAAAAAAAAAAAAATCTCAAATTAGAAAATGGCCTCTGGGCAAAGATCAAACCAGGAAAGGCTTGTGCAATACCTCGGAGACACCTAGAGCAGGGCCGCACACACAGTGCCAGTCTCCAATTTACTGCCTTTCAGCTGCAAATTCACCCTTTGTTGCCTGATCTATACAATGGATCTGGGCCCTTCGAATACTTCTTCTTTGCCTGCTGGCCCTATGTTAGGCACTGACAGCACACACTGCAGGAAGAGGGATCTTCCCCTTCCTCCCCTGGCCCAGGCTGTACGGGAGTGAGCTAGGTTCCTGCAGGGGGCCCTCCAGCTCCTGGTTCCAGCAGCTTCTCAACCCTCTCTGTTCAAGTTCCACGGAAACCAGTGGTACTTTTCTCTTAGCACCCCAGCAAGACATAATTGTGTGTCTTTGGCGGGGTTAGAGCACGTGCCCACCCCTGAACCAATCACAGTAGGACTGTGTGTATTGGGTGAATCTGATACTAAGATTGGCCAGGACTTCCTTCCCCTGGAGTGGGGGTGGGGAAGGGCAGACTGATGAGAGACAATCTAATTGAAGCACATGGCCTGATGGGAGGCGTCAGGGGTTGGTTCCCCAGAGGCAAGGCGAGTGCCCGTTTTATCCCAGGAAGGGTGACACCACCATGGTGTCTGGATTCTTGTGGTCACGTGCTCCCCACGCACAAATGCGGCTCGTGGTAGGACAGCATCCCTGACACGCACTTGGCTGCCTGGGGCACTCAGTCATCGGGCTGTGGCTCCTGAGAACCCACAGCCTCTATGCAGTGAGGTGCTGAACCTGGAAACGCTCAGGCCCAGGTTCAAGGTTCAGCAATGAAACACCTTCACTGTGGGCAACCGAACTAGACTCATGTTACCCCCCTTCCCTCACGTCATGGGTATGTATATCCTGAGAGAGGAGGCAGCTGTAGGGCCGCCCTTGTCCCTTGTCACCTTCAGCCCTTCCCCTGCAGTCCAGGTACAGCACTCCCCGACCTGAGCCGATGGCCTGGCCTGGCGTCCCTCACCGAGGCTGAAGACAGGCTAAACATGTCACAATTCACCCATTTACAGGTTGTCCAGGCCCCTGCGTGTCAGGCCCACGGCTAGGACTGGCTCACACAGTATTCAGTGTCTCTTGCTGGTATGATCTCCTAAACATCCTTCGGCTATGGCCCCTAAGTTCTAAAAAGTTTTATAACTACCTGCCTGCTTCCTAATTAGAGCCCTACTCTTTCATGCTCAGAAGTTTTCTTGAACTTTGCTGGTTTGCAAACTAATGGAAAGGAACAGGTAGGAGAGCAAATTAACTATGGCCTTTTGGCGATCATTAATACGACCAACTACCCTTTGGAAATGAAAGGCCAGTGTGTATTAGCTTTAGGGGCATCGAGTGCAAAGTCAAATATCAAAAGGCCACGGCAAGAAAGGGACTCGATTCTAATCAAGGCAGGGAGATGCGGCCCTTTCACAGAAATGCAGATAGGCTCGGGAAACGGGGCGGTGTCCCGAGACCCTGACGTTCTCTTCTGAGCACTTCCGCTTTCCAAATGGCATTTTAAATCTCTTGTACTTAAAAGACGGTCTTGATGCCCAGCTGAGGCTGCTTGGGAAGCCCTCCCTTGGGGTCGCCGCCTACCCTCTGAATTCCTTGCTCTGAATATTTTCTTCAGAGCAAGCAAAGAGAGACCAAGGCCATGGCAGAAGATGGAACAGGCCCACCTGGGTGACCACTGCCCCAGAACAAACTCACTGTGCCTGCAATGGATGTCACTGACAAAGCTGTCTTCACTGTCGGGCCCTTTCTCGTTTGCCATGTGAGCCGCATCCCTGGCGCCTAGCACCTGCACACAGTAGGGGCACGATAAATATTTGGTGTGATCACTCACAGGACTTCCGCACTGGGTGGCCAGAGTCACTGGCCCAATTCACAGATGAAGTACCCACACTCGGAGGGATCGAGTGGCGGCCCGCGGTCACCTACTTAGGAGCAGAGAAGACACCTGAGCCTGGCTTTCTTATTCCTTTCCACTTTCGGGAAATATTTATTAAGCACCTACTGTGTGCAAGGGGACAGGGCAGTGCCCTAGACCGACACGGTTCCTTCTTCATGGAGCGGACCCTCTTGTAGGGGGCGTGGACAAGATAAACAAACAACTAATGTCCAGTGCTGTGGGCACTCTGAACAGCAGAGGAAAGGGGCAGGGAGGCATGGAATGCCCACGCTTTTAGCGAACGGCTAGGAAGGCCTGTCTGATAAGGTTGCTCCTCCTGGGAGAACAAGAGAACAGCCTGAGCCGGCACTCTGTGTGCCCCCTTCTAACTGAAGTGAAAGATGACTCGGACTCAAGCTCAGGAAGGAACAGGAGAAACAGTAACCTCTACCGTCTAAAAAGAACTTACTGTCTGTGGCATTGTTTCCGGTGTATCTGTTTGATGTGTGGGGTAAATGACGCTAGCAGCTATTATAAAAAGAACACCCCAAATCTCAGTGATGTAACACAATAAAAGCTTTAGAAGTTTACTTCTCTCACGCAAAATCCACCGCAGAAGCTCCTGGCCGGCTGGCTCGCTGGGGCAGCTCGCCTCCAGGCAGTGACTCAGGGATTCAGAATCCTTCCATCATCTAACCCTACTGTTGTCACGTGTCACTGCTGATGGTGCCTCAGAAAAGGAAGAGAGAGCATGGGAAACGCGCGTCTCCTTTTAGCTGCCTCTTCTGTTCATGTTCCACGGCCCCACTTAGATGCAAGGGGCCCAGGAAATTGTTTGGCTGGGTGTTTAAGAAGAGGAAATAGGTTGGGTGAGCATATGATTAACAACTGGAAAAATAAAAGAAGAGCAAACCATGGGGCTTTCTGGAGGCAGGATGTCTGGGCAGAGAACAACCCAGAGGCCAGGAGGTGGGAACATGTGGCGCTTCCTGAAAAGGATTCCACGTTGGAGGCTCTTTCCACGCCCCAGCCCGGTGCCCGTCCCCCTGCCATGTTTGAGGATGGTGTCCTCCCAGAGGAAGGTGACGGCAAGCATGAGGCGGGGGTGATGACAACCCCTGTCCTGAGTGTGGGCCACCAGGAGCCTGTGGGGGAGGGACCCTAACCCTAACTCTGGGCGTCCTTGGGCACGTGGGGTCCTGCCTGGAAGGGACGGGTGCTGAGTGCATCACGGCAAAGGGGTGGGCGATCTGCTGAGGCAGACAGCTCTTGCACCCGGCACATCTCTGTGCCCCCTCCATCCCCTTCCCACAACAGAGCCATCAGCGTGCGGTCTGGGTGGCTCGGCAGTCTGGAGGGCGGCAGCTGTGATGGGGGTGGGCGTCACCTCCAGGAAGCTCTCCCATATTCACCTAGCAACCTCACACAGGCCTGGTTAAGTGTTAGGGACTCGGCCCCCAGCTGCCCATCTGACTGCAGGATGCTGCCCGACTGCCATCCCATGACAGGGAGGGCGAAAACCCCTGATACTAGATCACTCCTGGCAGAGGGGCCGCATCAGAGCACTGCTCTCCGGGGCCCAGGCCGAGCGGTAGAACCAAGTCTGTCACTGCCAACGCTTTCTTTTAATACGCTGTGCTGTAGCGGGATCTATTTCATTTTGACACTGCAGTTCAAGTGTTTTCCCGAGAAGAGTTTTGGGGAAGCGGAAATCACGTTGACTGAGGGAGTTCCGTTCTGGTCCTCACGCTGTCACTGACCTGCTGGGTGAGTGAGGAACAGGGCTGCAGGCACTGGATGCCCTGAGTGACTGTCTCATAGACAGGCTGAACGAGAAGGCAGCTAAGGTCCGTGCTGGGAGAAGGGGAGAGACAGAGAGAGATGGAAGGGTGGGGGGGACCTCCAGAGAGAGAGAGGGAGGGAGAGAGAAGGGTGGGGGAGGG
>NW_020175018.1:15829377-15847425 GCF_003031525.2 Neophocaena asiaeorientalis asiaeorientalis
AGCAAAACAACCATCTGAAACCCAGCAGGTTAGACTCACACCAAAAGCACAACCCATGATCAAAAAATCTGATAAATTGGACCTCATCAAAACTGAATATATCTGCTTTGCAAAAGACCCCATTAAGAGGATGAAAAGACAAGTGACAGTTGGGAGAAAATATGTGCAAATCACATGCCTGCCAAGGATTCATATGTAGAATATATAAAGAACTCTCAAAGCTCAGCATTTAAAAACAATCTAATTAGAAAATGTGCAAAAGACATGCACAGACAGCTCACCTAAGACAATACCCAGATGGTAAAGAAGCACATGAAAAGTGGCTCAACCTCATTAGCTACTGGAGGAATGCAAGTAAAAGACACAATGAGGTATCACTCCACACCTATCAGAATGGTCAAAATAAGAAACAGTGACGCTACCAAATGCTGGTAAAGACGTGGAGAAACCGGATTACTCATACGCTGCCTGTGTGAATGTAATATGATATAGCTTGGCATTTCCTTTTAAAACTAAAGATGGACTTAATATATGACCCAGCAATTGTACTCACGGGCATATATATTCCACAGAAATGAAAACTTATTTTCATGCAGGAAGTTGTACACGAGTGTCCATAGCGGCTTTACTGATAATGGCCACAAACTGGAAACAACCAAACGTCCTCCAGTGGATAAATGGTTAAACAAGGTGTGGGAAGCCACTGGAATATTACTCAGCAACTAAAAGGAATGGATTACTGACACACACAGCAACTTGGATGAGCCTCAAGGAAATTATACTGAGTGAAAAAAGCCAACCTCAAAAGGATACATACGGCAGGATTCCATGTATATAACATTCATGAAATAAAATCATTCTGGAGACGGAGAACAGCTTACGGGGTGGCCAGGGGTTAGGCATGGGGAAGGAGGCGTGTGTCGTTTGAAAACGGTAGCACGAGGGAGTCTTGCAGGGAGGGTACGGTTAGATATCTTGACGGTGGTGGTGGTTCCACGAAGCTACACACACGATAAAACTGCATGGAGCTACACGCAGACACACAATCACACAGACACATAAATGAGGGCACGTGTAGCTGGCGAAATCCAAGCAAGCTCTATGCATCGTACCAATGTCAACTTCGTGGTTTGAACATTGTATTGGTACTGCAGTCGTGCAAGACGCTGACATTGGGGGAGGCCGGTGAAGGGTACACAGGACCCCCCTATACATGCCTCGGTAACTTCTTGTGGATCCATAATCATTTCAAAATAAAAACCTGAACATCCAGGAGAGATTCATTGCCTAAATTATGGTCATCAAAGCGTGGAAGGCCACCGCCACACAAAACCCAAGGACGGATGAAACAAAGAACACAAAAGCCTCAGGGCAGCATCACTGCTCACGCTCCTGACACAGGAGGGCATGCCGTTCGGCGGAGGCCGCTCCCTCCTCTTCCAGGACAAGGGTTTCTGCCGGACCCACAGGTGCCCAGTTGGAGACTGCACCCTCCCAGCAGCCCTTGCAGCCAGGTCTGCCATGGGACTAAGTTCTTGTTAATGAAGGTCCAGTGGAACTGATCCATGCCAGTGCTGGGTCTGGTCTTGCAACACCTGTGCGTTTTTCCCTTTTTGTAAACTCAGAAGGTGCCCGTGACTCAGCTTCCACCACGCAGACCACGTCCCAGGTCACGTGGGTGAGACGATGGAGGGACAGGCTCCCTGCGTGACCGCGTGGAGGAGAGCAGCCCTGGGGTCTGAAGCACTCCCTTCCTCTGGAGCGCTGAAGTGGGAGACAAGTAAGTGTCTGTATTCTTTAAGCCACTGTTTTGGGGCCTCTGTGTTGGAGTAACTTAGCCTTTGCTAAACGGAAAAAAGCAGGTTTCATAACAGTACGCAGTATGATCTGCTTTTTACAAAAAACGTGCACGCACCAACACGCCCACAGGAAGGTCTGGAAAGGTATACACTGAAGTGCTCTGGTCGTTGTCTCTTGCTAGTGGGAATGATGGGTATTATCTTCTTTGCTTGTCCACATTACCTAATTTTCTATAAAAGGAACACATGTATTCCTTCTGGAATTAAGAAAGCGAGGCTGCGATCGAGACGACGGCCAAGAATTAGACAAGGGTGAATAACGCGTTAAGTGACGATCCACCCCACAGGTGGAGGGCTGGTGGAGCTTGCTGGTGGCCCAGGCTGGCTCTCAAGCTCATGGCCTCTTACTGTCCTCCACCCTCCCCTCATCGCCCCCCTCGTCCCCTACCTTCCCCGTACCTTCTTGGCCAGAGGGACACTTCACTCTTTTGTCTCTATCGAGCTGGGGGACCCACGATGCAGATGAAGTGCACTGGTGGCAGGACCCTCCCGTTCAGTTAGCACCGAGCCATCGCTCCCACTGTCCCCGGGGACAGCCAATGTGCAGCTGGAATTTCAAACTCAATTAGCACAGAGACAGGCTGACGCTGTCCTTGAGTAACTAATCATCTAAAAGCTGCCAAGACGATGCTCTACCTGGGATGTGCCTGTGAACTTGAAGGTATGTTTATCTCTTCGAGTACTAATAATGGGGAACAGCCAACCAGCAGTTTAAAATGCAACTTGGGAGTGATGTTTTGAGGTTCCTTCCATGAATTCAAGGAGCGGGGGTGGGGATGAGAATGGGGGAAGGATGGCGGAGATGGCGAGAAAAACCTGCCTGTCCTAGAAAGTGAAGCCTAATTATTCCCCGAGCAGACCAACTGGAGGACAGGTTTGTCCACGAACGCCCTGCACAGGCTCATCTCTGAGGCACATATGGCGTGGCCTTGAATGAGCTCTGTCTGCGGTGGACCAGCCCTGCCGGCTGCACCCCAAGAAGCAGGTGGAGCGGAATTGGCCCACCCTTCCCTGTCGAAGGCAGGACAGTGGAAGCCCCACCGCTCAACTTCGGCACGCCAGTGGGGATGCAGACGCTGCGAGGCACCGACGAGCAAGGTGGGTCGTCAGATTTTGTCCTCTATCTGCAGACCCGACGGCCCCAAGACGCCTCCCGTCGAGTGGGCGGGGGTTCGGGACCTTGTGAGAATCCTGGCGGCTGAAGTCGCCATCCCTTCTCCTCCTCCCAGCTCGGGTGACCTTAAAAGGCTCTCGATATAGCATCAGGCCCACACTCTGACACTCTAAATGCGATGGAGAGTTTGCACGTTAATGCTGGAAGATCATCATTTTGTGCCTGCAGCTTTCCGTCAGGAGTTTGAAGTGTAAAAACGTCACTCGATACCAAAAGGCCGATTCCCAATTTAGTGCGGGGAAAAAATCTGGACGACCTTTTACGGCCCTCCTCATTCCATCCCGTCAGCTCCTGACGGGCGCCCTGCTGGTTCACAGTAACCTGGCCGGCAGAAAGTACGGGGTAGATGCATCGCTGCTTATCCTGGCAGGGAAGCATCTGTAAGACAGAGCTTTCCAAGTTCGGGCCGAGTGCTTCTCGGGCAATTCTTGACACAACACACTCGGCAGAGCAGGGACTGGTTAGTCCCTTTGCTTCTGGGGAGGAAGCTTCGCTGTTGAGTAGCCATGGAGCTCGACGACGCGGGCAGTGGGACACCCAGGCCCTCCAGGCCTCGAGCACACAACAGGGAGAACAGTACGAACCCACCTGGGAGTAGAGCAGACAACATATGGAAAGCGCCTGGCACAGAGGAGATGCTGAGCTGTCAGGGTGGTAATTAAGTCACCTAAAATACCTCGTCGTTCTGGCCTGGAGCTCACCCGTGCACAGTCTCAGGAATGGGGGGCTGGCACACCCGTTGATGGCCATGCTCCTTTCTGTAAGGGGTACCAGAGGATGGTTCCAGACCCAGTGGCTATGCCCACAGCAGCATTAGGTCCCAGCTTCCCCCCAATCCACATCGTGAAACTGATCCCAACCCACCTCCAGCCTCTACTTTTGCCCATTTCAGGTCAACATGTTCTCTAGATTTGAACGGTTGACACACAAAGCCAGGCTCTCTCATGGGTGTCTGTTAGGCACCAAGTGTTC
The DNA here is from genome assembly GCF_003031525.2 of Neophocaena asiaeorientalis asiaeorientalis. Classification (NCBI taxonomy): domain Eukaryota; kingdom Metazoa; phylum Chordata; class Mammalia; order Artiodactyla; family Phocoenidae; genus Neophocaena; species Neophocaena asiaeorientalis. The sequence continues at coordinate 15,833,383 of NW_020175018.1, forward strand.
GGGGATCTGGTGAACAAGCCCCTCACCCTCCGGCCCCTCTCACCTTTCCAGAGCCCAGCCCCCTCCCTTTCAGCTTCCCCCACTTGGCACTGAAGAAGGAGAAGGTCAAAGGGGGGAACGCCCTAAAGGTTGACTAGCCCGACCCTTATATTTTTTCCCCTTTTAATGAGGGAAAGTTAAAAAAAAAAGTAGAAGAGTAGCACGCATCACCCACCTATCCAAAGTTCAGCCTCAGTAATTATCTGCTCATGGCCAATCATGTTTCGTCTACAAGCCCCCCGCCCCCTCCAACTCTCCTGCCTCGCCATCACTGGGCCATCAGGCGGGCGTCTTGCGGGAGAGGGGACGGGGTCTCACAGAGGACGAAAGACTTGTCAGTACTACAGCTGGGAGTAGGAGGCCAGAGTTGAGGCCCTGGCCCAGGCACGCCCTTCGCACTTTTTGCTGTTGCTACGCTCTACCTGTGCTCTCCTTTGTTTATTTTTATTTTTTATTGAAGTATAGTTCATTTACAATGCGGTGTTAGTTTCTGGTGTGTGCTATTATTCAGTATTTTTCTTTAATGGTCTCACTTTTTCGCCTAAGTGCCTTAGTTTAACATAGAAGCTTCTTATCACGCCTGTAAGTGGGGAACAGGCATCAGTGGTCACAGAGAGTAGGTATCACTGAAAATGACGCAGAGAGGATAGTAATAACGTCACTCAGTCTAAGTAGAAACCACTGCCTGCCCACGGCTCTGAACTCAAGGTCTGCTCTCTCTCCGTTGGAAACAGAGCTCGGCGGGGGGTGGAGGGATCTTTGGGACCAACGAGGACGCTCTCAGATCTGCTGCAAACACTTAAAAATCCAGACAGCTCTCTTACAATGTGGTGTACTGTTACCACAATCCCGTCAATCATCAGAGGGCTGGTTTCCTCATACGTGAACCTCCCTGATGTGCACTGTCAGCCAGCTGGCAGTCGGGATGCACCTGCCATCAGCACATGCGCCAACTCACCTTGTCGTCACTTCACACGAGCTCTGAGTACCCATATGTCCTGCACAGGGTCAGCCTACGTACCATTTAAATGCCATGCGACAAAACGTTATTATACACCCAATGTCCTCAATTCGGGATTTTCTTGCAACAAACAAGTGTCTTACAGGACCAAAGAAAGAAAGATACCCGCAAGTCAGTGCAGCCGTGTTATGCTCTGTTACCGGGAGCCCTGGGAAGGGATCGCCTGTCACATGTTAAGACAGTAAGACTTGAGGCAGGAGAGACTGCAACCCCCCTTGGAAGACATGAAAGGAATTTCAGGGCGATGAAAGGCTGGTGTGACTGATTCATGTGTCACACAGGATTATCATTAAAGCGCGTGCCATCGTTTAATTGGCAGCACGCTTTTCTTAGGGGATCACGAAATAGGGGTGCATCTTACAAGTGATGGCATCTTAAATGTGATAAACCCTGGTATTTAATCTAAAATCACCCGCTGTGCGGAAGCGTTCCTGCACTACACCACACTGCCGCTCACGCTACTGCCCCAAACTGGCCCCTGAAAGCACCGCCATCTCCTAGAGAGACCAGTGGTGCTCAGACTCGGGCCCCTATCAGCCACCTGCGGGGCTTGTTAACAACGAGGTTGCCAGACCCACCCCCCCAGAGTCACTGATTCAGCCGGCCCGGGGTGGGGCCTGAGGATTTGTGTTCCTAATAAGCTCCCATGATGCCACAGCTACTGGACCATACTTGGAGTGGCACTGTTTATTGCTTCCCCCATCACTAAACCCCCTTTATCCTGTGGGCCTTTTTAGCCTGGCAGGGGTAGGTGTGGAGGGCCTGGGTGGTACCAGAACCCAGGTGGGAGCCACCCATTCTTCTGGACACCTTGGAAGGCAGCATCTCTCCGGTACTGTTCACCACAAACAGGACACTACTCGTCACCTAGGCTGGGCTTGCGGAAAGCTCTGGGGACTCCCCTGTCCTTCTCAAGACCTTCAGCAGGTCAACACTTCTTCATATAAACAGGTTATGGCTTTAAACGTCAGGGGCGAGGCCCTGAATAAACTCAGCACACTGGGCTGGAATCTGTTCACGGTAATATTTAGGACAAAACGGGACAAACAAGCCAGGCACACCTGTCCCGCCCGCTCACACATGTTCTGGCTGGTAACACAGGAAGAGTCCTTTCCCTTTAGTATATGTATGTGTGAATGGTTTAGTAAAATGAAACATCTGTGCACTTTTTCCCTCAAAAAGAACAATCCATTTTTCAAGCCGCTGAAATGTCTTTGAAATGGAATATTTGCCAACACTTCGCTCTCTCCCGAAAGCAAGAAACAGGGAAATGTGTCCTCAAAAAGAAGTATTTCAGGGCTTCCCTGGTGGCGCAGTGGTTGAGAGTCCGCCTGCCGACGCAGGGGACACGGGTTCGTGCCCCGGTCCGGGAAGATCCCACATGCCGCGGAGCGGCTGGGCCCGTGAGCCATGGCCGCTGAGCCTGCGCTCCGCAACGGGAGAGACCACAACAGTGAGAGGCCCGTGTACCGCAAAAAAAATAAATAAATAAAAGAATTATTTCAAACGCAGACATTACTAAGTTATTTTTCCTTCAAAAGGCCCAGATCTGCTCACATGTTCACGGAACTGAATGTAAAAGGTACTTTAAGAAACTGGAGACAAAGCCTTGTCCTGGGTACAAACGGTTTATTGCTTATAAAAATAAGTTATGGAACAAAACAAAATACTGAGCACGACACAAAGGCTCATTCCAACTATAAAATGACTTAGAACACGGATCCAGGCGGGTCGATGGACTAGTACTGCGAACATATACGGGAGAACATGCTGTCTAACTTCCTTATAGTGAGTCCTAAGACGGTCCCTTTGCCTTCCACACGCCAGCTCAGGTGTACAACAGTCCCATTAACAGAGACAGAGTCTGCTCTTCAAGAAGCTCGGCCTTAGCGCACGACATGCTGTTTTGTGGAAGCGAGCGGGCGGCGGTACTGCTATCCGGGCCGCAAAGACACGTCTGAGCCATCGCTATGACTGAGGGCTTGTCTGGGAAGGTGCTGGATGGGGGTCTGTGGGCCGGCCCGGGGCTGGGGAAGGGTTACTGCCGGCAGGTGTCGTGGAAGGCTTCGAGGGTTCGGAAATCCCTCCACGTCGGGGGAAGGCCATCTTGCAGAAACTTCCCGCAGCGCTGGCACGGGGCCTGGAACAGCTTTATGTAACTTCTTAACCAGGTCTAAAAAGAGAAGTGAGGAGAGAAATGACAGAAATGGGATCCGGGTGCTTCGGATGTCATCCTTCCTGTCAAGCCTAACCATTACCAGGATAGAGAGCCTGAGTTGGCTGTGACCCCCAAGAGGCGCCCTGTGACTTTTCAGCAAACTCTGTGCAGAACCCACAAGGTCACAGCACTGCCGATGCTCAGTCCTGGTGCCCCGGGCCCCTCCCAACTAAGGGGATTTTAAAATAGAAATCCCTACTCTCAGGCAGGCGGCACTCCCGGAGGAGCAGCCGTGAAGCACGGCAGAACCTCACGGCCCGGCGGGGGCATAACCACATTTCCTCTGAGTCCCGAACGTCAGCATCGATCCTCTCCTTGTTCACCACCCAGAGGTGGCCACAGACACGTGCGGAGAGAGGGTGAGTGGAGAATTCCCCACTAAGGTCAACGTGCCTTCCTTCTGATCTGGTTTCAGAGGTCACCACTCGCTGTCACAGCGTGGCCCGACACACCTGGGGGGAGGGCAGGGACAACCTGGTGCCACCGAATAACATAATGAATGGCAAGTACACACCGGAGGGGTTCAGAGTGCAGAGGTCCTTCGGGCATCATACATAAGGGTGAGACTGTCAACTCAATTCTCAAACTCAAGGAGACTCACAACCGTACAAACCCAGGCCCACAGCAACGGGCCAGCGAGTGAGGCGAGCTCCCGCTGTGACGGGGCGTGCGAATCTTGTCATTTAACATCCTCCCGAATCAGGCAAGAGGAAACTGCTCTTTGGAGCGGTCGGCCGAGTGGACGGATACAAACGCTTCTGCTTCAGCACAGCTGCCTTCCTGGTGGCAGACCGTGGCTCACCCACCCTGTCCCCCTTCCAGAGGCTAGGGTTCAAGGTTTTGGCAATAAACATGAGGATGTCAGTGGATCATTCAGTCAAACTATTTATTCTTCCTAAACCCCAAAGTCAGTTACCAAAGGGGAACTGGGCATTACCACATGTCAGGTTAAAGAGCAAGTCTTTCGATCCATCCAAAAAGGAAGTGCCCGCTAGAGATAGCCAACTGAAACAGTTCTCTCTACACGAGAGCGCCTCTGTGCGACGGCTCCGCTGAGCCCCAGGTCTGCTTCTTTAGCCTCCCCAGCGTGTGAGCCCATCAATGAGCCGGGCTGTATTTTCTGAGAAATGAACTACAGGCTCCTAGAAGCTTAACTGCGGCAGCAAACGTGACGAGGTGGATCGGACGTGCGGAACTCCGCCTGGATGTCGGCACTGAGCAGCGCCTGCTGACGGGCCCATTTGCCGAGTATGTTCTCTAACAGGCAGCCTTACTGGCCGGAGTTGACATGGGGCAGCCTTACTGGCCGGAGTTGACATGGGGCAGCCTTACCGGCCGGAGTTGAGATGGGGCAGCCTTACCGGCCGGACTTGAGATGGGAGCGTTAGCGGCAGGGAGAGACGGAGCCTAGCGACGTGAGAGCACGAAGCCCCGTCAGCGTGGCACTGAAACAGCTGGCCACGTCTGCCAGGATACGGTGGGGCCAGTTGTTGGCCCTGCTGAGACGGACTGAAGGGCATGTGATCAATCAATGAATTAGCTCCAGGTGGGAGCCGGGGGCAGAGGGAGTCCTGACGTGCAGGACCGATCTCCAGCACGTGAATATCCTGGTTCAATGTCAAGTCACCGACGGCCGAACAACCAGCTCGAGAAATTCTGAACATTAAACGAGAGCTGGTGGGAGCCGACCCCAGTACACCGGGGGGATGGCTGTTTCTGGGTCACTCCCCATCCTGAGCTCTGACCTGGAAGTCTAAGGAGTAGGGGTCCTGGAGGAACAGTGTCACGGTACCTGCTCAGCGCCAAGCACAGGGCCCAGCACAGATCAGGAGCTCGATAAATACCTACTGATTAAATCAACGTTGGAAACTGTGCTGGAAGGTCACTTCTGAAACCACCATGTGTTCGGCAATGATAGGAAACACCAGCTAATTAAGCAGGACATGGTTTCTCCTAGATCTCTTCCCAGTTGAAAGGAAGTATCATTTCCAAACTGGACCGTCTCCCCCCTGCGAGGCCCTTGCGAGCTAAAGACGGTCCAGCTACCTTCCGAGCTGCCTGTTCTCACTTAAGGAGCCAAGGCTCAAGGATTTGACTCCTTAAGCCACTTACCATGAAGGATCGGACCACGACGTCGGGCATCTGGGGCAGCTGGTAGTGGAGCAGGGCGGTGGTGGCATGGTCCGTCACCTGGGAACCAAGGACAATACCTGGGTTAGAGCTACTCGGAACCAGCACAGAGAAAACAAGATGAAGGCGCTCTTTTTATATGACGTCTCGTGGAGGAAAAGACATCTAATAAAATCTGAAGGTTGAAAATTAGTTAGCAAAGTTGGGGGCAGGGAAGGGAGGGGAGATGCGTTGTAAGCAGACAGGACACAGGTAGTCAGGCCCGGAAGCAAGCGAAGTGTGGAAACTTCCAGCAACTCCAGACAGGCTGCAGCACCTGAGAGAGGCGTGGCCAGACGTCAGCGGAGAGGTAAAGAGATGGCAGATCACAGCCGGCTTTATAAGCCCCGCCACTGCATGAAACACCACCTGGACGCAGAGGCTCGTTTCCAACTGTCCATATTCGACTTCATCTTTACCCGGGAACAGTTTTCCTGCCGGTGTAACGGCTTTCTACTTCCTTTAATTTCCATTCTGGCTCATAATTTGTAGCCATACAGATTCTGTGACTGTGACCCTGATCATTTCTGATGATCTCTCCCTGAGGCCTCACAGATCCTGCTGTTACCTTTCTGAAAAACCGTGTCACTCCCAGTGTGGTCCCCTGTCTGACCAGCTCCCTGAAAGCTGTGGTCTACTGGGCCATACCCACTGACCCATAACTCCCCCAGCAGGGCCAAGGGCATGACTGCTTTAAATTCACTACAGGCATCTGGGGACCAGATAACAACGTGCATTAGGTTTAAGTCCCAGCTGTCTGCTGACCTGATCCAACTACTCGATCCCTCTGGGTCTCAGTGTCCCTCCTGAAAGGCAAAGGGTTCGTCTAAGATCCCCTGTAGTTCTGAAATATGATGACACCATGGATTGCTAAGGCCTGCCATCCATCACCAAATTAACAGATTATTCCTAATTTGATAGTTCATTAGGGGGGGTCTTGCCATTACAAATGTTGTGGTCAAAAAGCAAAACGAAACCCCACCATAACTTTGTGAACAAGAGTGAACACGGTGTGCTGACGGGCTTTGGCAGCAGTTAAGCAAACTGACCAGGTGGAAACCAGCAGGGCTGGTCCAGGTCCCGCACGGGGAGCTGCAAATGATCCAGAAATTAGTCCAGCTGTGTGTCCACACCCAAGGCCAGAGAGGCTACACCCTGAAGAGGATGCAGGCTCCCCAGTTCACCGAACGTCTAAGATGCGATTTCCCCTGGGATAAAATGGCCATGCACGTGAAGTGCTTACCCTCCAGCCGTGCCTCAGGCCTGCCTGCCCCCTCTCTTCTGCTCTCCCCGGCCCCTGGACTGGCCCTCTTTCCTTCTGGACTTTCATGGCCTGCCTGGCGGCTGGTGAACCCCACTGGACAATCAGCTCTGTGCAGGCAGGGATCACGCTCATCCAGTTCATGCTGTGTCCCCAAGGCCTAGAATATCACCTGGCATCTAGCAGGTGCTCAATACATATTACTTAAAAATGGCCACTCATCAAAGGCCGCATACCAGAAACACCTGTACTGGCTTTCTTGCAAATACAGCAACGGTTCACATATCCAACATTGCTGAGAAATTCTTACCCAAATGACTTTCAAGATAAATGGCACTTATTCCTTCAAGTGCAAAGACTGTTTTTATTTTAAGCGTTTTTGACAGACAGCTTTCTAAAATGAGCAATGCTTAAAAAAAAAAAAAACAGTAGAATGATAACTTGGCAAAATGGCAGGTAGTGATTGGTGGGGTGAAATGAACGGCTACAAAATGCAGCAAAGCAAACTGGGCCCCGATGATACCTGCTGAAAGCCTGGTTCTTACCCATCAAGATGCCTTGCTAAAAAAAAAAAAAAAAAAACCCACACAAGTGCCATTTATAGGCTGATAAGACATTCCTTACAAATCACATGTGCCGTTACAGAAAAAGCCAAGTTTCCAGAGAATTCCTTCTCCTGCCCCTACTGTTTATTCTACAAGCCTCTTAGAAGCCCCACCCTGCATACAAGCGCGCAGAGCAGGTGTGCGTGTGTCCGCTGTCCCGCAGCTGCGGCAGTGCTCCTTTCCCAAGATGCAGAGGATCCATCTCCAGTCCCTGGACGAGGCTAGATCCGTCCATTCTGGCACCTCGGGCACCTGGCCTGGGGCCCGATTTCCCAAACACACGGATCGCCCAGAGGCCACGTCCGAGGCTGGGAGGCTTTGTTTGCATGTTTTCTTTTTACAATTTTAAGCACGGATGACCAACGTTTAAAATTCAGAAAATGTCCCCTAACTTGGATCCTCGGCTTCTCAACACATTGGAAGATCTGGGGGCAGTAACAGTGCACCTGCCTGATGGGTTGCTAATGAAGATTAAATCAGTCCAACCATATGATGGGCCCTGTGACTGTGTCCTGGCCCTGCCCACTGGCCCCCACGGATCCAAGTGGCCACCATCAGCGGGAGATAAGGAGGGGCAGTGCCTCTGGGCAGGGCAGGTACCTGCAGTCCGCTCTGTGTGCCCAGTCTCACACCCAGCCCGCTTCCCTTGTGCTACCTGGCTGGCACCTGTGGCCTGTGGATTTTAGGGGCTTTACCCAAACAGCGCCAAGCATCTCTGCCCCTCATCCTCCTGTTCGCTGGGTGCCTGGCGGGGCAAACCTGTGCTCATCTACCCCTCCCTTCCTTAGCTGGCCTCTGGACTTGACCTCTCCTGGCTGCACGGTGCTAAGCCAGCCAAGGCATCATGTTAATTACAGGGGCATCTAAGGCGCTCTTTCAGACCTGTTCCTCCTGTGTTTGTTTTCAGCAATGACCGGCCATCCACTCAGCAGCCTAAGCTGGAAACCTGGGCTTTTCCTCCCACTCGTACTCAAGCAGCCTCTTGCATTACAGCTCATTTATCTGGAATCCCTCTACTTTTTCCCAGTCCACTGTCTAAGCTTCCGCCTCTTCCTGTCGGGATGACCAGAAGAGCCCCAACTGGTTTCCTCTGGCTGTGGCACCCAGAGGGGGTGTTCTGTGGCAAGGGGTCAAGTCTGTGGCTCTGGAGGTGTAAACTCTGGCTCTACCTCTTCCAGCAATGCCACCTTGGGCAAGTTACTCCATCTTTCTTAGCTGCAGTTTTCCCATCTGGAACAGCGTGATAACAACAAACATTACCCATCACCTGGGATAATTGTGAGGATTAAATAAAATAACGTGTGCATGCTGTTCAATAAGTATTAGTGATTATTATTACTAAGCTGTAAATCTAACCATGTCACTTCCCCACTGAAAACCCTTTCAGAGCACGTGAGTGCACTCAGGGTAGAATCCAGAAGCGCAGACGTGCAGGACCTGGTCCCGCCTCCTCTCCCTTCCCCCTCCCACTTCTGAGAACGTTTCAGCTCCGTGTGCTCCACCTCCTCAAAAAAAAATTCCTGAGCGGGTCATGTCTCTTTACTCAGACCTTGTCTTTCATAGCATTCCTCACAACTGAGCTTGTATAATTTTTTTTTTTTTTTTTGCAGTTTGGGTTTAGTGTCAGTTTCCCTAACTTGGCTGTGAACTCTGAGAGGCGAGACACCATGTCTGCCTAGTGCCTGACACAGAGGTTTTCGAGTCGTGTGTTGACTGAACGGATGATCCCTTCTGTCTCTGAGACGTCCAGGGAGACTGGCTCATGTGAGGTTTGGGGACGGAGACAAGGGCCTTAGCGGGGTGGAGAGTGGGAGACAGGAGCTAAGGACGCTGGACCCTGGTCTACCCTTACTCTGCTGGGAATCTTGACCTTCCATCTGCTGGGAGTTGCTGGGGTTCACTGGCCGGTTCTTCCCTCCTTCCTGGCACGGGGGAACTTTCTGGTCTCTCCTGGAGTTGGGCCACGGGGCTAGTTCTGACCGAAGCATCAGGAAGCGGAAGGGGTGTGTGCTACTTCCACAGGAGATGGTGAAGAGCAGATGTGGACCCTCCAAAACCCCCCCTCCCCCTGCAGTGCTGGGAGCCACACCCTCAGACGGTACATCTGCAGGGCGGCAGAGCTTCCGTGAAGTCGGGCCCCCGAGTGATTGCGTGGAACCCAGCCCTCCGACAGCTCGGGATGGGGGTATGGTGGGAGCAAGAAATAAACGTTTACTGTTTGAACAAGAAAAACTAGGAGGTCTGTTTGTTACAGTAGCCTTCTCTCTCCTCTTCAGACCGAAATACTGTACCCTCCTTGGATTATTCATTTCCCGTCTAAAAGATGAGCCATGGCCTTTGCCAGGTCCACGGGTCCCGTAAGTGGCGGCACACACAAGTCCAAGCTGCGACCTAGGAAGCCTCCAGAATTGGGGCCGAGTGAAATGTGGTTCACGGACCAGTAGCAGCAGCATCACCTAAGAACGTGCTGGAAATGTGAGTTCTTGGGCCCCAGTGTAGACCTGGAATCGGAATCTCTGGGTTGGGGCCCAGAAATCAAGCCGGCCTCTCCAGCTATTCTCAGCGATGCTAAAATGCAGAAAGATGCAACTGTTACTTGGCACCCAGGTCCCCTGGGGATCCTGCTACCGTAGGTGTGGGGTGGAGCTGAGACCGGGCACTTCCAACAGACCCCAGGCCTGCCCCTGCTGCGGAGGAGGGGCCACGGGCCGCTCAGGGGGCTGAGGATTCTGGGCCCTACAGGGAAAAGGCACTTCATTCTGGGGCACGACACAAAGCACTACAAACCCAAAGGAGAGCTTGTCTTTTTCATGAGTCACAATGAACCATACTACCCAAATTTCATAATGGTGCTGTGGAAGGAGGGGCTGGGCGTGGTAGTGGTGAAGTATTTTCACAGCGGGTGGCGGTGGATTGGTAGGGTTTTCCTTCCTTCTGAAAGGTGCTCCTTCAGGACTGCGGGATAATTTTATTAACCTATGGGAGCCACATTAATGAGAGCTTATGATGTCTGTGTCCCGCTCATTCAATCCCCACAGTAGCTGAGGCGGGTGCTCCCCTGGGTCCATTTTAGAGACGAGGAAATGGGGACTTACAGAGCTTGGGAAGATGCCCCGGGCCACACAGCTGGCGAGCGGCAATGGGTACGTGGGCCCAGACCCCGCAGGCCCAAGCCTACACCGCCTCCCTCCTAAGACACCCTGGCCAGCTCTCCGGTTTGCTGATACAGGCGCACGTCCCAGGGGCCCCGGTGCCATCTGCCCACCACCTCCCAGCCCCAAAGTCTAAGGCAAGCCAGAGGCCCACTGCCAGGTGCAGGTTAGACCTGCAAATGTGGCTGCTGGGTAACAGGCTTCTCAAGAGCAGAAAAAACAGAATTAGCTAGAAAACGTCCTTCTCCAGAAACGGCTGGAGTCACGCACCAAAGCTCTGTTTTGGCATCTGGCTCCCAGGCAGGGCACGGAATCAGTTTGTACATGACTGGGCGGGCAACCTGGCCAAATTCAGCCTCTGTCTTCAAAAGGCCCAGTATGTTCTCTTAATTGCCAAATGGTGGCAGCTTTTTCTAGTGCCGACATGATCGTTTAGTTTCTTCAACTTCCCATCGCCAATTACAGAAATATTTTAATAGAAGGAAACAAAGCTAATTTGCTCTTACGTTTTCCCTCCCTCCCTCCCAAACTTCCCCCGACTGGTTTTCAGGTTCCCGTGGCTGAACTCCAAAGCAGCAGGTAAGACATGGTTGTCAGATGTTGGAGAAATTCACCTGCAATGATCTTCCTTTTTGTCAAAGCATTCCACCTTCAATATTTTTTTGTTTCCCGCTTTTCAACAACAAAGTTGTTTTTTTTTTGCTCAGCATCCAAGATGTGGGAAAAAACAGGCCTGGGGCAACAACAAAAAATTGCTATTAACTAATTTAAATCGACTCTGGACCAGTCTGGCCTCGGTTCGGGTCCCATTGTGATGCTGAGCTAATGAGATTCCCCTGGGAGATGAAAGCCTCCCTGTCTGGCAGCTGAGGCCACAGAAGGGCACTAATGCTCCCGAGAAAGGGAGGCCATTCATCCACCAGTGAGTGCTGGTTTGAAAAGAGCTCCGAAAAGATCAAAGCAGATGGCGAACCCAAGGAAAGAGGGAGGAGAAGACATGAAAGTTAACAATCAGCCAGGGAGACAGGGGATGCGGCAAAGAGGAGTGGGGTGGGGGGGAGAGGCCGGGGCCGGAGACTGTGCTGAAACCAGCAAGGGCGGGAAGGGGGCACGCACAGAAAAACAGGGCGACTCCAAGGAGTACGCAGACACTGGGGACTTCGCCAAGAAATGTCCCGTTTCATCTCAAGGCAAAGAAAAACTGCAGATGCTCTGGCTTCGTCTGGGGTGGGCACCTCCTCCCCCTCAACCCCGTCCCAAGGCTGGACTGCAGGTGATTTATTTACTTAAAGGAGGGTGGCATTTCTATTGCTGCCAACACACCCACTTTGCTTTATGAAACTTACTTTCAGTTTTCTCCTCCACCAACCAGGGCTTACTGAAATTCCCTCTCCTCCAGGCTCAAAGAGGCAGAGAAAGAAGGTCTTCCAGCACCCAAACTGATGGGGAACCCAGCTCGGAAAGGGAGAAAGGAATCTTTCAAGAGACCTTGGAACAGCTGCCGGTCAACACACTTAAGAAGACTCCAGTCAAAACACGTCCCCAAAACTCCTCCACCATACTGTGTGCAAAGAGCTTCTGACGCCTAGAAGGTCCTTCGGAGGTCAGGAGTTATTTTAGCTGAACCCTAATGCAACCGCCTGCGCTAATGGCAGGTTTCCAAGTCGACGTCTACTGAGCACCAGCTCTGAGCGAGGGCTGGTCTACACCACGCGGCCCAGTGAGGAGCCTGGGCTTTGGGGCCAGACTGCAGGAATTTGCAGTCACTTAAGAGCCGGGTGACCTTGGACAACGATTAAATGGGTCAGTGCAGGGAAAGTGCTTGAACAGTGCTTGACAAATGGCAAACACCCACCAAATGGGAGTCATCCTATCTTTTCCTCACCATCCCCACAACCTTGTGATGGCACTACAAATGGAAGACAACTTCCACTCCAAGTGAGGGAGCAAAGTCACAGGGAGGTTAAGTGACCTGCCCAAGCCGAGCAGCAGAGCAGGGCCCTAGGCCTTCGGGGGACAGAGGCTGTGGGAGTGTGTGGGAAGGTGGCACATGAGGCCATCTCCTCCCTACTAGGGAACGGACCGCAAGACTCTTAGGGTAGAGGTGGGACTCAGTCCCAAGTCCGTTCGCTTACACCTCAGCTCTTACCACGTACACAGCTGTCCCTCTGCCTCACTACCAAAAGCTTCTGCCATCTTACTCAACCACCTACCCTGAACCCATCCCGACGCAGGACCCTCAAGAAGATCTCAAGACTGAGTGAGTCTCCCTGCCTCGCAGAATGACAGGAGGAAACGGGCAAATGAAAGCCGGCAGTGTTAAGTCAGGTGGGCAGGCATACTACTCAAGGCAAATCAAAAGTACAGCCTAAGGGGGTGGGGTGTGCTAAGAAAAGGGGGAAATCCCGCTGTTGTAGTGATGGCTTTGGCATACAGAGCCCACTCTTCTTCCCACCTGGGCCCTCCTTGAGCTGTGAGGGCAAAGAGAACGGCTTCAAGTCCAGCAAGACTATTTTCTGCTGAAGGTCAGCCCCTCAGAGCCTGGGTTTTATGGCGGCCAGACAGACTCTGTTCCTTATCCACAAGGGAAGAACAAAGGACAGAGTGATGGTACACAGAAAGGATCAGTGAGACGCAGGGATGGGACCAAAACTCTCCTAATATATTATCACCCCCCAGCAGTTTCCTCTTTTAAAAAGCAACAATGTGTTGTATTTCTTGGTGGCCCAGGGACTGTCCTCGGGGATTCCTGAGTCCACTAGGGTTGTAGGCATCGTCCTGACTCTGTGCGGGCTTCCAGGCTGGAGGGGAGAGCTTGCAGTGCAGCAGAGGTGAGGCGTACAGACTCTGGAGGTGGGCTGCCGGGCACCCCCCCGCCCCAGCTTCTGGAAGGCTGTCTAGGCTGGGGGCCAGGACCTGTGCTGTTAAAAAGTTCCCCCGGGGGATCCTGATGTCAGCAGTGTTGGGGAACCACAGGTGAACGGGCCGCTGCAGGTCTCTGCCCACTTCCCACCACCAGGGGGCAGGACTGCAGCCACACAGCGCGGGGTGGGAGCTGAGCCTGGACACTGGCTCCAGCAGCTAGGTGGCGCTCTTCCCAATGCAACGGACTAACGGCACTGAGTACATTATCTTACCTGCCAGCACGCAGCCCACGAAGCCCAAGCCCTCCCTGGCTGAGCGAGGAGAGCTGGGGCCTCTGCCTATTAAAAGTATGTCCCGCAAGGTTAATAAATAGGAAAAGTTAAGCACAAGTGTTTAGAAGTTGCTTATTTAAAAGAGAAGTCTGGTAGAGACCCAGATCTGGCTCTCCTCCAGTCAATACCTGCTTCCACATACTATGAAGACGAGCTTCTCTCTGGCCTGTATTAATGTGAACAAAAGGGAAAGAAGACCTGGAGCCGTCGGGAGGCCGGGGTACAGTCCTGGGTTCACCACCAATTATCTGGGTGACCCTGGCCGCATCACTCCCCGCGCTGGCCCTTGGTAAAACAGCACCGGGCTGCGATCATTGGGCGCCTCAAGGTCTAGGTTTTCAGTGGACACCACTGCAGGGCCTGCCTGCACGCCCCCCCCCC
>NW_020175018.1:15847441-15851065 GCF_003031525.2 Neophocaena asiaeorientalis asiaeorientalis
GGTACCTCAGTGCCGAGCTCCACCCTCAGGCCAACCATCGTCAAGTGAAAGCCCTTTGTTCTTTTAAAAAGGACACGCTAATCCCAGCAGGGGGCAGGGGCACCAGGTTCCTGTCCCCCTCCACCTGCTGCTCTGATGTGATGTCACGGGGTCCTCAATTTCTGGGCCAGTTACCAAGAGCTCAGAACCAGGGAGACGATCAGCACAGCACTATTCTTGGGAACCTCTTCCCATCTCGGTGGGTTTCAAAGAGACTCTGGAGCGCAAACTAACAGGCAGCAAAGCCAGACATTTGTTACTTAGTCGCACACATGCTGGTCCTGCAAGTCAAAGAAATATAAATAAACTTTCATCTGCTGGATATGCTTTAATGCTATACAAGGAGATCAATCCAAGAGTTTGGGTCTCTACTCCGGGGTTTGCCAAAGACAGACCCACCCCTGACGAGAGGGACACTAGGAATCTCTCCAAAGGAGAAAATTCTTTGTGGGTCTGGGAGTCAAAGATGTGAACCTAGTATGTTAAATGTTTAAAGAGACAGCAACCCTGCCAGCAATGCTGCTCCAAGGATGAGCACTGGTTTTATGAAGAATATTTAAAACAGCCCCAGAAGTACTCATTTCATGAAAAGAGGAACCATGGTTATTTCAAAATTGAAGGCTATGAAGCCAGTCCTGAAAGTGCTGGGGGCAATGGGGAGCAGTGCAGAGACTGGCTTCTAAAACTGGGAAAAAAGTCCAGGAGAGCAGAAACATGGGGCTTTAGTTTTTATTATGCAGCTGGAGTCTCTAATCTGTACCCTGGATTTGTGTGCCACGGGTTCGGCAGGCTGAGAGGCCCAAGGAGGAAGCATCACGGTCCAGGGGGACTAGGGATTTACTTAGACAGGATCAATACTTCCTTCTCTGCTGATGAAGGAGTCATTTGCATGGGCTCTGAAGGGCTTAAAACTGTCCACCGGAGCCTGGCAGTGCCGCTCGGGATGAGACCAGGAGGTCTCTGCCCACTTCCCACCACCAGGGGGCAGGACTGCAGCCACACAGCGCGGGGTGGGAGCTGAGCCTGGACACTGGCTCCAGCAGCTAGGTGGCGCTCTTCCCAATGCAACGGACTAACGGCACTGAGTACATTATCTTACCTCCCAGCACGCAGCCCACGAAGCCCAAGCCCTCCCTGGCTGAGCGAGGAGAGCTGGGGCCTCTGCCTATTAAAAGTATGTCCCGCAAGGTTAATAAATAGGAAAAGTTAAGCACAAGTGTTTAGAAGTTGCTTATTTAAAAGAGAAGTCTGGTAGAGACCCAGATCTGGCTCTCCTCCAGTCAATACCTGCTTCCACATACTATGAAGACGAGCTTCTCTCTGGCCTGTATTAATGTGAACAAAAGGGAAAGAAGACCCGGAGCCGTCGGGAGGCCGGGGTACAGTCCTGGGTTCACCACCAATTATCTGGGTGACCCTGGCCGCATCACTCCCCGCGCTGGCCCTTGGTAAAACAGCACCGGGCTGCGATCATTGGGCGCCTCAAGGTCTAGGTTTTCAGTGGACACCACTGCAGGGCCTGCCTGCCCCCCCCCCGCCCCCCCCCCCCGCGCCCCCCACGGCCGGTCGTGGACTTGGCGGCTCGTGATACCTCAGTGCCGAGCTCCACCCTCAGGCCAACCATCGTCAAGTGAAAGCCCTTTGTTCTTTTAAAAAGGACACGCTAATCCCAGCAGGGGGCAGGGGCACCAGGTTCCTGTCCCCCTCCACCTGCTGCTCTGATGTGATGTCACGGGGTCCTCAATTTCTGGGCCAGTTACCAAGAGCTCAGAACCAGGGAGACGATCAGCACAGCACTATTCTTGGGAACCTCTTCCCATCTCGGTGGGTTTCAAAGAGACTCTGGAGCGCAAACTAACAGGCAGCAAAGCCAGACATTTGTTACTTAGTCGCACACATGCTGGTCCTGCAAGTCAAAGAAATATAAATAAACTTTCATCTGCTGGATATGCTTTAATGCTATACAAGGAGATCAATCCAAGAGTTTGGGTCTCTACTCCGGGGTTTGCCAAAGACAGACCCACCCCTGACGAGAGGGACACTAGGAATCTCTCCAAAGGAGAAAATTCTTTGTGGGTCTGGGAGTCAAAGATGTGAACCTAGTATGTTAAATGTTTAAAGAGACAGCAACCCTGCCAGCAATGCTGCTCCAAGGATGAGCACTGGTTTTATGAAGAATATTTAAAACAGCCCCAGAAGTACTCATTTCATGAAAAGAGGAACCATGGTTATTTCAAAATTGAAGGCTATGAAGCCAGTCCTGAAAGTGCTGGGGGCAATGGGGAGCAGTGCAGAGACTGGCTTCTAAAACTGGGAAAAAAGTCCAGGAGAGCAGAAACATGGGGCTTTAGTTTTTATTATGCAGCTGGAGTCTCTAATCTGTACCCTGGATTTGTGTGCCACGGGTTCGGCAGGCTGAGAGGCCCAAGGAGGAAGCATCACGGTCCAGGGGGACTAGGGATTTACTTAGACAGGATCAATACTTCCTTCTCTGCTGATGAAGGAGTCATTTGCATGGGCTCTGAAGGGCTTAAAACTGTCCACCGGAGCCTGGCAGTGCCGCTCGGGATGAGACCAGGGGCAGGGCTGTCTGGGTTGGGACTGGGGAGGGGGAGACAGACACTGCTGCTCCATCCTGCTTCAAGCCCCTTGTCACAGCTTTGAGATCCAGCTCTGTCTGAGGAGGATGATATCTCGTCTGTAAAGTGCAGAACATGGCCTGTGGCACAGAACAGCGCCTCCATAAAGGAGTTTCTGTTTGGCGTGAGGGGTTCCAACCCGACCCTCTTCAAAGTCCCAGCCAAGATGTCACTGATGCCCCAAAGGGAAGCCCCTCAACTCCCAGGACCCTTGAGAGCAGGCTGGGCGGATCCTCCAGAGGCAGCTGTGCCTCTCCCAGGTGTTAACGTGGGGTGCCAATTCCGTGAGGCAGGTACTCTTATGATCTCTGTTTACAGATGAGGGAACTGAGGCAAGTGAGGCCACACCGAGAGCAGTGGTCAGCTGGGGTCTGAACACGGGACAGCCCAGCTCCCAGCCACTGCCAGACCGCTCACTGGGGGGAACGTGACAGGAGGCCGGCCAGGACGGGGGAAGGGAGGGCGCTGGGTCTCACGGGGGGGCAGACAGACATCCTGCCAGGAAGGTGCCCTCAGCGACGGGCGGCCTGTGGGGTGGTGGGAAGGGGCCCGGGAGGGCAGGAGGCCGGGCTTCCCAGAAGCGGCGGCTGGGATCTGACCCGGGGCACACGAGTCTCGGGCAACCCCTCAGGAAGAAAGAAGCTGCGAGATGAAGGCAAGTGCTCTGCGCCTCCCTAATGGCAGAGAACCACAGACCGCTTCCAGCGGCGGGCGAGTGGGCGTTCCGGCTCCACTCTCACCGTCAAACTGGGGCGTGAGGCTCTTGGTCATCGCCACCCTCTGCAGCGGTAGAGGGAGCCCTGCAGAGGGAAGGTGCTGGTATCAGAAGGCGAAAACAAGTGATCAAATCTACCCCGGGTTTCGGAGCTTGTGAATCTTCAAACACGACCCTTAGGAGACAAGGTGGTGATAAAGGCTCTTGAGCTGCAGGGTGAGTGGAGTGAAG
>NW_020175018.1:15851149-15908893 GCF_003031525.2 Neophocaena asiaeorientalis asiaeorientalis
GCCCTCTGCTTGGCTCCTGCAGAGTTGCCACCCATGCACGCCCCGCCCCGCCCCGCCACTGAGACCACGGACGGGAACCTCTCTTCCTTCGTGAAGCTGCCCCCCAGCCCTGCCACCGGTCAAAGTTGCTCCCTCGGCTTTCTGATTGGGGCTGCCAAGACACATGTGTGAGGCAGCGACAGAACACACAGAAACAGGACACCAAGGCCACCATATACGGTCCATCGTACGCAAGCTCTCCTCTTGGAGGAAGCTGGACAGCATTTGAGAGAAAAGGGGACCACGAGAGCAACGGGATCCAGAAAAAGCAAAGGGCCCTCCTACGACATGAGACCCCCTTTTGCAGGCTGAGGGGTCCCCTCTAGGCGCGGGGGCCTCTGCCGACGGCCTCACCTGGGCAGGGCAACCGCCAAGGGCAAGGACAGAGATGTGGCCCGCTGCCTTCGGGCTCTCACCACAACCACAGCCTCCTCCGGGGCCTTATCCGTGCTGTTGGAAGAGGGGCTTCTGGAAGGAAATGGAAGTGAGCTGGCAGGAAGAAACTTGAGATGTTCTAGAGCATGAGATTGAGAAGAACTGAACGCCTGTTGACTGAGTCCCTCTGGTGACGTGCGACGCTAGAGCAGGTACAGACACTCAGCCACGTGGGGACAGCTCCCCTTCCCGGGGCTTGGAACGAGTAACAAGTTAGGTCTGCCACATACTATTTGGGCAGGCACTCAATTTCAGCCAGGTACTCAGTGTCTCCAACATTTCAGAGAATTGGTCCTTCTAGGGCTCACGCAATCCTGTCTATTGACAAGCACCGGCCGCTTGATAAAGTCTGCCCCACAGAGGCCAGTGTTTGTATCGAAGCATGAACGAGGGAGCGAAAAAATGAACGAATGAACGAACACAGGAATGAAAAAGCAGTGGCGGCCTGCTCAGAACATTATCCATCACCTGTCCACGGCTAAGCTCTGCACGGGACTGAAAGGGTTACTTTTGCCTCTGCTGCCTCTAGAATAATAACTGTGGACGAAGAACCGGACATCTGCAGCTACGACTTTTGTGCTTTGCCTCCAAGTGAAAGAGCTGCGACGCAGGTGCCAGTCCCTCCGACACCATCTCTCTCGTCCCCACCTGCCCACCTGGGGCTGCACACACACACTCCAGCTCTTTCTTTGGCCTCCCTGCCAAGATTTAACGGAGTAAAAGTAGCTGCAGAGTTGCTCTGGCTCTTCCTAAGTTACTGGATGAAAATGCCCACTGTTTTGAAGTTAGGAGGTTAAAGATCAAAACAGTGAGCGCCCCTGCAGAGTTTAAATGTCAGAAAAATACGAACACGCTTGAAACCGTTCCCGGCTCTTTGTGATTCTGCCCTTTCAGACGGTGCCCCCTATTCCGAAGTTCCATTCTCTGAATCTGCTCTGCGGGAGGCTTGCTGGCTATAAAAAGCTCCTTTGCCCTAGGACCGAGTGCAGAGAGCCTCCGGGACACCGTGGTAAATGATGGGAGCCTGTCGGCAGCCGCGGCTCCACGGCCAGCTGTCCCCAGCCCTCCACCGCCAGGGAAGGGGGCTAATGAGGAAGAGGGAAAGGGCTTGCCGACAGTCCCCGTCACAGACAAAAGGCAGGTCGCGTTTAGCTTCATGCGGTAGGATCTGCCACGGGACCTCGTGTGCTTGTCTTTAACCTGGGGAGCCAGGCACAGCCCGAGGAGAATCTGACAGGCGCGTGTTTCCGTCCTCTCAGCGCCTGGTGCTATTTTCCAGAAATAAAAAGGCGAGTGTAAGCTTGGCTTGGCTCTGCGAGGCAGTGTCCCCTCCCACCCCCGGCTTTGTCACCTTGAGGGAGAGACCTGGGGGGGCTCCCTGCCTTCCCATCAGGCCTCTCTCTGCGGCGGCCACCGCTGCTACTTGTGGGCAGGAAAACACACACAACTGCAACCGCATAATGAGCGCCAAGGAAAGGAAGCGCTGGGGCCCTACCTACAGCAGAGCAACGCGGGGAGACAGCTGCCCCCACGCTGCTCACAGAGCCACGGTGGCTGCTAGTGTCCCCACCTCAGAGCTGGGGCTGGGGCACAGTTCCGGCGTCTACCCACACGGTTAGGACACTTGGGAACTGTTTCCTGCCCGAGAAATGACCTCTTATCGGTGACCAAGGATCCTCCTTGACCTTGTACTTCCCCAATCACTTTTACTCCTGCTCCAGGTTGAGTCTTTCCGGATCAGGTTGATAACTGAGCCTCCCCGGGCCGGGTTACTTGGATGGCTGTAAGCAGGTTGATGACGGGCAGAAGGGAACGTTTACCACTGTGCTCTCAAGCAGTGTCTTTCTGGGAAATGCTACAAGCAACATCAATCAGGACACCTCAAATTTAAGTGGGTAGACAGGAAGAAAATAGAATTCTAAGCAAAAGCCGATACTAAAAAGCAGAGTTTGGAAATGTTGCCACCTAATCTTTTCTTTTGGCATTTTGAGTTTGAAATGTTAAACATCATCCTGTCAACTGGACCAGGCCTTCAGAATCTGCAAGGAACGCGGCGGTGCCAGCTTTGCTTTCAGTCTGGCTGTGGAATAGGGAGGGCGGCCCTCTGACCCACAACATGGCCTGAAACTAACACAATGAAATAAGCCCAGTGAGGTCACCCCCCATCGTGATTCCACGTTCCACATTCCTCATCTTCTTTACCAACCTCGTCCGCAAGAACAAGATCCCAAGCCCCTGCGAGGCAATGATGATTAGTTGGAAAGCTTTACTGATAAAGGATTAAACTGAATTCTGTACTACATTATTTCCCAATATATTCCTTAATTTGACAGCAAATGGACAATGTTTCAGTAGGGACGAGCACGGACTCTGTAATCCACTAAGTCTTACCTGCCCCTGAAAAAGGAAAAGGACCTCAACATTATCTGCCTTTTGTTCTCATCAGAAAGCACTCTCTCCTGTCTCCAAATTATGGTTCTTTAATCTAGTACAGGTCAGTCTCAGAGGTCGTCCATTTAGTTAAAAAATAGGTGAGGGGAGGGATGATAAAGGAACCTCAGAAAGGGCTCTGCATAAATACGGATAACATGCCATTCACCACTTGAGATAAAATTCCCATCTCTACAAATTCATCCATTTTTACTGCTTCAGACATGTTACATAAACTACGAGGAGGGAACTGGCGGGCGCTCCTAAATCTCCCCAACTAACCAATATCAAATTTTAAACACTGCCGCGCTGTACATTTGTAGTTTTAAACAAACATAAAGAGTGCTTGGCAGGTTATTTTTAGGGGTGGTAGAATAAAAATATAGCACTTTCTCTCCAAATCTATGCTTCACCAAATCTGTGTTTCACACATTTTACAACTTCCTAATAAACTTTCTGCTTGCATTCAAAAATACTTAATACTACACAGAACATTAGAAACGATATTTGCCAAGGCAAGCCTGGGCAAGGCCCTCCCTCATAGAGGGTATCTGAATGGAAATTGGACATTGTTAAAATCCCAGGTTATGGGTCTGCGATGCTCGGGGCCCCCGAAGTCATTGCCCGTTTTTAGTGGAGCCGGAAAGTAACTCACTGAAATATCACAGAGGACACTAAGATAAACCAGGTTAAAAAAAACAAACAAACCAAAACTGTGTTAATGTTCTTCTTCACTGGGAGAGCGAACCAAGATGCAGATACGAGCAGTGCTCTTTCTCCTCAGAACGCTTTTCAGCCACAGCTGCTGGGGGAAAATAAGAGCTGTCAACAGGGACAAAGTTAGCAACTAGGCCGAGGCTTTATGCAAGCTGAACAGGTAAAGGCCTTGGGTATGGTCACCTAGATAAGAAGGCCAAGGTTAAAACGTCGTTGCCTACACTAAAGCCCACACGTGACAACGCACTTCTTTTTGGGTGGGGGCTGCGTCGGGTCTTCGTTGCTGCACGCGGGCTTTCTCTAGTTGCGGCGAGCGGGGGCTACTCTCCGTTGTGGTGCGCAGGCTTCTCATTGCGGTGGCTTCTCTTGCTGCGGAGCGCAGGCTTCAGTAGTTGTGGCTCGTGCGCTCAGTAGTTGTGGTGTGCAATCTCCAGAGCGCAGCCTCACTAGTTGTGGCACACGGGCTTAGTTGCTCCGCGGCATGTGGGATCTTCCTGGACTAGGACTCGAACCCGTCTCCCCTGCACTGGCAGGCACACTCCCAACTACTGCACCACCAGTGAAGCCCGTGACTATGTACTTCTTTCCCTTAGGCTCTGGCCCAGGGAGGGAGGCTGTTTTTTCCTTTCTGCATCGAGGTTGCTCAGCTGGGTGAAGGACTGGGGCTGTCAGAAGAGCCAACACTATGATCCTCTTTTTGAAATGAATTTTAAGTTTCGGATTAGTTTCAGATTTACAGAAAAGTTGCAAACGTGGTACACATAGTTCCCATATACCCCTCACCCGGTTGCCCCACTGTTAGCATCTTTCATTATCGGGTACGTTCATCACAACTAAGAAACCAGTGTTGGTTACTTACTATTGATTCAAGTCCACACTTTATTTGGATTTCACCGGTTTTTCCATTAATATGTTCTTTCTGGTTCAGAATCTAATCCATGGTAGCGCACTGCATTTAGCTGTGATAAGATCATGACATTTTCATGCTTACGTAGGCTCCCTAAATGTGTGGTGTTACGCCTCAGACCGCTCCCCAACCCTGGACATCTGTCCTTTGCTTCCCCCTTTCACTGGAAAGGGGTCCAGGGAGCAACGCGAATTAAGGTACATTAGACACCAATAGAGGGCTGGTCCGTTATGCTCCTTTGATACCAAAGCCCAAGGCTCACTGCTTAATGCGGATGGGGTTTCCTTTGGGTGATGGCAACGTTTTGGAACTGGATAGAGGTGGTGGCCGCACAACAATGGGGAAGTCTAAGAGCTACGGAATTGTTCACTTTAAAATGGTTATGTTATATGAATTTCACCTCAACTGCAAAAAGCCCACCACCCTATGCTAAGCTACCCGGCACACCCTGGACACAGTTCTTACTCAAGCGGGGATAACTCGGCCCCAGCTTTCAAAATCACATCCTTCCTCCACACTAATCCCTCCACTGGCTTCTCACTGAATTGACAGTAAAATCCAAATTCTGCACCGGGACCTAAAGTCACCTGCCGGGCCGGCCCTGCTCGCGTGCCTTCCCCGCCGCCCTCTGCCAGCTCCCATCGCACGGGTCCCAGCAGTGCTGGACCATGCAAGTCCCTCCTCCACAGCAGCTTTCAGGGCTGCTGCTTCCACTGTCTGGGACCCTCTTCCCGTGGCCCTTCGCATGGCTGGCTCCTTCTCCTGCTTCCCGACTCAGTTTAAATTTTGCCGCCTAAAGGCCTCCTGAGACCACCCTGATGCGAAGGAGGTCCCTCCTGTCCTCGACCACAGCCCCTGGTAATGACCTGGAGTTCTCTTATTGATTCTGCTTCCTTGTTTGTCTTGTTTCCCCTGTATTCCTAGCACCTAGCATAGTGCCTGCCCACGGCAAAGGGGCTCAATAAATAACTGTTGTCGATCGTGAGGAGGCAATGAGTGGATTTACAACCAACTCGATTATTTGCACTGCTGGATGGAAGCGGACACAGAGGAGGGAGAGCACAGAAGAAAGTGGCTGGTGCCCTGCAGGGGACCTGGCCTGAGGGCCATGGGAGAAGCCTTCAGAAGCCTCTTCAGAAGCCTTCAGAAGTATTGAGCTGGGCCAGGGAAGGGACCCTTCCACCACTGGGAGCTGGGAAATGGACTTTCTCTGGTCACATTTCATTTTTTTCTGACATTTCCCAGAAAGTATTTCTTGGGGAAGCCCAACAGCTGAAAAAGATGCCACTGTAATAGAGTGGGGGTGGGGTAGGGCCAGCCCGCATTCCTCAGCCCATCCTCACCCTTAAGGCACCCGTGTAGATTACAGGGCTGTGAGAAACTGAATTTTAAAGACATCATTTACATACAGTAACATTTGCCCTTTGTGGGCATGTAGTTCATTCCATGAGCTTTGAAACATACAGTTGTGTCATCACCATAATTAAGACACAATATTTTCATCACCCAAACATGTTCCCTTATAGCTCTTTGGGGACAATCTCCTTCCCTCACTCCTAACCCCTGGCAACCACAGATATGATTTCTGCCCCCAATGTTTTCTTTTCCAGAACATCACATAAATGGAATCACATAGTGAGCAGCCTTTTGTGTCTGGTTCTTTTCACTTTTTAAAAAGCCTCTGATTTAAGACCAATGTTTACACCTTGAAGTATTCATATTTCCCTTAGCGCCACCCGAGGAAGAAGCAAAAAGTACAACTTACCTTCTGGAATACTTGATAGTTGGATTTGGACCATATATCGAGCTGCGGGGGGAGAGATAAAATATTGGCATCAATTTTAGAATTCTGGACTCCAAGAAATGATATCGTAACTACTGTTATTAAGCTTGAAACAAAACATGATTATAGAAAAACAGAATCTTGGGGTTGAAAGGATCCTAAATGTCGAGCCTGAATTTCCTCTTTATCAACCTGTGGTGATTTGAGAAGACGATACGAAGAGGTATAAGAAGTCAACCTGAGGCACCTGCTGTGTCCGCAGCCCCATGAGCTGAGCCCCTCGTTCACTTCTCTAACTTTGACCCCTGCCACGGTTCTCTTGCGTCACCCAACATGCCAAGGTCAGTCCTGCCTCAGGACCTTTGCACCTGCTGTGCTCTTCGCCTGGACTGCTTATCCCACAAACCCTCCCACGGCTCCCCCTTCACTTCCTTTGGCTCCAACATCACCTTGTCAGAGAGGCATCTCCCAGGTACTCTAAAATATTCCCATACCTGTTGTCTTGCTTCTCTTTATCCTTTCAAAAATTAAAAATCTTCACAGCTCTTAAAACTAACTGAAGCTTTTACTTCTCCTGTTTACATTGTCCTGGCACAGAACCTAGCATGTTACAGGCATGCGTGGAGGAAAACAGCCCCCCGCTGTTGAACACCTGTTCCACGCCAGGCACGCACCGGTCCTTCCACACGTACTCTCCCACTCACTCCCCAGAGCAAGCCTGTGTGGCTGGTCCCATTAGCAACCTTCCTTCCCAGATGATGAGACAATGGTTCGGTGCCATTCAACTGCCCATGGTAATCTGGAGAAGCTTCTTACGGATGGTCTCACTTGGTGGTGCTCAAACCTGGGTGGCATCAGAAGCCCCTGGGGGAATTTCTTTCGTTTTTTAATATACAGATTCCTTGGTCCCTCCCCTGGAATGTCTGAATTAGTAGGTCTGGAGTGGGCCCGAGAATATGTTCGTTTGTTCGATTTTTTTCACAGCGCTCTGCAAGTTCACTGTGATGGCTGGTCAGGTCGGGAGCCCTGGACCCCTTGGTCAAGGAAACAGAGGTCTGAGATGAAATGTGGGCAGAGTTCAGAGTCCAGTCCTCCTCTGACCACACTTAGTCCTACACAGGGTAATCCGTGGCTCAGTCTAACCAAAACCACTCTGGCTTGACAGGTTGTATGAGAAATCAAATCAGTGCCTTCTCACTGTTCCAAGAGGTTAGAACAGACGGAGTACGGCAAAAACAGAACTACCCCAACACACTGCAGATTAAGAGGGGCCGTCGCTAGGCCCCAAGGGTGCTAACAAGTCAACTTTAATATACGAGTTCAAGAGCTGAGCAAACTGAAACCCCTGGTCAATGGGCCGCTTGAAACCTGCCTTGGGTTGGCCAGTGGTCAAGGTGGAAAGCCGAGACACGGCTACTTAAGCCTGTGTGCTGTGTGATGACTCTGAAGCGTCTGGGAGCACGGGGACCTGTCAGATGGGAAGACTCCTCTAGGAAGACCGGAAGGGAGGCGCTGCGCCCGACGTGGGACAGTTCGGGGTTCTGTTTCTGTCCTGAGGGCTTTCTGAAAACCGCCCTCGGCAATGAACGGTTGGGCTGCGAACAGGCATGCGTGCGGTTCTCCTGGCTTCTTCCTGTTCATAAGTGGAGGAATCTGGGTGGCGCTGAGGACGCCCCCCTGGACGCGGCAGGGCTCCTGCTGGAGAGGAGAAGTTTAGCGGATCCAAGTCCAGGAATGACAGCGGAGGAGCTGTGATTGAACATTTATTTGAATCTGTCTGCCTCCCCCCCATCCCCACTGTGGACCACCTCCTTCCTGGATTTCCACACAAGCCCCCACTTGACTCCTCTCCTACTCTGGCTAACTGCTCTCCAGAAGGACGGTATCAATTTTTAGTCACTGCCCCCCCACTTAGGCCACCTGATGGAGTTAAGAATTTTTAAAATCTTAAGGCATTAGATTTTTATTTTGACAGGTTAGCAATTTGCAGGGGAAAAAGTGACATGTTACCTCCAGATGACTTGGAAGGAAACCTCAAAAGAAACACAGGAAGCTAATTCCCTACACTATCAATTCGGCTGAAGAAAACTGTTGGGCAGCGGGTCATATTTGGGAGGATAAGTCGGTTTATATCATGATCTCAGTGCCGCGGTTTAGCCCAGGGCTTAACAAATGTAGCATTTAAAGACTATTCAGACATTGCGGAAGGGATAAGAACAACTTTTTGTACCTTTTCGTTTCACCAAATCACTGCCAAGGTGACAGCGAGATGCCAAAGATTCTACATCTAAATTATTGGAAAAGTGACATCAATATCTGAACCAATATAGTTCTCTTTCCATTTTCAGCCCATAGCTGCTGCTTCTGAAGTTCGCTGCTGTTTATCCTTCCTGCCTGTTCACATCATACACAGGCTGACATAAACACAGGGCCATGGAAAAAGAGAAAAGGAAGAATCTGCATATAGAGTGAAAAGTTCGTTTTAATTTAAAAGAGAAAATTACATACATATAAAAAAACCTTCAGTATCTGCAAAATGTTTTAAATAAAAACATCATCCAGAGAGAAATACGCACAGGTTTAGTTAAGAGATGGACTCTCTAGCCTGACTGTGGCTTCTCAAAACACACAGCACTCACTCCGAGTGAGGGTGTTGCTCTTTTTGAAGGCGTTGGAATACATTATTCAGGACCCTAGGGACCAGTTCTGACCACCTGCGATAGAAGGACGCTAGACGATACGCCCTGCTTCCCAGGCGCACAGGGGTGAGAAAGGGATCCGATGACAGTGGCTTCCCCTTTTGCTGTGAAGGCGCAGCAGGCAGCCTGTACTTGATTTTCTGCTAGATTTATGCCACAGAAAGCCATTTAAGCAGGTGTTCTGGAGTCAGGGCCAGGAAGAGTTCAGAAATTCCTTTCAGGGAGCCGGGACTGACGCAAGTGAATATTTATTACCTTCAGCTTATTTGCTACAAAGGAGGGCGCGGCTACCAATTTTTTGCTGGCTGCAATATTCCAAAAGGAGCATTCTGGAAGCTACAAACTTTCAGCCCCAGGAACGAGAAATTATGCTGAACTATAGTGTCAGGGAAAAGAAACTAAGCTTCCCCCAGTACTCTGGGCAAGCATTAGAAAGATCTTAAAATGGAAAAGCCAACCTTATGGTAACTGGGGCTGAATCTGCAGTCTTAGGAGCAGCCTGTGGGACTCCGGGGATTAGAATGAGTATTTTAGGGGTGGGAATGTGGTCTCTTTTCAGATAAAATGGAAACAAACCCCACAGATGACCAACTGCTTCAGCACAGATTCATCTGCTCTAAGGTTACACGTCAGACATCAAAGGTCCTCTTGATGCACAGGAAGAACTGGTGATAACAGTGACAGTCAAATTCACTCACCGAAATGAAAAATCCGAATGCCCCAAAATCAGCAGGCAAAGGATCGCTGACTATGATGCCCATCAGCATCTCCGGCACAGCCAGAGAGGGCGGATACCATCTGCAGAGGACCACGTGTTCAGCCCGCACTGCACCTGTGTCATCTTTCTAAAGTCTCCCAGCGATCGCACGAGAATGATAAAATTATTTCCAATTCACAGATGAGGAAACTGAGGCCCAAAGACGTTAAGCAGCTTGTCCAAAATCACATCGTTAACATGTGGTAGAGAATTCAAAACCAGGTGTGTCTCCAGAGGCCCAGCTCTTAACCTGGGAGGTAGATGGCCCTGTACCTGGAATTCAGAGGGAATGCTGACTCCCAGTGCCCCCTAAGCTGTCACAGCTCAAAGTGGCGGTGGGACAGTCCTGCAAACTCAAGGTGACAAACCTTTCAGGCCTGCTGACGTGACAAACATCGCCACTAGAATTCCTTCGGCAGCAAGTGAGAATTACGGCAGCTTATCAGAAAGTTATCAATTCTTCATTTCAAAAAATAGTACAATGAAACTATAAATTATCTAAAGTTAACACTTCCAAATAAAACTCGAGCCTCACAGGCACTTCAACGTCTAAAGCTTTTATTTATTAGTAGCTTCAGCTTGCAAGGTCAACAGGTGATGTGTCAGTAGGGGGAGGGTGCTATAAACCAGCCACGGTGATGGATTTCTCCACGGTCACCCAAGTTTTCAAAACCACAAACTTCTACTTGGTCATCTGCGTAAGTCTGCCCACCCTCCCCTGGAGAATAAAAAAGTGAACAAGTTTTACAGGTCTGTTCTTCTTCAACTTTTCACTTTCAATCAGGACATGCACTTGTTACTAAAGAAACTGCTGAAAGCACCATTTCAGGGCATCCTCTGCATGTGAATTAAACCGGATTCCCCTTCCCCATAAGTAACAAGAGGCCATTTTTCTGAAGGTTGTCTGAACAGTTTCAAAGGCTATATATAACAAATCAAAATGTTCCCAGCATCTAATATCAAACGGGGCTGATGCCAACACTTATTAGAGGAATCAGATTCAAGCTTCCCCCAACCGCCTCGACCCAAACACACACACACACACACACACACACACACACAACTCTGAAGTGGGAAGAATGCGGGGATCAGAAATTACCCTGGAGGCAGCTCTGGCTGTCTTTGAAGGTTCCCTTTGATACCACCATTTCTTTTCCTCTCTTGTGCTAGGAGGCTAAAAGCGGCCTTTTTAAAATTGATATGGGATAATTAATGAAGCTATAGCATTAACATAACCTAAATCCCCTAATAAGGTAAATTCAACCGAGACACTTATATCTTTTCAGCTAAGTCTGACTGGTGTAAAGTCAGGACAATGGCCAGGTATTCAACATGCTGAGTCATGGCTCTTTGCTCCTCCCTGATGACAATGAAGAGTAGGGTGGTAAGTCTTAACAGCGTTTTCATATTGTGTTCGAGGAATTAGTCTGCTGGCGCTTGGCATCAAAAATATGCATCACAGGTAAAGAGAAAGGATGATCAGGGTAGAGGTCGTGGGTGTTAGCGCAAAGTGAGGAACAGGCTTGCTGGGATTCTAATGGGGGGAAATCGGGGTGGCGTGGGGCCACTCTTGTAACAAGAGGGCTAAGAACCCTTTCAGAAGCTGGTTGCTTTCGGTTTGGAAGAACACAGACAACTGCACAGGCAGGAGGAATTCGCAGTTCAGACCCCTAAGCCAAGGCGAGGCTTTCCAAGCCACACCTAGTGCATCAGGCCAGTGATCCACCCCCAGGCAAGCGCTTAGGCACCAGCTCAGCAAATGCAGAGCTGCACCTTTGGAACAGCAAAACCGCAGGCGATGTGTTCTTAGGCCACACCTCAGGCTCCAAAGGCTCCTTCCAAACCTGCATTTTATTTGGGATGTGCCAGACGGGTCAACACGGTAATTGCACTAATGCTTGTATGTATACAAATGTATAAGTTCACATATACCAGTATCAGTACTAAAAAAAGAACACTAATAATGGCTGCACTTTACTTTTTATCATTTGTAAGGTACTCTGAAAAAAAGGGGTGAATCGAATTGGCTGGGCTTAGATTCTGGGCGAGCTTCTCTGACAAGTGCGGTAAATGTGCCTTTAAAACAACAAGCGGGGACTTCCCTGGTGGCGCAGTGGTTGGGACTCCGAGCTCCCAGTGCAGGGGGCCGGGGTTCGATCCCTGGTTAGGGAACTAGATCCCACATGCATGCCACAACTAAGGAGCCCAGGCTCCGCAACTAAGACCTAGCGCAACAAAATAAATAAGTAAATATTTAAAAAAACAAAAACAAAAAACAACAACAAGAACCAGTGGACTCAGTCCTCCTAATCGTGCTCTTCCTGCTTTTAGGGTCCCTCCTTATCTCTAGGCCAATGTATGCAGCTGTGAAAGGAAGCAAGAGGTCTCCTGTACCACCTTTGTGATATGACTCAGAATTCAGGCTCCCAGACACACACTCACTTGCCTTCTGGTGAACAGAGAACCCACGCTAATCCCTCATTAGGGAGCCACGACGACCCGTGTGCATGTGCGTGCTTCCTTTATTCTTTATTTACGACTTCACTCCCTGTTGCTCCGTCTAGTGCCCGTCTCTCGTTTCTTTTTTTCTTCCGGCTCTCACTTCTGGTTCTCCATTCTTCCGTCCCACCTAAAGCATTTTCACAACCCCAGGAGGCTTTTTCATTACCCCCTCCCACACACTATTATTCTGCTGTGTTTTAGGCACTGAGGTATATCCACAGGAGGGAGAGAGTCTCGGGACAGAGCCTGGACCCTCAAGGAGCCCTGGCAGATGGAGGTTTGGGACCTGGCTCGGTGAGTGACTGTAGGCAAGTCATTTTACCATGCTGGGTCTCAGTTTCCTTGTCCGGAAGATGAGTCTAACAGTGGTACCTACGGTTCCATAACCACTGGAGGCAAGGTCTGTTTCACACAATGCCTACCAGACCAAACACGGAGGACGCTAGAATATTCATTAACTGCGAGACAGACATGCCACAAATAATCAGGACGGAATGATCCTAGTACTAGAGGAAGACTGTTCAAAATGCCACGGAGGTTCGAGTGGATGACGATCACTTGTACTGTGAGTAGAGGCAAACCCAGGCCTGCCATCTCCAGAGCCCGTGCTCACAGAAGAGGCCTCTGGGAAAATGGGGGCCGGATGAGAAGGGACAGAGCGCTCAGACAGTGTAAAGCCAGTAAGCTCGCCAGGTGGACGGGAGGGGGGGCAAGTGTCGCAGGTCAAGGGCACAGAGCACAGGTGCAAGCGTGTGCAAGAATCTGGCACGTTCTGGGAGCCACAAGTAGCACAAAAGGCTGGATAGTAAAAGACGAAATGTATGTAGAGAGTGACGGCAGATGAGGTCGCAAAGGCGGGCAGAGGCCAGACCACTAGGCATTTCCATGCCTTGCTAAGGGGTCTGGATTTTATTCTACAAGCCAGAGATTTCGGAGGTGTGTTTTGCCAAACACTAGTGTCACAATACGCTCCAAGAATAAAGGAAGAAAAAAGATGGATGGTCACATTAGTTGGGAAAAGACTGCATACGATGCGCCCCTCTTGGGAGATTCACAGGCACTTAGGCAAACTAAGTGCTTAAGAATTTCCACAGTAAAGAAAGAATCCTACTGAACTTTCTCTAACCCAGGGTTTCTCCAACTTTTTTGATCATGGACTGCTTTGTGCCTAACATCTACTAATATCCCACTTCGCTGCTTTGGGCAACGGGGACATGGCAGAAAGCAAGAAATCATTCCCTTGGCTGTGTACTTCAGGAAGACAGCTCTGGAGGCCAGGTGAAGGAGAGACGGCGGAGGGAAGCAGGACTGCAGACTGGAAGTGAGGAGGCTGGTGCAGCGACTCAGTAGAGAGAGGAGAAGCGAGGAGTGAAGATGGACGGGAGGGGCCCAGCTGGAGGGAAAAAGAGGGAGACTCGCCAGGACCCACTAACAGACTCCATTTGGAGACAGCGGAAGGAAGGCCTGAGCAGTGAGGTGGTACAGTCACCCTGGAGAAGGACCAGCTGAGGGAAGCTGAAGTTGATTTTGGACAGGCTGAACTTGAGGTCCATCTGGGGAGGACAGGTCTGACCTCGACACAAATCAGGAGTGATCCCTGTGCGGGGGACACGTGCAACCACAGGGGTACATGTAAGAATGGCCAAGGGGCATGAGAGGAGGGGGAAGAGAACCCCCAGTAATCTGGGAGTCAAGGGGGTAGATGGGAGGAAAGGAACTACCCATAACAGCTGAGGAGGAGTAATCAGAGAGAAATCTAGAAGAATACACGTGAGACTATTTTCTAATTCCCTTGTTTTAAGCACAGAATAAAAATCATTTATTGACTGTTATTTATTGACTGTTAACTAGGCGGCGCACCGCTTGTGTTATTTCGGACACTTTCGGTATGGGGCAGTTACATAAATATCATGTTCGAGATTGATACTGATATTTCAAAACAGGTAGAACCTCCACTCCTTAGAATCTCCACGCAGAGTGTGCTTCACTGCCATCCTGAATTTGGTATCTCTTACAGCACGGTCGTTATTAGTACCTAGCTTTTATGTATTTATTCTTTATATCCCCAAGTCACTTGTAAGTCCCTGGAAAGGAAGGGCGTGGTTCAAAGCAGGGGTGACTATAAAGTCGTAAATCTCGAACAGAGGCAACAGGAACCCCGTCTCTAGATGACCACTGACTCGGGCTCTTGGCGAGGGTCTCCACCGCCCCAGCCTTGCCTCTGCTGCTGCGAAGGAGTTTGGGATTTCTCGTCTAGAATCGCCATCTGAGTTTCTGAGTCACATACACGACAGATCACACTTGCCCCAATTATCTATTTTATTCTCCACACTTGCTCCCAGGACACTTTGGTTTTTCCAAAGGGAAAAAGGAAAGCTTCCCTGGAGGACTGCTTTTCTCTCAATGGGGAGATTTATGAGAACTCTGCAGGGCCCTGGGAGTAAGAGTAGCTTCCCATGGTGACAACACTCAAGTGGAATGTGGAAATTCGAAATGCTGGGTTACTTGTTCAAAATACAAACCCACTTTACAAACCCAAAATACAGACCCACTTTACGGGTCACACCTTTTATATAACACACTGTTATGTGCTAAGCTACATTTGTCCCCTGCTTTTGGAGAACAGTCTATCCTCATTATAACGTGGCCGTTGGGTGGTAAGTGCTGGTACAAACAAACTTTTAAATTTTAACGGGCTTCATGAAGAGAAGGGAAAGCTCCAGGGAGAGGTGAAGATGGAGGCTTAGTGTCAGGAAGTGACCAGGCTGTATCTGGGTGGGTATCTCTGGCAGAAGGCTCATTACGCTCTGGAAACAAACACAAATGAAGGCTGTCGACTCCCATTAGCATCTTCTGGTGCTCTCTGTATCTCCATATGGAGAGCGTGCAGTCAAGAGAAATTAGGGGTTCACGTGGGTGAACTTCGCACGAAACAAATCGCTCATGGAAATAACTCATCTTTTTTCAATTGTAGTATTCAATATGGACTGCTATGGATAACCAACTTCTGGGGGCTGCTTGCTAGTTTCAAGGAACATGGTCATTATCAGGCTGTGTGTCACATTAACTTGAATTTTCCTCATGGTTCTAGGAAAAGCAAAATGCTGAACCCTGGGCTATTGATGTCCTGCGCGACTAGGCAAAAAAAAAAAAAAAAAAAAGGGAAAAAAAAAAAAGGAAGAAAGAAATCCATTTCCTCAGAAGACACATTTAATGAGGCAACTGGGGGTCTAAGGTGATAAATTAGAAATTCAACGAAGGGTAACAGGCTTAAAGGAAAAAGCAGAAGCTTGATGAAAAATGCAAGGGGAGAGAGAGAAATGTTTTTTGTAAAGTGTTCAGCTTCATACTGATATAGCTATGATTGCTGGTGTTTAATGTCATTCATCTGGGACTCTATTACCTTTGTTCTGGGATACAGAAAATAAAGGAAAAAACCAAAGACTCCAGAATGCTTACCTTGCCGTCTTCTGCGTAGACGTTTTCATTATACCCCTTTACTATCGTTCGATCAATGAACAGGCTCCGCATGACGACGATCACTTTCAACACCTTTCCCAAGGTCACCTGTCAAAACACACGTGTACAAACGGGAATGCTTACACTGGAACATGCAAATCACATGAACTGGGCAAGACAATGAGAAGAAGAAAGGATCACCTCTCCTCCCGTTCCTGAGAGACACACCAGTGGACACTCGGAGGAAAGGCGCGGTGGTCGCGCCTTGTGCCAGCCTCCTAAGGCGTTTAAGATGGCGCAGGTCCCAATTCATCTAACTACCCTGAATTTATTTATAATATCGGCTTAGAAACTCTCAGGATAATTTCCAAATGTTTACTATCTGCTGGATAAAGTAAGTTTCCCTTTTTTTTTTTTTTCCTGTCTTAAGATTACCTTCTTCAAAGACTATCCTACAATTCTGGCCTTCTAGGAGTTAGAGCACATTTGTTTTCATATTATGTCACGAGCCTATGGACACCCACGGACTATGTAGAGAGTACGATAGAGGGATGAAAGGCAGGCACCAGATATCCCCTGGTTGAACTATCTATTTTTTTAAAAAATATTTATTTGGCTGTGTGGGATCTTCGTTGCAGCACGAGGGATCTTTTTTAGTTGCGGCATGTGGGATCTAGTTCCCTGACCAGGGATCGAACCCAGGTCCCCTGCACTGGGGGCATGGAGTCTTAGCCACTGTACCACCAGGGAAATCCCTGAACTATCTATTTTTAACAGCTGGTAAAAAGTGGAGCAGTTCTGAAGGTAAATGAAAAGTAGCTGAATTTTATCTCCAAAAAGGAACATGATCCTGTAAATACATTTAAGCGCTTTTACTCTCTTAGAACCTAAGCACATGTTATAGATTAAAAACAAACAAACAAACAAAAAACCTAAAAAGAGTGCAGTTTCACACATGCCAGGGAAAAAGTGACCTGCTGGGCTTGCTGAAGAGGCTCAGCCTTCAGGATAGAAACGGCGCCTTCTTTTCTTTTAGGGGCTCACGAAACCCTTCTGATACTTTGTCAAGCCTCCTCTTTCATTTCCTAGATGAGACCCTAAAAGCAGACTCGGCAAAGGACCCAACCCAAGGCCCACTGTCTGGGTTGGCCCATGAAGCTCTGACATCACAGAATTGGCTAAAAGGAGTCCTGCTGGGCTCAGACAAGAGTCTCTGCCCCAAGCAGCAACCCGAATCCTGCAACTCAAGCAGCAGGCCGTTTCTCAGGACGCCACCTTCAACCATCCTTTCCTTACTTCCTCATTCCTTGCAGTTCTTAACCTACTGTTCAAAACAACAACGGTCTTCTCTTCTCGATCAGTCCTGGGTGTCAGTGAACATGACTAATACCTAGCTCCTTCAATAACGTCTAGTGCTGAGTTGATCTCTATTTCTATATGCCCCAAATAGTACAGAATATAAACAGGGTAAGAAAAAGATATGACATGTTCATTTACACTTAAGAGAATGTTAAAAGCACCTTATTTCTGGATAGTACTTTTAAATATTGTGATACCATGTAACATTTAATAGGTCATTTCTTGCATAACTGGAAATCACTATTGAAGGATGCCAATAAACCAGCAAGGTAGCAACAGAAACTCTGTCTCTAGTTTACATGCAGTCTTGGAAGGAAGCAAGAGAGGGAGAGGAACCCAGTTATAGTTCTGGCAGTCATAAGCACCGAAATTAATAGCCTCTCGCTGGGTTACAGTGAAGGTCCAACATACCCCGTCCAACAGTGCCACCATTTTCTAACATATTTTAACTTTCTTTGCTAAAAAGCGTAGATAACTAAGCAATTGTTTCCTTAAAAGAAACAAAATCTAGCTGACTTTAACTGATAAATTCCCTTAGTAATTTCTCAAGCTTCTTAAAATGAAATTAAAAAAAAAACAAACCAGGGCTTCCCTGGTGCCACAGTGGTTGAGAATCTGCCTGCCAATGTAGGGGACACGGGTTCGTTCGAGCTCTGGTCTGGGAAGATCCCACATGCCGCGGAGCAACTGGGCCCGTGAGCCACAACTACTGAGCCTGCGCGTCTGGAGCCTGTGCTCCACAACAAGAGAGGCCGCGATAGTAAGAGGCCCACGCTCCTCGATTAAGAGTGGCCCCCGCTCACCACAACTAGAGAAAGCCCTCGCACAGAAACGAAGACCCAACACAGCCAAAAATAAGAAAATAAATTGGGAAAAAAAAACCACACTAAAGATACTAGAAATGTTATATTTAATTTTTTTTGTTTTTATAAGTGATTTTTGGTATTTTAAAGTTAACTAATAGTAAAATAGTTAATAAATGCTTATTATGGAACAATCTAAAACTAGAGAAAAAAGGAATAAAATAATTGTTTATAGACTTTCCGTCCAAAGCTAATCACCACTTTAACATTCTGGGGTACTTCCTTTTAATCTTTTTACTATCAAAGATGCACGGTTTTTGAATTTTTCACATGTTTATAACTGAAACTAAACATATAATTTCAAGTCAAAATTTTATTTAAAATTATGAGGTAAGCATCATTCCATGTTGCTGTGTAGTCTTCAAAACTGGCATTACACGTGGCCTGGCATTCTACTGAGTGGCTATACTATAATTTCTTTAACCATTCACCTATTGCTGGACATTAGTTGCTTCCAAATTTTCCCTAATATTAATATTAGGGGGCTTCCCTGGTGGCTCAGCGGTTGAGAATCTGCCTGCCAATGCAGGGGACATGGGCTCGAGCCCTGATCTGGGAAGATCCCACGTGCCATGGAGCAACTGGGCCCGTGAGCCACAACTACTGAGCCTGCACGTCTGGAGCCTGTGCTCCGCAACGAGAGAGGCCGCGATAGTGAGAGGCCCGTGCACCGCGATGAAGAGTGGCTCCCGCTTGCCGCAACTAGAGAAAGCCCTCACACAGAAACGACGACCCAACACAGCCAAAAATAAAAATTAATTAAAAAAAAAAAAAAAAAAATATTAGGCTGCAATGTGCCCTTTTGTTCACCAAATTTTTGCTGCATTTGGTATTAGTTCCTGAGGACAGACTGGTAGAATTGTAATTACTGGGGCAAACAGTCCAAGTATTTTAAGGCTTTTGATACAATCTACCAGAAGGGTTAAGAACCCTATTGTCAGCACCCCACTCTTATCAGCAGTGGATGCTATTAAATCAAAACAAAACAAAATAAAATCCACCCCCTCCCAGAAGTACCGACTTAATTACCTCCTTTAAACCTTTCACTATGGAAGACTTAAAAAAACATATACAGAAGTAAATGAAATAGTATAAAGAACCCCCACGGACCCATCCCAATGTCAACAGTTACAAGTCTCGGGCAGATCTTTGTTTTATCTACACCCTCATCTACTTTTCCCTTCCTGAATTATTTTGAAACAAATAACAGTCATGGTATCATTTTATCTGTAAATATTTCAGTCTGTATCTCTAAAAGATAAGGGCTCTGAAAACAAAAAAACAGAGCCATGCTGCCACTCCACACTCCACATCTAAAACAACAACAGGAATTCTCCAGTGTTATCAAACCTGCAGTTCGGTCAGTGTTCATTTCCAACAGTCTCATAAATGCCACATTAAAAAAAAAAATTTGCTTGTATCAGGATCTGAGTATGGTCCACACAATGGAACTGGCTGACCTATATCATAAGTCTCTCCTAAACTAAAGGTATCCCTCTCTCTATCCCCTCTCCCCATTCTATTTGCTGAAGAAACTGGGTCATTTTTTCTATAGAGTTTTCCACAGTCTGGATTTTGCAGATGGCGTCCCGGTGGTGTACATGTTACTCCTTACTCTGTACTTCTGTAAATTGGTAATTAGATGAGATTCAGGCTTGACTTTTTTTTTTTTTTTTTTTTTATAAAAAAATTTGTGTTTTTTTTTTTTTTTTTTTTTTGGCATGACTACTTCACAGGGGTGTCACAGACTACCAACAGGAGGCACGTGAGGTCAGGTGTCTCAGTTTGTGATGCTGGCAGCTGATGACCCATTAAATTCACCAGGGGTTACAGACGGTTGTATTCCAATGAGATCAACAGCCTTCATTTATTAGCTGGATCACTTTTATAAAGAAAAACTTCCCCTATCTACTAACTGGTTACCCAGCGGTAGAATTTATTATATGTGTGAGAGAGGATAAATGCTCAATTCTTTCCATTTATTTACCAGCTTTCTTTTTCTAAACTTTTAATTTTATATTGGAGTATAGTTGATTGACAATGTTGTGTTACTTTCAGGTGTACAGCAAAGTGATTCAGTTATACACATACCAGTTTTCAAACAAGCACTGTTTCACTAGTTTACTTCCAATGTAGATGGCTTAGTTTTTTTCCCTTAACATTATTATAAACTCAAAGAGGGAAACGTATTTGATATATTTTTGTCTGATGCAATTGTTCTTCTTACGGATGCTCGAACTGTTCTGTCTGTGGCTGGTGGGCATCTATTTGAGGCTGAATCCTTTCGTCATAACCCTAGTCTCTGTGATGGTTTCCTTGCTGTCTGGTATATGATATCCCAGGCCTGTCCTGGACGGTTCCCACCTGAGGTCATGAATCAGCCATCTCCTCAAGCAACTCTGGCTCTTTCCAGTGGGAAATGGTATTTCAAGACCGCAACCAGAGCAAGGGGCAAATCTTTTTTTGATAGGTTAATTTTTTTGTTTTTCATGCTATGAATCTGGATTAGGATAGTTTTTCCTTTCCCACTTTTTTTCTTATCCTACATTCATTTATGTTTTGAGGTCTAAGCGTTTCAACTTCTTTTCTAATAAAAAAATAAGATACTCCACAGTCATACGGCCCCCCCTTACTCCTGCCCCCCCAATCATACTTCGCACCTCTGCCCTCCACCCTCAGCCCGTCATACCTCCCCCCACCCCTCCTGCCCGGTTTGCTCTGGAGTCCTGGGATAGGCTGGTTCTCCATGCCCCACCTCGTGCGCTGTGGCTTCAGGCTATCAGGGAAGGTGCATGAGCCAGGGAGGCTCACCAAGAGCGTCCCTCCAGCTTGTGTCTATCGCAGGCGGTGCTAGTTTATGGACACTCAGTGCTCTGAAGTCTGGCTCTGGTTTACTTCTGTTATCTCTTGAGCCCATTGAGGCCTATGAAGTTTGTCTGGCTCTGGTTTACTTCTGTTATCTCTCGAGCCCGTCAAGGCCATGAAGTTTGTCAATTCTTATTTGTATAGAGCCAGAAAGGACCCTGGTGCGGTTTACTTCTGTTATCTCTCGAGCCCGTCAAGGCCATGAAGTTTGTCAATTCTTACTTTGCATAGAGCCAGAAAGGACCCTGGTGCTCAACTAGATTGAATACGCACAGAGTTATGGCTTTTTGAATTTTTAACACGGTCATAATGAAACTGCATACACAATTTTGAAGCTTAACATTTCGAGGCTTTGGAATCAGGTGCATTTGGAATCGGGTCTCGGCTCTGCTACTGGAAAGCTTGGCCCAGTTACTTACCCTCTCTGAACATCACTCTCCTCCAGCTAATGGAGATAACGACCGCGAAGAGTCAAGGAGACAAGGCGCCTGGTGAGGGCTGTGGCGCGGGGCCTGGTTCCCAGGGGCAGCTATTGCTGCTCGGCCCGAAACCCTGTCTGGACTTCACAGAGGTGAAATGATCTGAAGCCAGCTAACCTCAAAGCTGCAACCGGAAGGGCTGCTGCCTCCAGCCCAGTGAAATTACCACCTATGCTGATCTGCCCTTCTGCTGTCACACCTGGGGCTAAAGGGACACTGCAGAGAGTGGGTGACAGTTGTGCAGGCCCTGAAGTGTGAACAAAAATGTGCTCCTGTTGAGTGAGTGCTGAGAGTCTGCGAGCCTGAGGTGCAGGCGGCGTGGGGAGGGCACGAAGCTGCCACGTAGGCTGACCCTGCAGACTCCCAGAAGAGGCCATTTACTGTGAAGGTCAAGCGCACTGGGACTCTGTGCCACACCTGTCCCTTACAGGCAGGGTGACCAAGGGCAAGTCGGGCCACCTCTCGTGCCTGCTCACACAGCTGCAAGACGCGGAGGGGCCCGCTGAGGAATGAAATGCGACGACGATCCATGGGAGACACACGGCCGCGGGCGTGGCACACCACACAACTCACCAGCCATCCGCCTTCGTTCTCCTCAGAAGTGGTGTGGTGGAGAGGGTCCTATGAGCCCTTCGAGCCCTGCCCTCAAGACGGAGCTTCACGTGTGCTCCTCCAGGCTCGCACATCACCCTATAATGATTCAGATTCTTATGTATCTGGACTGTGCCAGTTCCTAACGTGTCTGGATGCAGCAGATCGCAATGACCTTGGAGTTTTGGTAGACTGACACGGCGGTGCACCATATACAGGCCAACAGACACTGCTCTACAAACTAGCCAATCCTGGCCATGGCTGGAGCAAAATGCCCAGAGACGGGACCACAGGTCGGTGTTTGGCAACTGCTATGGGATCCCACAAATAAAGCTAATGCATCTGGTGATGAAGTGGGCTTGCCGTTGCCAAGGTAACCCTTCTCCTACACTGAGCAGGTCACTCACTACCTCTGCGTCCGTTGCCAAGGTAACCCTTCTCCTACACTGAGCAGGTCACTCACTACCTCTGCGTCTGTCCCCGTGTGTTCAGATGGCAAGCTGTGAAGAGTCTACGGATGCACTGTGCTTCCCCAACGGGAACCAAGGAGCGCTTGGAAAGGAAGCCGCCGGGCTGGACCACCCAGCCGGCCGTCACCCTTTCAGGAAGTGCCCTTAGAGATGCTGTCACAGCCCATCCCCTTGTGGGGGCTGCGTCAGCGGTCTTCTCTATCTGTTCTACGGCAGTCGCCTACCAAGCTGTATGGCACTGGCAGAATTTCTAGTTCACTATGGCGAGGCAAGTCGCAAAGTGGGAGGCAAGTGGAGGAGAATAGCAAAGATATTTCATTCTGCTCTGCCGCTGACTGCTATCCAACGCAAACGTGACAGATCTGGTAGTTGAGACGTTATCTACACTGGCAGACCAGGTGAGCTTGGAAGGTGGGAGGAGCTGATCGCTTACAACCTCGCTCCCCTGGGCTTGTGCAGGGAGAAGGCACCCTGAGCCCGAGCAATAGCCGTGTCCAGGATGCA
Source organism: Neophocaena asiaeorientalis asiaeorientalis (assembly GCF_003031525.2). Lineage (NCBI taxonomy): Eukaryota > Metazoa > Chordata > Mammalia > Artiodactyla > Phocoenidae > Neophocaena > Neophocaena asiaeorientalis. The sequence continues at coordinate 15,874,009 of NW_020175018.1, forward strand.
GCGGGGGCGAGCTGACCAAAGGCTTACCTGCATGAGGAACCCGGACTGGACACAGCACCCCCTGGCCCGGCATAAGGCACGTGTGTGGGAGGTGAAGTGGGGAGCACAATATTTGTCACTCAGACAAAGGCTACATGGATGAGCTCTGCTTTTGGGGCAGGGATACAGTTTTAAAAAAAAAAGAAACCAACCATATATACACGTGTCCACAAATGTTATTTTCCAGGTATAAACAAGGTAAAAGTTTACTGTGTAGGTGTCCTTAAGGGGCCTGCTGTACTTGAAATGATGTTTTACAAAGTGTAGTTAGAACGGGGTGGGGAGGGAGGGAGAGAGGGGCAGACAGGCACCTATAGGAGGTTCAGGAACAGTTTTTCTTCAGTACAGAACCAAGAACCTTCCTCTTTGTACTAATGACAAAGAAAGATGAGGAGAAAGTGAATGATCCCAGTAAGCACTTATTTATTGAATATATAAGCGTATGTATTACGCGAAGCACTGGGCAAGGGCACTACTTCAGAGAATCATGTAACTTCAGAGCCGGCAAGTTTTAAAAAGTCATTTTCTCCAACTGCCCCATTTTCCAAGGGGTAAACTGAAGCCTAGAGAGGTTAAGAAGTACCAAATATGGCTCCTACCTTGAAGGAGGTGATACAACTGCCACATGCCTGAACTAACTGGAGGGTGGTACACGGCGCTTGACCACATGGGGCTCACCGTGTACTTGAGAAGTTCTGGGGAGAAGAGTGCTGCGTCACTGAGCTGTCGGAACATGCTTGGCTGGGCGCCTGTGTTTTACCCCACGTTTTGAAAGGTGGAGTTGGTTGTATAGACGAGCACTCCCCAGACGATGTCCCATGAAACGTTCCTCCAAGAGATGTTCTTAGATGTGACCTGGAAAACACGTTCCCCCAAGCTTTTCCCTGATGCCTGGGAGTCTTCCCCCGAATAACGCGGACACCCCCTTGGCTCTATGACAAGGACTGGGGCGAGCCCACGGGGCTGTAGTTTCCTCCTCTACCTAAGAGCCCTGCAGTACAGCCCAGGCAGGTAGGTGTCTCAGTCTCATTCTGAATAGAAGGAAGCTGAGGTTTAGCAAAGCTTTGAGGGCAAGGTCACTGCTGTTCTGCGCAGGGCCAGGCGCCTGCCTCTTGCTGTTTCCCCTTCTCATGCCTGGTCCGTGACCCCGCAGCAACGTCTCTAAATCACAAGACACGGCGACCACAGAGCCTTGGACCATCTAATCCTCAAACCGCCAGCCATACTTTCTGGAACTCTGGTGAGTAGCTCAAAACCGTGCTTCACAAGGCTCCTGGCTTCCCCCCCAAATGGTTTTATACTCACACTCTTGACCTCCTCTATAAGATGCCACTAACACACTTGCTTTGTCTAATTTTAGTGGGTTTTTTTTTAAAGTGAGCGCTCTGAATTCTGCATAGCTGCTAGGTATGTGCAGCCCTGACAGAATCGTGCAGGGCTGAATTGTTTTCCTGACAGCAGGCCTCTCAAAGCTGCAGCAGCAAGGACTGGGGCCTAGAGGTTCAGAGGGAAACTGGCTGCTGCTTCTTTCTAGGAAAACTGTAAAACTGGAAATAGCCAAGAGAAAACGGAGACAGACCAACCCTGAAAGGCTGAAACGCTGGCCAAGCTGAGGGAGCGAAGATAAACTCGCTGTCATGGCTGGAAGAGGAGGTCACTGGTGCGAGGAGCTGGGCAGTAACCCACTCGTAACAAGAAAATGGGCTGCGTGACTTGGAAACCAGGAGGTCAGACGGAGGGAGCATCAAAGATAAAACTGAGATTCCTCTACGCTGAAGGTCACCTGTTTTTTGCTCAATGGGGTGGCTCAGTTATGCCTCTGCTGATAAAATGCAATGCAACGTAGTGTGATACAAGAAAGAGAAAATCAAACTGGAAAGCGACTCCCATGGATGGGCTAGATTTGAGATGTGAAGTTGTTACAGCCTCAAGATGTGAACTATATCTTCCCTTTTGACAGAGACCTAAAGTAAGGCAGATAAGCTGACTTCAGGTTCTGTCTACCAACAAGTTAGAAACTCAACTTGCCAGCAAGGCAAGCAAGCACGGGAGTTACGTGTAAGGACTCTGGGGGAAGCAAAGACCTGAGTTTAGATCTCAGCTCTGCCCCCTCCTCGCTGTGTGACTTGCGGCAAGTTACCTGGCCTATTAAGCCCCAGCTCTCTTGCCTGTAGGACCCAGCGTAAGGCTGCTGTGGGGAGGAAATGACACCAGACTTGTGAAGGGCTTAGCACTGTGATTCAAACATGGCCAGTACGCTATCGCTACCCGTGGTCATGCTGGGTGACTCCCTCCTTGCCCTTGTCATGGGGCACAGGCAGCGTGGGGAGGGGGCGAGGGCCAGGGCTCTGGAGCCTGAGAGACCCAAGTTCAAATTCTGCCTCTGCCATGTACAAAGCAGCGTGGCTCTGGGGAAACCAACTCACGTGAGCTCTGGCTTCCTCGTCTCTAAGATGGAACCCTTTATAAGGACTGGGCATCCACTGCTATTAAGCGTCCAGGGGAGTCACTACTGTCACTCGCTACGTGGTAGCAACTGCTGTATCACTGCGGTAATCCTTTTTAACAGTTACGAAGCACCCCGCCTAATAAGATACGTTCATTTTTCTTTAGGTGGCTTATTCCCTTGATGAGTACATTTGCATCATTTCCTAAGGAGCCATCAGTGTTAACAATCTGGGTGGGCACTTCTGATCTTCCTGAACCCATTCCTCTCTTCAAAAGTCACAACTGCCCTGGTGGGAGTGCAGTTTCATCAGAGAGGTCTTACTCATTCTCCAAATTCGTTTTCTTTTTTTTTTTGGTGGTATGTAGGCCTCTCACTGTTGTGGCCTCTCCCGTTGCAGAGCACAGGCTCCGGACGCGCAGGCTCAGCGGCCATGGCTCACGGGCCCAGCCGCTCTGCGGCATGTGGGATCTTCCCGGACCGGGGCACGAACCCGTGTCCCCTGCATCGGCAGGCGGACTCTCAACCACTGCGCCACCAGGGAAGCCCCTCCAAGTTCGTTTTCATGACAAGGACGGATTAAGAAATAAGTTTCCATTTCATACGATAAATAACAACTTCCTCACAGCCATCCTCTCTCATCTGGCTTCATGTTCCCCTCAACAACAACAAAATTCACACACAATGTAAAGAAGCAAAAAGACAACAGAGAAAAACTGTGCTTCCTGACCTTGGTTTCTGGCTACCTTATAGGGTTTCCCTTGCAGTGTCATGAAAAATCCCCCAAACTGTCAAAACAGAATTTAGTTCATTTTCATTTATAAAACATACATTCAAATATATAACATAAACCCCTCTGGGAAAAAGGAGAATACGATGCCTGTATAAAAACAGGGCATCAAGATTCCAAAAAGATGTTGGGAGAATGAAGTGGGATACGGGTTAGCTGACAAAAGGAGAAGCTGACTATTGTTTTCTCCAATATGCTGAAAACGTCAAGTTTCTACTAAGGGATGTGATGCGGAATCCCCGTCAGCACACACACCCTTTACTTGTCCCCTGCCCTGAACACGGCAGCAAGGAAGCCACCGCATTCAACGTTCCCGTCTTGCAGGACATGCCTGCTGCCCGGAAAGCAGCTATTTTCTCTCCTGGGCGGAACCAGTTGGCCCAGGGGTAGGAACTGGGTCTGGTACAGAAGGTTCTCCCCATACTGGCTAGACCACGTAAACTGCCTCCTTCCAGAATCTGGCCTGGAGAACATGGAGAAGACTGGGAACCGAAAATAGCACTCCTCTGAGAGGGAGGCCATGTAGCGAGAGAGGGCGGAGGAATGAAGTGCTGGGGAAAGGAGGAGGGGAGACAGACGGACAGACGGATGCACTGGAGCCTGGAGCTGCCTTGCGCTGCAGATGGCTTGCTTTCCGGTCCTCCCCCTCCGTCCACCCAGCAGGTACTTGTCAACGCATGTCATGTGCAGGCTAGGCATTAGGTACACAGAGGTAAACGAAAGAGAGCTTCAGAGAGCTAACAGTCCCGGTGCAGGAGACAGGCAACAAATAAATATATAAATAAAAATGTATAATTTGCCAAGAGTTTTAAAGGAAATAAACAAAAAGGGAAGAGCTCAAAGAGAGATTATTTAGGCAATACCTATGTGTGAAAAAATGACATTTAGATCAGATGATTCAATGATTCGTTTGTTCATTGAATGCACTCCAATATTTCTTGGACACTCACTATTGTACCACGCATCGGCCTAAGGATTAGAGATGGAGCAGTGAACAGAACATCTCATACGGGTGCATTCTTGGGGTGGGGGGTGAGCAGACAATAGAGAAACAAAAATATATCATCCGTGTGGGGCTAGGAAGGCAATAAAGCTGGGTGAGGGGGTAGGTTCACATGCGGTAGAAAGCTATTATGTAAGGTGAAGCCAGGCCATGCAGGGTGCTGGGGCAGCGGCTGGCCATGGGAGGAGCCTGGCAGAGGCCTGGGTGGGAAAGACCCGAGGAAGGAGGAGGAGGCCGGTGGGGAGGGCAGGAGAGAGGCAGGCACCGGCCAAGGGCAGGCCGGGGTGCTCGTGAAGGGCAGAGGCTCTGACAAGAGGTTAGCTGCATCCGGGGTGAAGTGGAAGCCACTGCAGAGTTTTCAGCAGAGGAATGACAGGTTTGATGTGCGCTTTAAAGAAACATGTCCTTGGCTGCTAGGTGGAGAGATAAAGAGAAGAAACAGGGAGACCACGAGAGGACGATGACAGCTTTGACTGGGGCTGTGGCGGCAGAGGAGGTGAGACGCCAGTAGATTTCAGATAGAACGAAGATGGAATTGAAGACAGGATTTGCTGACAGATGGGCTGTGAAGTGAGAGAAAGGGGGGAACTAAGGAAGCTTGTAGGTTTCTGGCTTGAGCAACAATTAGATGGTTTTGCTATTTACTGAGATAAGATAGGGAAGCAAAGGGGTAAAACAGGGGGCAGGGAAAATCACTTCTCTTTATGAAGTCTAAGACACTTCTGAAATGTCTCAGTGGACAGATGTTAAATGGGCAATTTGGAGACTGCGACTCACGGCTGAGGTCTGGGCTAGATAGTTCAAGTTTATGAATGATCTTAGCAGGCCCTCATTTTCAGGGCACTATGGATGAATTCAGATGACCTGAAACCTCACCCTAAACCCACGCAACTGAGCAGCATTATCTGGGCTCTGAGGAGCTCAGGGGTGTTCTTCCCGGAAGAAGGTGGGTCTGTGGACTGAAACAGGAACCATCCCATCGACGGGCGATTCAAGTCCAGGTGAAGGTGATCCCCACATAGATCTGCCACTTGCCACCTGCATTAGAATGGGACCACAGTGCCCTCTGGCACATGTGACCCCATTACACCTCCACTTCTGTCGATACCCTGTTAGGCAACACTTGGCTTTTTAATATTTCGACTGTAGGATATGTGCCAACTTGACCTTGATGTAGAAAATTTTAATTCAAATCAATACATGGCCAAGGTCACTTTAAAATCCAATTAATATGAATGGGAAAATATGCCCCACAGTTCTGTGAGCTGAAAATGGAACACTTGCAAGTTAACAGCAACGAAAGACACAACCAAACAAGCCTGTCTGGGTCCTTCTGTGTTTGATCATGCAGCTAGCTGTGTCCTTAAATACAGGCAGGTCTTAGAACACCGAAAAACTTTACATGGTTTGGGCTTCTGTTTAGGGGAGCTTCAAATTAAACTGTAGGTTCTTTTGAAGAAAAACATAAAATGTACTGAAAACTGTGAATTCCTATAACCTGATTTTAAATAAATTAAACCCTGGACTTTCAACTCACCCAGGAATCCCTAGAGAAATCTAAGGCGTTGATAGAGTTTGAATAGTGGCAATTTGCATTTATATAGAACACCTTCACAAAACTGCTTGCGATGATAACCATAAGGGGAAACTGAGGCAGGTATTTCCGAGACCTACTCATACTAGCAAAGGCAACCAGGGCCACAGGTCGCTTCCTCCTCGGATTTACCACCTTTGCCCCCACATTTACTCCTTAGTGATTTTAGAGAATTGCTTACTCTATACCAAGAATCAGAGAATCATGCAACAAATGATGAGGACATTATGATGACTGGGTTCTTCCAGGTTGTTCTCTCCTCCTTCAGCTTCATTGCTATCCCATCTGGAAGCCCAGCTTTCCTACCCTTAAACCAGGTTAGAATAGACTATAAATCAAGCATCCATCTAAAAAGATAAAACTGCTTTGTAACTTTGAGGAACGACTGCAAATTATGTAAAATTGGAATGAAATATTAGGGGTGCCAGTGAAATATCATGAACCTATTTCTCAATTGATTTTATATTTGGATATTTAAAAAAAAAAAAAAAGGCTGCTGAAGGGATTGGAGCTGAGCTGTATGAGGAAAGGCCCACTTTGGGTGGCCTTTTCAGCATCCCAGGGAATCCTCACGGATCTGAGGTGCAGATGTCCTGCAACATGGGGCTGAAAAGAAAGCTTCAACCTGAATGCTGTCGGCTAAGGTCACGAGACAGTCGTGTGAGGGCGTGTGTTCACCTCTCCAGATTGCACTGCGGCAGCAAAAGAAAAGCAGCCCAAGCCTCTGCAGCCGAAGGACGAGCTGCTGCCTGGCATAATGTCTGTTCTGTCCTCCCCTCGTGGACTGGTTCAAAGGATCGTCTTGCACTCTCCTTCATTCGAAAATAATACAGACCAGCAGACTTCCCATCCATCCGGCCCTCTCCCCACCAAACGCCAGTTACCTCATCTGTTGCTAGCATGAATGCTCTTCACACACTCATTATTCTTTAATGATGCCTGTTTGTAAATAGCAAGATGGGATGCAATTAAACCATGAGAGGCTAAATAAACACACATACTAATTAGGATCTTTACAAGAGATTTTTTTTCATTATAGACTGGAATTTACCTTTCATTAATCTAACTTAATTGCAATAGCGCACCAATAAAGAGCCAACACAAATTAAGTGCTCTAAATAATCTCCCCATATTAAGGGTGAGCAAGCGATCCTTCCTTTGGGCACCAAGCCCTGCTCTGCAGAAGGAGGGAATGAAATGAGAAAACAGCACCGCTGAGCGTCAGAAGGAGGATTTCGGCAGTGCGACGGGCGTCACAGCACTGTCAAGAGGCTGCGCTTCAGGTGCCTGAAGTTCGTGAGGTCAGGGTCATAGGTTCACACTGCAGCCTTCGCCCCTCATGAGTCGGCTAGCTTTGCTCAGTTCGGAGGTAGCAGACATCACCCCTCAACATCTGTCAGCTTTCTGTCACTGGTTCCAAGACAGAAAGAGTAAAGGTTTGGATCAACAAGTTCAAATCCATTCCCACCCCTAGAATAATAACGCCCAGAGACATTTGCTCTGTGGCAAGGCAGTACGCAGCAGAGATTTCTGCACGAAAGGGACATCTGTTAAGTGCAGGGAAAGAAAAGTTCTGGTGTTTTGACCTTTGATTCTAGAAGGCGTGAAGGATTATATACATTTGGCAACTAAACTGAACTGAAGCAGGATATGATGGTGTAGCAACATTAGACGTCTTTTTTGCAAAGGCCTCGGAGTACCAACAATTTATTCATTCAACAAATATTGACTGAACCCCTCCAGGTAGCAGGCGCTGGCTGGATCAGGCTCAGGAAACTACTTTAGGGAAAATGTCACTCGCTCCAGAACTCTTTTCACCTTTTACATATCGTATTTGTCCTTCCCTGATCACTGCTGCTAAGTCATGTATCATCTTCCTCTTTGTCAAGCACAGACATGCACGTACGCACAGAGGCCCCAGCTTCCCACCTGCTTCCTAACTGGGCCAGTGGTGCCACTAGCCTGGGGACTGCAACTCTGAAGAAAGCCAGGTCCTGAGAGGTCCAGAGGGGCAAGATGGCTGAGGCAACTGCCCTGGGGACCTGGGACTCTACATTCAGCTACATGACCAAGACAGCCTCAACCAGATTCCCCAGTTCCTGATTTTAAAATAAACACTTGGGATGTTCTCCATGACAACATTTCCCAAACTGTATTCCATGAGAAGGGGTCTGTGGCCAAATATGTCAGGGAAACTGTGTAGACATCCTCCTCCTCTTGCAGACCCACAGTGTACAAGGGCACATTAAAGGCTCTGGAAAGGACTGCAATGAAGGAACCTGCTCAACTAGCTTTGTTCAACCAGTGAGTGCTCCTGAAACTGACTGTGCAGATCACCCTCCTTGAGAATTCGTGTTGCAAGAAGCCCACGTTGGGAAACGCTGTTATATTACTACCAGGAAAGAAATACCCTGCCTATTCAACCAGTCCCCAGCAGCCTGGATCCTGTTCCTCCAGTTTGATACTACACCTCAGCTCACTCCCTGCCTGCCTCCCTCCCCGCAGGTAGAAACAGCAAGGCATCGCAGACCCCAGAGCCTGGAACCCACGGGACCTGGGCTCACTGCGCACCAGACCAACAGAGTTCCCGATGATGGAAAACAGCTCCCTGGCAGACTGTGGATAAAAATGTCTCAACCCGAAGATGTTAAACTGCTCCCAGTTCAAGAACTTTCAAAGATTCACTCAAATTCATTTTTAGGGTTACATTTTAAGTCTCTGAAAATCCTACTCTTGTAACAGCAGTACCAACAGCCCTCACTTAATCACTCTGGTAGATCATCTATAAAAACAAAACAGAGCTAAAAAAATTCATTCCATGTTAGTGAGCAGATGTCTAGCCCATTTGCAATTAATACGACCCACTTCCATACAATCAGACTGCTTAAAATTCCTGGAACAAGATGTAAAACCGAAGCTGCAAATGTTCTGATTTTAATGAGAATGAATGGAAGCTATAAACCCACTCTCCCTTTGAGGGTAGGTACAATCTACATATAAGTCCCAACTGCACACTATATTTATCAACAAAACAATCATTTGATAAAGCCTGTGTGAAAGAAGAAAGCAGAACTGGGAAAGTCAGGAGTATATTTGGAAAGCATTTCCTACCAAGATTAAAGTTATCAAAGCCATCATTCTTTTAAGGAGCTTTCAAGAAAACTTGACTCATTTCAGTACATTTCCCCCGGTTACCTACACGTACTAGGAGATTCTTGTACTCCTCTGAGTCCGTGAGATCTTGTCAGTGGACAGTGCAGAGGGTGACAGAAAAGACCATGACTTTGGCGCTTCCTGGATCACCCTTCAAGTCCCAGCTCCATCACTTCACATGACCTTGAGCAAGTTAGTTACCCTTCTGAGCCTCAATGTTCTGTCTATACGATGGTGATAACATCTTGTGTGGGTGTGAATATCAGATCAACAGGGGTGTATTAAAGCCCCAGAGTTCCAAGCACACGGCAGGCATGTGAAGTGGCAGCGATGATTAGAAATACTATATCCATGGTGGCAGGGGCATACTCGTCTAGGATCTAAAGACAAGTCTCAACTTTCACTTTTATTTCTCCCTGCTTGGAAGGCCCTCCTGTCGGCTTACCGAAACCTTACCCCTTCCTCGACGGTCGAGTTTGGAAGTCTCTCCTGTGGTCTGTATTTTCACTAGGCAGCAGTGGGTTTCTCAAGGTGTGGACCCCACAACTCCATCTGAATCAGACACCCCACCCCTGGTCACCCTATTGGCTCTGGGCCGGAACTGACATTCCCAACAAGCACCAGAGCCTAGCCGCTCTCTGGACGCTGGGGAGACGCCTAACTCGGGCGATGCTCAGTTGGTCTCTGTTGAATGAAACAGCAAAAACCAAGAACTTGAACTCTCACAGCACTTACTTGTGCCCCTTGTCTTCATTCACTCGTTCTATGGCTATGAAGGGAGTACCTCCTCTGTGCCAGGCACAGTTCTAAGCCTGGAGAGTTGACAAGGACCACGAAAGAACCAGATGACATATCTTCCTGGGGGAACGCACACTTTCGTGGGGGATTTGCTCCAGGAGGAGAGTAGAAGGGCAGGGGCCAGGCACGAACACTCCTTTTATCTTTCATGACTGGCACAAGCCCTGTGGAAACCAGACACTCAGAAATGATTTGATGACAACCATGAACAAAATCAACAGGGTAAGTCTTCAAAGGCACAATAAAATTCTTAGAGATCTGGTAGTAGTTTGGAACATCCAGAAATGACAAGGCACGCAGTAACGCAGAAAGAACGTGTACTTTGGAGGCAAATCGACAGAGTTTAAACCTCAGCTTTGTTACTTATTTGCTATGTGCTTAGGGCAACTTATCTTGCCTCTCTCTGTGCCTTACCTACCTCAGAGGGCTGATGGGAGATCACCCTGCAAACAGCACATATGTTCATTGAATAAATGTTTACGGGGCACTCAGCATGTGCCGGGCACTGTTCTAGGCACTGCGGATACAGCAGTGAACAAAGTCCCTGCCTTCAAAGAGCTCGCCTTGTGGAGGGTGGAGATTGACAGTAAGGTAATACATAACGTGCCAGAAGGTGAAAATGCTATAAAGAAAAACAAAGCAGGGTTAGGGACAGAATGGCAAGGGGTGGGGTAGGGTGCTATTTTAAACAGTGCCATCAGGGGAGACCTAGAAGCCCTTAGGAAGCGAAGGAGAGAGCCAGGGGCAGAGGGCACAGTTGGTGCCAAGGCCCCGAGGCCGGAGCAGGCCTGATGTGCTCTGGGAGCAGTGAGGAGGTCAGTGTGGCCGGAGTGGATTGAGCCAGGGGGCAGTGGTGGGAGATGGGGTCGGGGAGGAAGGGGATCGTGTAGGGTCTGACAGATCGTGGTAAGGATACCTCTAGGTGCGATGGGAAGCTGGCAGGGTCTTCCACGCAGAAGAGTGACACTTCAAAAGTAGTGCTCTAGCTGCAAAGTGATTACAGTATGTGAAAGGCTACAGAGGTGCAAGGGTGGCAGGAGGCTGCAGTCAGCCAGGTGAGAAGGGACAGCAGCTTGAACTGGGGTGTCGGGTGGAGTTGGTGAGACGTGAGTAGATTCTGGATGTGTTTCTTTCCTTCTTCTTTTTGATTGGCGTGTAGTTGGTTTACAGTGTGTGCGGTCCCTGCCGCACAGCAAAGTGACTCAGTTACTTTGTCTGTGTGTCACTCACACACAGACATTCTTTTTAATATTCTCTTCCACTAGGATTCTGGATGTATTTCTAAGGAAGAACCCGCAGAATTTACCAATGGACTGGCTGTGAGAGAAAGGAGAGGCAGAGGCCACTCCGAGACTTCTGGTCTGGCAACAGGACGAATGGAGTCGTCATTTCCTAACACGGGGACCACTGCCCACGAGCAAGTGGCAATGTCAACCGGCACCTGGGCCTGAAGTCTGGGGAGAGACCTGGGTGAGGATGTAAACCTGGGCTTCAGCAGCAACTATTTAAAACATATTTAAAATCCTGGGACGGATGAGATCACCTAGGGAGTATGGACAGAGAAGGGACCAGACCCAAGAACTGAGCTCGGGACACGCCAATGTTCTGGGAAGAGGAGGTGGAATCTATAGAGAAGACTGAGAAGGGACAGCCAGGGGAGTGGGGGAAGATCCTGAATGAGTAGCAGCGAATATTACGAATGTTAACTTTAAGGCAAAACCCAACAAAGCCCCTACTTCAAAATTCTGTTCGACAATCCTCACGTCTCTGTGGTTGAACAAAATGGAGAAATAACGGATGCCCTATAAGATAAGCATGATCGCCGAGTAGCCACCTTACAAGCAGACACAGAGACAGTCACTATGAAATTTTAACTATGCATATTGAAAAACATAATTCAAGAACGAGGAGAAAAAGGACGGTGAGAATTCTCATCTATGTTTAAGAAACAGGTCCCACATTATTGCAAAGGGTTTTTGAACAGAGACAAAGAAATTTTTCTTATGTTCACAATGTTTATATCAACAGTCAACATGGTTATTAAGCCATGAACAAGGCCCATACAACTTCATGATCTTCAACAGATGTCTAGCAGAAATCACTGCAATCCACCCCCCTCCACGCCCTGCCCCCATCCTGGCCGTCTGAGCTCACCAGCGGCTGGCCTGGCTCCAAAGATTAAGTAACCAGGTGATCTCCACAACAACCCCATGAGACAGCTCCATTTTACACGGGAGGAAATGACGGCACAGAGACATTCAGTGACGACCCAACATCACATGGCTGGAATCGGCCAAGCAAGGAGCTGAGCCCTCGCCATCTGGCTCCAGGTCTGCTTAGGAGCCGGGTTGATTATGATGGTGATGAGAATGGCGTCAGTCACTACTCCTGTAACCACACACAGCACAGCCAGTTAAATTAACTCTAATTAAAATTCAATATAAGTTACATAATTAATAACACTATAGACCATATTAGTATAAGCTCACGCTCATCTTTTAATTCAATCGCCAACCGAAATGGATTGTGCATGTCACTTTTACTAGAATCGAGCAACTGTTTTGTCTCAATGCACAGACACAATGAAAAGATTAAATGGAGGAAAAATCAACCGCATAGATTGGGATTAGGGAACAAAGTAAAATACCAAGATAAACTGCTTTTAAAATCAGTTGAAGATTTAATGCAGCTCTGGAAAGTTTCGATTATTTACACACTTGGTCTGTGCCGTGTAAATCTGGGCTAATGAGATTCAATTGCTGTGTATAAATCTGAAGCAGGACAACCCGACTGTCTAAAGAAAACAGCAGCTTGGACTCCTGTGTTAATAACTCTCCAGAACAAAGATTATGATTCGGGAAGAGTAACATCATTTTTGCTTCACATTATTGATTGCAGGGGGTATTGAGAGAAGTGGCTCCATTTGGTCAAATATAAGCTCTGAGACAAGTGCCAGGGAGTCAAAGAATCTACTGATCAGTATTACTGTTCTTCTAATAACAAGACCAACAATGACAATTTATTTATAATTTTATTCATTTATTTATCTTTGGCTGCACTGGGTCTTTGCTGCTGCACGCAGGCTTTCTCTAGTTGCGGTGAGCGGGGGCTACTCTTTCTTGTGGTGCCCGGGCTTCTCACTGCAGTGGCTTCTCTTGTTGCAGAGCATGGGCTCTACGTGCACGGGCTTCAGTAGTTGTGGCACGTGGACTCAGCAGTTGTGGCTCACAGGCTCTAGAGCACAGGCTCAGTAGTTGTGGCGCATGGGCTTAGTTGCTCCGCGGCATGTGGGATCTTCCCAGACCAGGGCTCGAACCCGTGTCCCCTGCATTGGCAGGTGGATTCTTAACCACTGTGCCACCAGGGAAGCCCAACAACGACAATTTACATTGTCTCTTTGCCCTATGGAAACTATGAAGCACCAAGAGAACGCTTCTTCTTTGTAAAGTCCCCCAAGTCTAGTACCAAGGGCTATGTAGTGCTACGCACGGGGGTGGATCACCATAGATCCTCACAGGTACCTGGCCGGGTGGCGCACTTCCCCTTAGGCTCTTCATAAAGGTTTTGTGCACAGTGGTACATGATTATAGGTACTGTTAAATGCATCTTAAAGCAAACTGATCCACTTAAGATCAGTCCAGGACACTGCTGCACTCTTTCTAACACAGGCATAAACAGGACTTCAGGAGCACAAAGGATGGAACTATCTTGGCTTGAAGAAGTAAGGGTGGGCTTCTTGAAAGGTAACATTAGACCCCAATCCCAAAGAAGGCGCAGCAGTTTTGCCAGAAGGGGCAGGAGCTGGACAAGGACACCACAGAGGGAAGAGCAGGCACAAAGCACAGAAGCAAACGGGCACGGAGTGTTTGGGGAATCTTGTGGTTTCTAAGGAGCCCCTGGAAACGAGGAGGTATTGAGGGTGGAGAGCCACTGGCATTTAGCATTCTGGGGTCAGGGATACTAATCCTTCTGCAAGACACCACCAGCTCCATACAAGGAGAGACTGTCCCATTCAAAATGCCACTGAGAAACACGAGAGGGTACCCAGGTGGCAGTGGGAGAGAGTAAGAGGGGAAGAGGTTGGAAAGGAAAACCGAGGGCGGGTTATAAAGACCGCCCACATACACCTCCCTAAGGAGGAGGGCTTTACCCTGCAAGCAAAGGAGTAGGAGACTGGCTTGGGGAGACCTGTCCTTTGGAATGAGCACTAAGTATGGAAGATGGAGTGGAGGCAGAGCGTCCAGAAACAAGGAGACCAGGGGATCAGCTAGGTGGCTGCAGCAAGAATTCCGGCAACAGAGGTGAGAGCGGGGAGGTGGGCGGGGGGCAGACATGGCGTTTTGTGTGTACGGGGATGGCTCACTGCGGAGCTTTCATTTCGGGGTCATCTTTCACACAGTGTTTGATCAATACAATTCTTGTATCTGCTACAAAAATGAAGATAAGTGATGGAGCAAAGAGCTACCAAATTGGGAGCAGGTATAAGACAAGAAGCCTGGAACTCAGGTACCCTGGAAACAGACCCAACACTTTCGCCATTGAATAAAACTGATTTAATAAGCCACACACACAAAAAAAGATAGTCGTGGTTTTACTACTACTTTTTAAGGTAACTGTGCGTTTACTCAACCCCTTTTTCTGAATTCTGAAAACAGTTTTACCCTGCCTCAAAAAGGCAAGTGCCACAGGTTTCCACCAGACATTAATTTCATAAATCAATTAATAATATTTAAAGCTAAAATCCAATGAAACTCCTTTGGAGTTCGAATAGCTTTCTCCAACATTTAAATTCACTATTATAAATGCTAGCCTAATGAAATATACCTGGTAGAGTTGGTGGAATGTGCTTCCCAAGTTTGGGGGGATAAATGCAATTGAGACGTGTTGAGGGAAACTAGAGGTCTGAATCATGGGCTTCCAAGAAATCATTAGAAATGACAGACCCCAGGAATTATTGGCATATTAGCATCGGGGGGTGGGGGTGGGGGCGGTTCTGGGATGCCTAACTAGGTTATCCTTAAGTTAGACTCAAAATTTTTAGGGAATCTGAGGGACACTATCAATTACCACTTAGCCTTAAACACACATTCATGTAACAAGTGTCCCACTGCCTGTGGGAGCAACTGTCTTGAACCAATAGGTAAATAAACTAAAGAAACAACGTATACCTAGTAAATGGTATTTGTAAAGAAGGAAAGGGGGGGAAGGAAGGGAAGGAGGGAGGGAGGAGAAAGAAATTCTAAGAAAAAAAATGCTTTTGTCAGAATATATAAACGATGTAACTAAAAAAAAAATTATTTACGCTTTAGTTGTCATTAAACTGAAAAACACCTTTAATGACAAGCATCTGGGGTAAGCTGCGCCACTCCAGTACCCTCCTTCGCATGGCCATCCTCTTTAAGAGCAGTGTCTCTAGCACTGTGCTTTAACCTGGAAGTCACCAGAAATACAGGTGGAAATGAAGTACAGCTGTTAAAATATACTGACTATAAAACGAGAATCTGAAGATTAGAGGCTGAATCAGCAAGTAACCAGAGAGCCTCCCTGAGAAAGGACTTAGAGCTCCATCAGGGTTTAAGACCAGTGTCCTTAACCTTCTCTGGGAATTCACCACCCTTTCTAATGGGAGCCGCATACCCTCCCCTCAGAAAAAGGCACGTAAGTGTATCTACACACAGGGGTTCAGAGAAAGCCCATCCATTACCTTCTAGGAGTTCACGGGCCAGCTTAAGATCCCTGGGATTACGACAAGAGCTAGTTTCAGAAAATTAAGTCAGAATAGGAGAGGGAACCCCACAAAAAATGCCATCTGTATGTCTGAATGGAACACCGTATCTACACACACTTAAAATCACAAGCCTTCAGAAGATAAAGCCAAGCATGACTTTGGTGTACATGTTCAGATGGAAGCGCTGCAAATATTTTACCTAAGAAACCTCAGAATCCAGTGGGCCCTGAAAAATTACTGAGCCCGTGACCCCCTCTCTGCGTCCCTAGTGTAGTCTCCCCTTCTCGGTTTGCTCGGTCCCGAGTTCATCTCTGGCGCCACAGGGGCTGGATCCTCCAAGGGCAAGGAACGCCCTGAGGAAGCAGGAACAATGTGCTTCAGGGCTGGGAATGAATGAAACAACATCTGCGTAGCTTCAAGTAATTTTTTATTTTAATGGGTGAAAGCTTGAGCTCTCAAGTCACACAGACTGGGGCCTGAACTGTCACTTACTATTGGGGTTATCTTTCAGCTGTGACCCTGATCCTCTGCAAGTCCCAGCTTATTAACCTGGAAACGGGATAAAGTCACCTACCTCTTGGGGTCCCGGGCAGAACTAGTGAGGCGGGGTGTGTAAAGATCTGAGCTTGGTGTCTGGTACAGAGACAGCACTGACTAAACAAAGACACTTACTGAGGAATCGGTAAGATCAGGCCCGTGTTTCTGTTCCCAGTGAATTTTACACTTAAGAGGACAGTTTTTGTTCTATAAAATTTAATCCTAAGCATAATGCATGGTTACAATAAAAGAAATCAAATAATATTTAAGTGTTTCAAGTAGAAAGTTAAAGAACGAAGTCCTCTCCCCCTCCCCCGTGAGGTAACCACTACTCTACCGGGAGGGTAAAGACAGCCCCTCTGGACTGTTTACAGATGAAGGTACAAACAGGTGCGTGTCCATTTCCCTCAAAGCCAGGACTGCACAGTCTCTGCTCCAGGCTCACATCCCCTAATAGCTCATCTCAGTATTTTAAAAAATCTTTTAATTCAGTTTCTTTATATATACACACATCAATATGAATGAATATTCATTCAACGCGTAATTACTGAGCACCTACTATGTTGCCAGGCACTGGTCTAGGGGTTTGGGACACATCAATGAACAAACAGACAAGATCTCACTCTTGTGGAGCTTACAGTCTTTCTGGAGGAAACAGATAAGAGACAATAAGCATAGAGAATTCCCTGGCGGTCCAGTGGTTAGGGCTCTGCGCTTTCACTGCCGAGGGCCTGGGTTCAGTTCCTGGTCATGGAACTGAGATCCCACAAGCTGCAAGACTCATGTAACACACAAGAAAATCACGTACTATCTTAGAAAGTGAAAAGTACTATTTAAAAAAAATAAAGGACATTCAGGCAGATCCGGGGCAGGGGGTAGTTACACATACTGGTCAGGAGAGGTCTTACGGAGAAGGGATACAAGAGCAAACCTCGAAGGATATGAGGAATGAGGCCTGCAGACGTCTAAGGGCAAAGGCCCCAAAGCAGGAGGGGGGCCAGGAGGGATGGGACACTGAAGGTGGAGTCACGGCAGACGAGAAGGACTGGGGCTTCTACCGGAGTGAAATGGGGAGCCTTTGCAGGTTCTGAGCAGAGAAGACACGCTTCTTGAGTTTTCCTTTAAAAGACTCTCTGGCTCTGTGTGCAGAGCAGACAGGGGATGGGGGGAGACCAGTCAGGAGACTGCTGTACTGACCCAGGTGAGAGGTAATGGAGGCGTGGACAGGGGTGGTGGCAGTGCAGGAGGTGGGGACAGCGGTCACATTCTGGACCAGACATAATTTCATGTAATGTAAAAATCTAAATATGCTCGCTTAAAAACGTTAACTTCTTATTTTGAAATAATTTTGAACGATTTCAGACTTACAGGCCCTATATGTTAGCATTACACCGCATGACCTTGGGCCTGGGTGCTTCCATCTGCCCTCTCTACACACACACACACACACACACACACACACACACACACACACACACACACACACACACTCACACACACACACTCATACTGTCTATCATCAACCCTGCACCCATTAATTTTAGCATTCATTGGTGATTCTTGATTCTTATGTAAAACAATGATTACTATGGTGGCTGCCAAGTTTTCTAAATCTTTCTGCATCTATTAGCTCACATTCTACTGTAAGGAATGGTTTTCCCATAGCTATTTTTATGTTACACCGATACCTCCCATTTCTTTCTTTCTTCTTTTATTTATTTCAACCAGTATGGACACGTGGATTACGATGGTTTCTGTGGGCTGTAATCCTTACTATCACATTTATCTTGGTGCTCAATGGTCCCAGGCTTGGCTGACAGGAGCCAAACTGGCTTCTGTGTCCATTGTACACACCCCCATCATTCGGTGAGCACTTCCCTTGCTTTGGCCTGAGAAGATGTTCCAGGTTCACCTTATACTTTCTCTGCCCGTGTTCTGGAACCAGCCACTTCTCCAAGGAGCCTAGTTCTTGTTAGTGAGCATGATGTTTAAAAACAAAGATGGGGACAAGAGACGCACCCATTGTTCCTGGAGTCTCACTGCTTGTAGACCATCTCAGCAGATGGAGTTGGGACATGTGTGCACATGGGTATGTGTATACACACTTGTATCTATTTCTATATCTATCTGCCTATACATATCAAAAACAATTAGCTCACACTGACACTGCCAGTTTCACTCCAACACCAAGGGTTTACTCTAGCCTTTTCCTTCTTTTTGGTAATGTCCCTCTTCAAAAGGGAGAAATCTGGTTCCCGTTATCTGCAATTTATTTCCTTACTTCCTCAATCCTAGAATACACATAAAGTGGTTTCAGAACTGTTAACCCATACCTTCTATGAAAAACTGGCAAACTACCAAGAGGTTAAATATTTATTCACAGGTATAACAATCCTTAGCCCAAGGATCTAGAGTCACAACGCTGTGTTCAAAGGTTACTAGGGTTAGCTCTCCATCCCTTCCCCAAAGTGTGGTTACATTATTCATTTGAAATACAGTTAGGTTTATTTATTTGTTTGCATTCCTTTTTAAAAAAAAAATCCACTCTAGTCGACTGTATTTATTTTTTGCATACATGAAACATTACCATGGTTCTAAAAATCAAAACTAAACAAAAGGATATTCTCAGAGACACATCCCCCTCCCTATACACATCCACCCTACCCTATTACCACCTACCTCCCTCTAACCAATTTCTTTGTTTCAGGTTTCATCTTTTCTGTGTGTTTCCTCTACAAATGAGAAGATAACAGATATTCTTTATCTCCTTTCTTACAAAAGAGGAAGCATATTAAGGATACTCTTACACTTTGGTTTTTTTCTCTTAACAATGTATCCTAGAAATCACTTCAAATGAGTCATAGAGGTCTTTCTCATTCTTTTTTAAAGATGAAGAAAAGCAGTGGTGTGGCTCCACTGTGTGGCTGTATCATAGTTTATTCAATCACTCCCCTGTGAACAGGCACTGAGGTTATTTCCAGTATTCTGCAATTACAAACAAGCTGTAATTAATAATCTTGTGCATATGTATTTTCAACTGTCGGAGGTGTGTCTTTAAGGGTAAATTCCTAGAAGTAGTACTGCTGGGTCAGAAGGTAAATGCATACAGAGCTTTGCCAGACGCTGCCCAAGTCCCTCCAAGATGGTCGCACCAATTTGCATTCCCACTTACGATGGTGGCTGTTTCCTTACAGGCTCACCAACAGAATGTGTTGTTATACTTTTTAATTTTTGCAAATCTGGTAGGTGAGAAATGGCACCTCGGTGCAGTTTTAATTTGCATTTCTCTAATTATGGGTATGGTTGAACATCTTTTCGTATGTTTAAGTACCACTTTTATATCTTTTCAGAGGGTTGATTGTCTGCCTCTTTTCCTCATTTTCTGTTCTATTTTTGGTCTTTTTACCCTTTTTAAGAGTTAAAAAATGATCTTAGGTATACTAGCCCTGTATCTGTGATACACGTGGCAAACATTTTCTCCCAGCGTGTCGGCTGCCTTCTGACTTTGTGATGTTTTTTTGCCACCTAAATTTTTTCCTTTTTATGGTAGAGGCCCTGTTGATTTTAGATCCTACCTTTGTCACACGTAAACTTTTAAATGTAATTGAGTCTACTTCTAGTCTATTTTATTCTACTAGCCTATTTGTCCACCCATGAGCCAGCACCACACAGTTTTGTTTTTTTTTTTCCACACAGTTTTAATTATAGAGGCTTTAGAGTATGTTTCAATGTCCGACAGGGCAAGATCCCCTGGTAGCTTTTCTTTTTTGGTTTCCTATCCTTTCTGCATGCTTCTTTTCCAAATGAACTTGAATATCAGCTAAAATGCAACCTTTTAATGAATGTATTATATTTGCTCACATTTATTGATAAGACTGATACATGTGGTCTCAACTTGGTCACATGATTGTACAGTTATTATGTGCATCATATTTCCAGTGCTTCTTTCTCTAAGTGACGTTTTCTTTGCTTGCTCACTCGTTTACTGGTTGATTGATTGATTGTATTTAGGAAGGTTTATATTTTTGTTCTCACGCTTACCTTTGTACTTATACATTTTAATGCCCTTAGACTCCCATTTTAGCATTTTGTTCGTCAATTTTTAATGGAATCCTTTAAATCTTACCTATTACATATATAAAAATCAATGAGCTCGTTCTACTTTCATCTTTACCTATCCCTTCCCCCATTTTTTGTTTAGATTATTTTTACTGTTAGAATACATAACATTTATATATTATTACTTTACCCTCATCACCTTTGTTTTAGTCTTAGATCAGCAATTAAATACACTATATGCTCACTATGAGTCCTTAGGCTGAAGTTTCCCCACTCTTCTCTTTGTTGAATGAATCTCATTCTCCAGTAGACTCCTCAACATGGGCTAATGGGTAGAGAATTCTTGCATGTTTAAAATGGTTTTTCTCTGATACTTGAAAGACATATATACCTTTGATTCATACTTTCTTTGAAAATGCTGCTCCATCATTGCCTTGCTTTATATATTGTTTTTGAGACATCCAATGCCAGTCTAATTCTTTTGCCTTGTAAGTTATTTGATTTTTTGCTTGGAAGCCTTGAGAATCTTTATCTTTATCTCTGAAGTCAGAGAGCATTATCAGAATACATCTTAGACGTCATTGTTGCTGGTCAATTTTTCCAAGTACCCAGTGAGATCTTTCAGTGTGCAAATTTAGACCTTTCATTTGTAGGAATTCTTCTTAGATTATAGTTTTACGTATTGGTTCTGTTCCATTATTTTGTTCTCCTTCTTCATGGCCTCCAATTATATATGTGTTGTCTCTTCTCTGTCTGTGCCTCACTTCAACCACTTTCTCTCTGAACCTTTCTACTTCTTTCTTCATCTGATTTTCACTCTCTTGGTTGTTTCTTAGCCTTTCTTCAGTGCCCTTTATTAAATGTCTTTTGTTTTATAACCATGAGAATGTTACTAACCCTAACAAAATTACCAACAATTCCTTGGTATCCTT
This sequence comes from Neophocaena asiaeorientalis asiaeorientalis, assembly GCF_003031525.2. Taxonomy (NCBI): domain Eukaryota; kingdom Metazoa; phylum Chordata; class Mammalia; order Artiodactyla; family Phocoenidae; genus Neophocaena; species Neophocaena asiaeorientalis. The sequence goes on from NW_020175018.1 coordinate 15,895,088, forward strand.
TGAAATTTAGACCATGTACAGCTCCTCTGGATTGCTTAGAAAACATTCTTTTACAGTTGTTTTTTTGAATCAGGATCCAGACAAGGTCCACATGTCACATACTGCTGTTAAGCCTTTTAAGCACTTCATCCTCCCCATTTTCCCCACATTAAGTTAGTCGTCCTGTAGAATGTCCCATATTCCCTTGACTTTTACTTTTTGGATTTTTTTTTTTTTTTTTTTGGGCCTCTCACTGTTGTGGCCTCTCCCGTTGTGAAGCACAGCCTCCGGACGCACAGGCTCAGCGGCCATGGCTCACGGGCCCAGCCGCTCTGCGACATGTGGGATCTTCCCGGACTGGGGCAGGAACCCATGTCCCCTGCATCGGCTGGCGGACTCTCAACCACTGCGCCACCAGGGAAGCCCTTGACCTTTTTTTTAAACCTCAAAGTTTTTAATCACTAATAAATCTCCATTCATACCACTGCCATTGCAACAAACATTTCTAGAACCACTTTTTGAAATTTAGTTTGATAAACTGTTCTGAATAGTCCTAGCAGTTAACATACTTCTTAAAGCAGCAGTTCTCAAACATTTCGGTCTCAGAACCTTTCTACACTCTTGAAAATTACTGAGGACCTCAAGCAACTTTTGTTTCTGTAGAATACATCTGTCAATATTTACCATATTAGAAATAAAACAGAAATGTTTAAAACACAAGACTACAGGAGCCAACAGGTGCCCACAGGATGATGTCATCCCTCACGACGTAGCCTCTGGAAAACTCCACCATGAACTTGTGAACGAACAAAAGTGACAAAGGAAAGCGATGTCTGAGTATCACCATAAAAACAGTTTTGACTCTGTGGACCTCCTGAATGGGTCTCTGTAATCTCTTGTTGCCAAACCATAATTTGAGAACTGCTGTTGTAAAGAATGGGTCTGATTTTTGGAAATAAATGTCCTTCGGAACCAGGTTTGGTAAACCAACTTTTTATGTGTCAAAAGTGAAGCGGCACTATAAAAACTGACTTTTATTATAAATTTTATAAGATGGCATTTTTCCCAAAAAAAGCACTTAACAAAGAATTCTGATAATATCCTGTGCTGTGACAAAAAATGGGTAGAGGCTATGTTAAAACATGGGCACAGCTTCGTAAAGTCATTGCTGCAGCATCACAGAATTTTAGCACTGGATGGTCTCAAGAAATTTCTGAAGGACAACTGAAGTTAGTTCTGTCTTTGTATGTTTGGGAAAAACCTGTTTTAGTACTTCAGAATTGTTAGTGGGGTGTAAATTAGTGCAACTGTTTAGGAAAACATTTGGCATTTTCATGGGAAGGTGAATATTTGCATGCCCTAAACCAGGGTTTGGCACTTTAATTTGGGGCTGGACAATCCTTTGAAGTGAGGACTGTCCTGCTCATTGCAGGATGTTTCGCAGCATCTCTGGTCTCTACCCACTAGATGCCAGCGATACCCCTCCCCCCACGTTGTGACAATTTAAAATGTTTCTAGACATCACCAAATGTCCCTTGGGAGGCAAAAGAATCACCCCTAGTCGAGAACCACTTCCCTAAACTAAGCATTCTTCTCCTGGGAGTCGCTCTAAGAAAAACCTTAGCCCATGGGTCCCAAGGAACACGAACAAGAATGTTCAAAGCAGGGCTTCCCTGGTGGCGCAGTGGTTGAGAGTCCGCCTGCCAATGCAGGGGACACAGTTTCTGCATGACCTTTTATTTTTTTTCGTAGGTTCCATATATATGTGTTAGCCCCGGTCCAGGAAGATCCCACATGCCGCGGAGCGGCTGGGCCCGTGAGCCGTGGCTGCTGAGCCTGCATGTCTGGAACCTGTGTTCTGCAACGGGAGAGGCCACAATAGTGAGAGGCCCGCGTACCGCAAAAAAAAACCAAAACAAAACAAAAAAGAATGTTCAAAGCAGATTGTTCATGATACAAAAATAAAAAAACATAAACAAATCAATGACCACTGATAGAAAAATGGATAACTAAATTAGGCTATATTCATATAATGGAATATTTCATATCAGCAAAATGAATAAGCTATTGTAGCTAAACCAACAATTTGAGTAAAATTTAGTTAAAAAATAAAAAAAAGAATGTTGAGTGAAAAAATTAAGTCCCTGAAGACAACATGTGATACCTTTGAAAAATCATTAAGATAAATAGGCACAATTAAAGAACACACTATACATATGTATTTAGGAATACATATATTTGTGTTAAGCCCTCCCTCAGAAAAGGAAAGAGAATGACCCATAAAGGGAGGGATAACAGTTCCTACAGGACCGGGGCCGGGGACACTCACAGGGTATAGGGTTGCAGATAATGTTCTAGCTCTCAGGCTGGGGGGTAGAGGTTCACAAATGTTCACTCTATTATTAAACAAATAAATACGAAAGGGCCATGTCTGGATCAATGATGACATCGTGATCATCAAGCAAGGATTATGATCGATTTAACCTGAAGTTAAAATTTAAAAAATCAAATGCCCAGCCCTACCCACAGTCTGTGAGGCCCAGAGCCCGGTCCCTGCCTGTTCTGTTTCAGAAGTCTCACCTCCTCCCTCTCTGCCCTCGCTCCCTGCACTCCAGCCAGCCTAGCCTCCTGGGTGTGATCTGCGCACAAACTGTCCTGGGCCCAGGTCTTTGATGCTGCACTGCCTCTCGTGGGCCCGGCTCCAGGCTCGTCTCACTTCCCGCAGGTCTCTGCTCACAGAGGGGTTCCCTGAGCCCCAGCTCCCCGCACCATGCCCTCCTCTCTCCAGCCCCTGTCCGGCTCTGCCCCCACGCCCTCCCCGTCATATTATGCAACACCTGGCTGGTCTCCCGTCCATGAGCGCAACGCAGGCTCCATGAGTACACGGACTGTGGTCAATGCTGAACAGCGTCCAGCACTACGCCTTCCTCTCCTGGTACTCAGTGTTTACTGAATAAATATATGAATGCTTTAGCAACCTAGCTCACAAAAGGGCCTGATGCTTGATCTGAGACGTATCAAAAAGGCCCACCTTCACTGGAACTCCAAGGGCACAATGGTTTAACATTATGCTTTTTGAAACGTGCTCCGTAGATGACTCGAGACTCGGGTGGGAAATGTGGCATTGGGGCTCTACCCCAGACCTGCTGAATCAGAATTTCTGGGCTGCCTGCCAGGAATATGCATTTTCCACAAACTACACTGGTGATTCTTGGGCCTACTAAAGTTTGAGAACTACTGAACCCAGCAGAGAAATCCAGGCCCAAAACAGTTAAGCACTTTAGCTGTTCAATAGTCTTCCTACCTCAGAGAGCTTGGGATGGAGTGAAATGAGACAGTGTGTCTAAACGGTTTAAAACAGATGAGTCATTCAAAAACAAGGCATGAATATGTTAAAGAAACTGAGGGTTGGTAAAAAGTATATTAAAGAGATTGATAAATGAGATTTATCTGTTGTAAACCATATAACAATAAAGATTAATCTATAACGTATTAAGGTACGTTTCAAATATGGTTGAAGCTTCATCTTTGTCTTCTTCTCTTACATTTTCATACCTAGTGGATCAGTAAAAAATTGTGGATTAATATTTTAAATGCCGAAAGAAGCCAGCTGCTTGTTCTAGTCTGACTCAGTTAAGCTCTTACAATATTTTGACTGTTTGAAGAAAATTAATAATGGGATGTAAGGCGGTAGATTAACTGAAACTAAATATCAACACAGCTAGATTTATTTTTGGATGACTGGGCTCATCTCTTCAAAGAATGGGAGCAGGATTTACTTTATCGTGAGTTATAAACTTACACAACCCCAAAACAGCCCCGGACCAGAGCGGAGAGAGCCAGTCGGAGTGTAGTTAAGGATTACGTAAGAGGCTGAAAGTTCAGATTTCATATTAGCCAGGACTTGGCCTGTCCAGGCTCCAGTCGATGACCCAAGGCTCACAAAGGTGCCAGGAGAAGTTAAGGTGATAACCGCCCTGAGAGTTCTGGAAGCAGGCTAGTTTCCTCTCCCCTGAGTAGTAGGTCCCCATTGCAGCCACGGGGAGAAACCGGGACATCCAGAAAAGAAAGATGCTTTTCTGCGTCATTCGTGCATTCACTCAGCGAACACTGACTCAGCCCCGATCTGTCCTCCCTTCCCTCCTCCTGAGCCTGCGCTCCCTGCGTGTCCACAAGCAGGAAGCGGATACAATGCCTGGGCCTCCAGGTCAAGCACAGAGCCCAGGCCGGAGGTGACTGCTCCTACGTCTGATGGGCTCTGAAGCCCGACGTCTCCAGGCCAACAAGGAAAGGCAGGCTTAGCTTTTAGAGGAGCAAAATTGACCCCAAATCGCCTTAGAAGGTGCCAATTCGATAATATAGTCCTCATTGTTTCCTTTGCCCCTCTACATTGTGAAGAAGCTACTGGTGACAGGCTGAGGCTCCCAGGTACAGATCTTCGTACATCTAAGGCACCCTGCTGCTTCTTGGCAGGGATTGCTTGGTGAGGGAGGAAACCAAAATGGGATCACCAAACCTGCCCTTTGTTCACAGAATGCTCTGGAGTTCAATGACTTTATGCCATTTTTCCATGTGTGTGCACAAAAAATCCCAAACCCCCTCTGTGCTCACACACCAAAACCAGAAGAGATCTACAGTGACAACAGAATCAGTGCAACGTGCCGACTGTGGACGCCAGGCCATGTTAACCAGAGCTGTTTCTGGACTCCTCTGTACACCAGTGTGGACACCAGGCCACTACATTTCACAATTCAAGTGACTCTTGGAAAAAGCTGTCCGGGGCTTCCCTGGTGGCACAGTAGTTAAGAATCCGCCTGCCAATGCAGGGGACAGGGGTTCGAGCCCTGGTCTGGGAAGATCCCACATGCCGCGGAGCAACTAAGCCCATGCGCCATGACCACTGAGCCTGCGCTCTAGAACCCACGAGCCACAACTACTGAGCCCCCGTGCCACAACTACTGAAGCCCGTGTGCTTAGAGCCTGTGCTCCACAAGAGAAGCCATCACAATGAGAAGCCCACGCACCACAACGAAGAGTAGCCCCTGCTCGCCACAACTAGAGAAAGCCCGCGTGCAGCAGTGAAGATCCAACACAGCCAAAAATAAAATAAATAAGTTTATTTTTTTAAAAAAAGAAAGGAAAAGCTGTCTGCCCCACTGCTCCCAACACTGCCCTTCCTCCACTGCCTCCGTGGCGTGGGCGAAAGCTTAAAAATATATCCTGGTATATGTGCAAGAAGGACCATGCCACCATTATTTAAAAAGCAAAACCGGAAACAACCCAAACACACAATGACAGGAGAAAGAATAAAGTGTGTACCGTCCCGGAATGAACTATTACATAACCATGAAGATGATCAAATTATCAGATACAACTACCAACATGGCTACATCTTAGAAACAATCACACAATACGACACTGTTCTTATAAAGTTCAAAATTCAACAAAACTCAACGATACATTACTTAGGGATCCATGTCCATGTGGTAAATTCATACTTAAAAAACGAAGAGAAGGGGAGGATTATCAGGGTGGTGGTGATCTTGGGGGAGAGGCAAGGGCTGGGGAGAAGCACACACTGCTCATCTTCAGCTTCTGAGACGGGGTCGTAAGCTCATATGTTTATCACCACACTTTTAAAGTGACATACACATTACATATATTCCTTTGTATACATCCAATTACACAATTAAAAAAGAACAAGAAAAAATTACCCGCCTGGGGTCTGATCACCCGAATCTTACTCGCCAGCGCTACGAAGTACAATCAGAGACGGGAGGAAGAAGCACCTGGAGGCCTGGAAGCCGCGTCCTGGCTGCACGAGCCTGGAGAAGCCACGACCTCCACCACCTCAGCTTCCTCACTTGTGAAATGATACCCATCGGCGCTACCTACCTTGAGGGCCTCTACGAGGAGGAAAGGAGATGAGCGCTAGGTAAAGCACAAGGCTCCGCGTGGTTCAGGGGGCAGGGGACATGTGCTCTGTCATACGGACTGCTTGCTCGGCCCTGCCTCTCTTCCCCTGAGGAATAACCTCCTCCACTCCACATTCTTTCCGGGGGCTGCCAAGGCAGGACCCACCCCCCCCAGGGGGAGGGACAACTTCAGGTTAGGCCAGTGGGAGTGTTTCCCCTCGGATATATGAGCACAGGCGCAGGATGAAAGGACGAAAGGCAGGTGAGGTCAAATCACTTGGGCCACGGAGTCCAAAAGGGACCTTGTCGGGCTTCCCTGGTGGCGCAGTGGTTGAGAGTCCGCCTGCCGATGCAGGGGACGTGGGTTCGTGCCCCGGTCTGGGAAGATCCCACATGCCGCGGAGTGGCTGGGCCCGTGAGCCATGGCCGCTGAGCCTGCATGTCCGGAGCCTGTGCTCCGCAACGGGAGAGGCCCCAATAGTGAGAGGCCCGCGTACCGCAAAAAAACAAAAAACAAAAAACAAAAAGGGACCTTGTCCTGCTCCTGTCCCTCCTGGCAGGGCAGCTCTATCTTCATGTCTGTGAGCATCCAGCATCATTAAAAAGCAAAACAAAGACAAAAGCCAACCCTTTTCTTGCTTCAGTTCATCAGAGCAGGTTTCTGTTGCCCACACTCACGGAAGCCTGGCTGACTCAGGAGGAAATGCTGCCTTATTACCAAGCACGGGTGCACTTCAGGCTTCGGCCAAGCAGGCAGAGGGAGGTGTCAGCAGAGACTGCCCACGCGCGTCCTGCTTCAGCAGCCTAGCTGGTACCCCCATCAGTCTCACTTGCCTCCCAAAGCTTTCAGAGTGCACCACCTCCCAGATTCACACAATTCATTTCAGAAGGACCTCCAGAACACAAGTTTCACTCTTGCCTGAACCTCGTGCAGTGGCGCCCCACTGCCTACGGCACGGGTCTCACACTGTCTCCACCGGACACAGGGCACAGGTGACTAGCGAGGGGACAAGGGGAGGTGGCAGCTGCCGGTCCCGCTCTCCGCCCAGGTGGAAATTCCCTTCGACCTCAGAGAAGATGTGTGTGGTGACAGCAAGTGGCCTAGGGATCTACAGTCTAATAAAACACCATCTTTAAAAGTAAAAGCCAAATAAAGCCATGACGTTCAAAGTACGATTATCCACCTGGCAATTTAATTCCGAATCAGATCACCCCCTGCTCTTCCTATAAACAGACACCACCTTGTGTGAATTCCCATGTCACCTAAGGGAGATGACAGCTTGCTGGCCAGATGCACAGTGATCTGAATTAGCCACTCGTGGCAGTGGAAACGGTGTGTATAAAAGCGAATTCTGTCCTTGATCGAGCCCCTAAACTCTCATCATCAGTCTATGAAAACAGAAGCTCAGTGAGAAAGCAGATGAGGCTGACAGGTCGCTGTGAAATAAAAGCCCACTTTCTCAGGTGGAAGTAACTCTAATATCTTAGACCTGTTTGCCTAGAAGCCTGTTCTCCCTGCTCATTCCTGTCAATGCCAAATACCTATACCTTCATCAGGAAATGGAGGCTCAATGACCCAGAAATAATTTGAGCAAACCTATCTCACTGTGGACACTTTCACTTTTATCTTCATTAACTCTTTAGTCCCTGTCAAGTATCCTGGAAGTGGGATTTATGTTTCAGCTGCTGGGTCTAGAGGATCTTAACATTTAGACAATTTGTACGTTTAACCGGGGCAGAAAATATTGCATGTTTTTCTAGACGTATACAAATTGTTTTCTTTTTCTAGCAAAAGAACACTGTATTATCTCATTCGCTGTATTTTTTAACTGAAAGAATTTTAAAGAAAAGTGCATGTTACCCAGATGAACGTCACTAATTTTGCCTCACATGGGAAATCCCGCCCAATTAACAATCCCACGTCTTTTCCTTTCTTAAGAGAAAAACACACATGCACACACAATAAGCCTGCTCTCTTCAGGTGAGTGGACTGAGTGAACAGTCACTCGTCCTGGGTGACTACCTATTTATAAGAGTTTACAATGGTGAAACGCTGAAGTCCGGGGACTTCACACCAGGCCCCAGAGCAGCAATGCTAGTGAGACGTAAAAAAACACTCAGTCCTGGAGCTTGCCTTCCGGATGTCCAGCAAAAACCATCACTCTTAACCAGTTAATTCTCCTTTTCTGTAAAACATGGAGGCTCCTCAAAATCTGTGCTCGAGGAAGGGCTCTCCAAGCATGTGTATTAGTACCCAGAGCGCCAGAAAAGCACCTCATCACTGCAGTCTCTGTGCCTTTCTAATTGCTGCTATAATTTAGCATTTCTATTCTACCGTATTTCCCAAACACACCTGTCTTTGGTGAATTTATGTGAATACAAACACCAGTGATGAGGTCAGGAGGCCAACTTGCTCAGAGCAAACCCACATCAGAAACAACAAAATCAGACTTCCCTGGTGGCCCAGTGGTTAAGAATCCACCTTCCAATGCGAGGGATGTGGGTTTGAGCCCTGGTCGGGGAACTAAGATCCCACATGCCGCAGGGTAACTAAGCCTGCATGCCGTAACTACTGAGCCCGCGCACCACAACTAGAGAGGAGCCTGCGTGCCGCAGCTAAGACCCGACACAGCCAAAAACAAACAAATGAATAAATAAATATTGAGAAAAAAGAAAAAAGAAACAACAAAATCGGAAACCATCAGCGATAAGCACTCAGACACTTTCTTCAAATACGCAATGGATTTTATAAATGATTTCCCATAGCAGGATCCAACAGGTGAGCATTCCTATCGTCTTTGGTACACTGTAAGACAGGTTCACCAAAACACCATGAACTGACTCACAGGGGACAGGGTCTCACACTGTATTTCCTGTCTGGGTAACTCTTAGATGGGCTCTGCGATTTCATTCAAAAGCATGTAGGACGTACTACAGAATGCCGGTGAAGAGAAATAACGCTGTTCACCATCAAACTGGGATTTAATTTCCATTCTAGAGCTCCAACCACACAGAAACAGGTTAACCTGGAGGCCAATGTCCTTGCACGTGTCCCTACAAACAGGTCAGGCAGAACTTACGAGAAGCATGGCGGACGTCCCATTGGGTCTGGATAAGTGGATGGACATTTCAGGGAACATCCTGTCGATGCGGCTAATCACGTCGTCAACATACCTGAGAGGGAGAAAGACACACAGGTGTAAGAGCCGGAGCCCTAGTCACAGAAATACAAACCTACGGTACGCTTTCCTTCTCGATTTAATTTTTCATTAGTGAAATACGTTTTTAAGAAGGCAGATGGGATTTATAAGCCTTTTAAGGAAAAATACTACTCCCCAGTTCTCCCTCTTGCTTTTTAGTGATTCAGTGACCATCCATTTTTTTAGTGATTTCTGTTGGTATTTACCTCTGTATTTCCACATGATGTGTTTTTAATGCCAGTTCTTGGTTTTTTCATTTTAAGGTGTGACCTCGTGGCTTTCTTCTATAGACCAGAATTTAGTTCTGCCACCTTCCTGGCCACTGGGCTCCAATTACAGGGCCCCTTCCCTCTGTCCTCCTGGCCTAGGGATGGAAGCAGCTTCCTGTTTTGCTCATCTCCGTTTGCCTTCCTGTTTCCTCTTTGGCTTCTCATCTCAATCAACTCAATAATCAAGTCTCTGGATTAAATTCCTTCTGTTTTAAATACCTGAAGTCATTCCTGTTTTTCTGGTTTGAGTCTCACTAATTCAAATGATCCCACCATTTTTGCTTAAATCAGTATTTATTGTTTACATTCTAAAATATCTGCTATATATTTTTTTTTAATAGCTGAGCTGCACAGTGGCTCGTGAGTATATTTATTTACTTGTACAGTTTTTTTGTTTCACTGGATTTTCACTTGATTCTTTTTCTGTGTACCTATGACAATTTTTTCCCTTAAACTCTCTACCTGACTCTAAAACTTCTCTGACTACAGTCAAACATGTGAGACATATCAGTTTCCATTTTTTTCTTGGAAACATCCCTCTGAAAGGCAGTCTTCTGTTCTTCTGGTCCAAATGGAAGCTGTACCTATTACGATTCAACGATCATTGAGATAACTGACATTAAGCACTTAGCATGGCATAAACTTAGGGCTTAAAATTTATAAATACTCTTACTGGTATATCATGGGCATCGTGGGCATAGCCTGCAAAACTGTCCTCTCTTAGCAGGAAGAATCCCTCCCACCCCCAATACCCCAGCGGAAGCTCACTGAGAAAACACCAACCCACAGCATCAACAGAGCTGGGTCTGGCTCAGATCCTCTGAGACTAAAATCACAGCAGCATTTGTGCTCACCGTCCAATCACACGGACACAAAGGGGATGTAGAATACAGTAGCTGAGATGCAAAACTATCCGTTAAGGATTTTTACATTGGATTTCGTACCTGTTGGATACGACAAATTAAATTACATGTCCATTAGATCAGGGACATATAAAAGCTATGTTCTCTTGGGGGAAGAGGGAGATTCGCTCTCCACTCACAACATGAACAGATTTTAGTTTGAAGCCTGGGGCTCATGAGAGACAGCAGACAACACAATGCCAATTGTTAAAAGGTGAACATCAACATATGAGCTACGGAAGTCAGTAATCTTGCAGATTAACCTATCAGGTTTTCCCTAGCGAACGTTATATGCAGTTTTAAACTTCAAGTTGAAAAAGGAAGGGGGAAAACTCTAGAAGGCCCAGTGGTGAGTAACAATGATAGGAAGACCAGAGCAGAGACAAGTGAGAAGAGGTGGAGGTGCGCTGAAGGCTACTTGCTCCTGCAGAAAAGAGGCTATGCCTGTGGGGAGACTCGGGTATTCTTCAAGTGTGCAAATGGCTTTTAAAACTCAGTACCAAAGAGCCATCTTCCATCTCAAGAAAGGACCACAAGGTGAGGATGTGGCATTAAAAAGTGAACTAGCTTAGAAAGAGAAGAGGTATAAGAGGTACTGCTTAAAGGCAAGGCTCCATTCTGTTGATTTTGAAAATGGCTTAGAAAACAATCTTTCCTGGATGGCTAAGAGCCAGACTGACTAAGACATCACGCGGCATCTCCCGCGGTCCCTTCTAGATTTACAGCTTCACGATACACAACCGTGGCCTTAAGCTTAAACGCTACAAAAGAGGTGAAAAGATGAGGAAAGGAGGAAATTAACTCATTTTTCACAACTGCCTACTGTTTCTTGAGATGGTGGAAGACAGGTGGCAACATTCACGTCAAAAGTTCACACCAGGTCACTGGAGACATTTCTGCATTTACAGACTGCTTTGCTAACAACTCTATGTGTGCGATGTAAACCCAGTTACTTCAGACTCAGCAGGAAGCAGAAATCCACTCTCCTGTGTGGATGGAGGTCATTGCTAAGTATATGCTAACGGGGAGGGGGACAGTCAATGTCTTCTGAACGGATCCTCAATCAATAGCCATTACAGCTCTGGACAAGTAGAACGCAAATGAATATGCAGAACTTGAGCACAAAGTTAACGTCGTAATTTGCTCTCCCTTGTACCTTTCACCTTGAAGCTTCCAAAGTACTTTCTAGAAAACCTGTCTCTCTAGTAGGCTGGGAATTTAGGGGCATAGGTAGGTTAGGTGACGATTCCAGAAACCAAGTTCAGTGTGTAGATTTCCAGGACTCTATGCCAACTACTCGATTTGCTTGCTTTTAGCAGGGTCCAGCGTTCTAGAAGGGCAGAGGCAACAAATGTTCCTTGACATTTCTGGAATCCTCTGTATACGAGCTCTTTACTTGTAAAGGGAGGCAGTGGCAGGAGAAAAGAGCCCCAGAAGAAATATGTGACGCGGACATGGGAAAGTAGAGAGGTCGGGGGCGGTATTTTTTGTTCCCTCCCCAGCCAGTGATCTCAGATAAAGCTCAGCAAAGCTCAATCCAAAGATTTTATTAAGCAAAAATGCGCTTCAAGGAGACTGTTCTTCATTCCCACACCTAACATAAAGGAGATGCAAATTTCCTTTTTACAGGTGACATTATGTATTTGCCAAAAAAGAGAAAGAAAGTCAGCTGCATCTTTCGCTGAGGAAAACAATGTCGGAATCCTAGAAGCAAAAAATCAAAACACTTCACTTTCAAATAGACCCAACCTTCAAAACGCAAATGCACCACTAGTGACTTGACAGAAATAAGGAAAGCTTGGAACGGCAAATTAAAAAGCTGGAGCCGAGATGACATTTTCTTTCTGCAGAGGGTGGGGGTTGGCATGGGAGGGGATCCTGGCTTCCCCTGTGTGCCCCGCCAGCCCCGCCCGCGCGTGCAGAGCTCAGAGCGCGGGCCCGGGACAGGTAGGAACAGCGCGCTCCCCTCCCACACGCCACCATATGCTGCACTCCGCTCTGCGGCAGGATCGAATTACTTTAATTTTTACCTTTGGAATATAGGCAAACAAGCACTAACGCGGCAGTGGTGACTAGTTGACACTTGAGCAGACGCGGTGCAGAACGACATTCATTTAGTGCCAAATTGAGCAGTGAGTCACAATTGCACATATCTGTCAACCTGTTAACAGGGTAATAACTTGGAAAGATTGCTGTTCCTATTTACATTACAGAGGCCTTTCGAAAACGGAGAGCTGCTTGGTTCTCCTCCTTGAGGCACTCAGCTGATCAGCTGGCTGGCTGGTCCAAGAACCAGGTTTTTAGAAACACAAACTCCTAGAAATCACAGGTTCAGATCAAGCTGTGATTCATACTTTCAATATTTTCAGGTAGAAAATGAACTTTTAAGCAATTAGAGAATTCCATCTCCCTGTCCTGCTCCTCAGTTACAGTCAGACTCTCAATGGGTTCTGATCCAATTTCCGCAGTGCATCTGACGGCTCCTTCTCAGGCTTTCCAAAGGCTTCCTTAGTACCAAGCTTCAGTCTTAACTATTCCAACATCTCTGCTGCGTCAGAAACAATCATGCCTTTCTCAGAATCCCAACATTCGTCTCTGAAGCCCTATAAACCTTGTTCTCTTCTGATTTTCTTCAAGTAGCTTGGCCTGATGTCCTTAATCAGAGAATTAAAGAACACGGGATCTCAGAGGTCCTCTTACTCAATGTCCCCGTCAATCTAGGGACTTAACAGCATCTCCAAGAGATGGTCTGCTTAAATAAACAACCCTGTAGCACACCTTATAAGACAGCCCCATGCACTGCTGGACCACCAGGCTGCTTCCAACCCACGGACCAGTATCTCCCTCCACCCAATTACTTCCTTCAGCCTTGTGAAATCACACACAAATACTTCCTCTGAAACCTAAAGGCTTTCTGCAAACATGTAAAAGACTATTGGCTTTCCGATTTATCAGTGTTTTTAAATCTTTCTTGGGTCACAGATCCCTTTCAGAATGCACTAAAAACTAAAATATATGTCTGCACAAAATTCTGCATGTAATTTTCTGCAGTTTATAGGTCCCTTAAAGTCCAGTCATGGACCCCAAGTTCAGAATAACTGCTCTAGACCTGTTCTAGAATGAAGGTATCTGGTTTTCTTCTTTAGTCCTTTCTGGATGGAAAACTGTAGTTTTCAAGAAAGCTATCTTCATTTTAGAAATATATATATATATATATATGTATATATATTGCAGCCTAGAAGTGAACATAACTGAAGTGGTAGCACAGGGGGTACAATGGATCTCATAGTTCTGATCATCTTAAAATCATGCTTCCATGTTGGAGTCCAAGGTTAGTGTTTGTTTTTAAACTACTGTCTCTCACTGCTAATCTTTCCAGCAAAGTCAAGGACCTACTTCCGTGACCTTAGAGGTCACCTGATAGTAAGTAACCCTTTCTGCCTTCTACAGCCACATCACCTGTGCTTTACAGAAGCTCCTTGCTTGTAAAAAGAGAGAACTCCCCGCTTTCTGCGTCACTGCTTAAGGCACAGCTCGGTCT
>NW_020175018.1:15909101-15942927 GCF_003031525.2 Neophocaena asiaeorientalis asiaeorientalis
GCAGCACGTTCTACATTCTCCACCTGGAGGATTCCTCTCGTAACTCCTCCCACCCCCATGCCCAGGTCAGCCCCCTGCATGCTTCAAGTCTTTGGGTTCCAGCTTAAATGACACTTCCTCAGGGGATCCTTCTCTGACACTCCCCCCGGCGCCCCCATCAGTCAGTGCGCCCTTCATCTCACCTCTTAGGGCACTTTTTTAAAAAATAAATCTTTATTGGAGTATAACTGCTTCACAATACTGTGTTAGTTTCTGCTGTACAGCAAAGTGAACCAGCCATAGGCATACACATGTCCCCATATCCCCTCCCTCTTGAGCCTCCCTCCCACCCTCCCTATCCCACCCCTCTAGGTCATCGCAAAGCACTGAGCTGATCTCCCTGCGCTATGCAGCCGCTTCTCACCAGCCAACTATTTTACATTTGGTAGTGTATATATGTCGATGCTACTCTTACTTTGCCCCAGCTTGCCCCTCCCACCCCATGCCCTCAAGTCTATTCTCTATGTCTATATTCCTGCCCTGCCACTAGGTTCATCAGTACCATTGTTTTTTTAGATTCCGTATATATGCGTTAGCATACGGTATTTGTTTTTCTCTTTCTGACTTACTTCACTCTGTATGACAGACTCTAGGTCCATCCACCTCACTACAAATAACTCAATTTCGTTTCTTTTCATGGCTGAATAATGTTGCATTGTATATATGTGCCACATCTTCTTTATCCATTCATCTGTCGGTGGACACTTAGGTTGCTTCCGTGCCCTGGCTATTGTAGATAGTGCTGCAATGAACACTGTGGTACACGTCTCTTTTTGAATTATGGTTTTCTCAGGGTATATGCCCAGTAGTGGGATCGCTGGGTCATATGGTAGTTCTATTTTTATACTTTTTAATTCTCTCTGCGTCTCCCGTCCCAGTTGTAATTAAGCAATTTTTCCCAGTGATTACTTAAGGTCTATCTCCTCAACAGGTCTCTCCAGGGGACTGCATGACCGCCTTCTTCAAGGCTGAATCCCAGCAACTGGCCACGATGCCTGGTATCCACCAGGCACTCCTTAAATATTTGCCGAAGGAGCAGACAGGACATTAAAAGTAAGCTATGCAGACGCCAGTTAGGCAGTTATGAAACAACTACAATGCAAAGTTCTCTTTAGCAGGTGAAGATGTGACCTGTTGAGTTCGCTACATCAGCCATCAAAAGTCACTAACAACGGCAACCACAGAGCCCCTCAGAACACACCTCAAAGAAGGCAGCAGAGTCTTCAAAGTCTTAAAGCTTAGTACGCAGCTACAAGATCCCTGCATCTGTTTTAGGAGAAGCTCGATGCTTCTAAGAAGCAAGAGCGTTCTGAAGGCGTGCATTGCGTTATTGACATGCCCGTTTTCAAATGCTGCTTTTAATGAACTAATTAATTCTGCAAAAACATTAGTACAAAGATGTGTGCTATCAAATCAGGATTACAATACCAAAATGCTAACAAAACAGAATGTGGAAGACATTTCTAAAGATATCGGCTTTGCAAAACATTAGTTGTCTCCCCTACACACTGAAATATACTGCAGAGTATCTGCTATTAAAGCCTTAAAATAACTTGCTGGACAGATGGCTTAGTTCTCTAAAGTCTGACCCCTCCTCAAAAGAAAAAAAACCAAAAAAACCCCAACAAACCTGGACTCTAGCCAGTGATCCCGTGTCAGCGAGACGTTTAGCAGCTCAGACCAGATTTAAAGAGCGTTTACCCCACACAGTGTGTATGATACATGCTGTTCATTTTCTCCACCTGTACAAGATTTGAAAGTTAGGAAATCATATATTAATAAGGGAAAGGGTAATGCCCAGCAGATAACAAAAAACAAAAAAAAGGAGTAATCTGCACCACCTGAAAATAACTTAAGATTTTCCTCCACACCTGTCCAGAATGATGAGACCAAGAGGACTTTGCCAGTGGGTGGAAACAGAAGGGGCTTTGTTTAATCACTTCATGAGAATGAGACTGCCTGAAACCCCAACTATCAATCTCAATATGCTGAAGAAACAGGATTGGAAACTTAGGTCAAACTTGCTCACTTCCTCCACTTTGTTCAAATTTCTCAGGTTTGTAAAATATTTGTATCATCACGTAGGCCAGAGATGTTTAGTTATTCTCTAACTGTACGTAAAAAAGCAAGACTAGACGAGTGACAGACAGAAAGAGAAGCTAAGATTCCTCCACCATCTCTCACCACACTCCCTCCCTTGCCACCTCTACCCAGCTAGCTAGCTACCTACTGTTATTCTCTTTCAGGAAAAGACACTCAAAACTTCAAAATCTCTTTATGGAAACTCAACACCTAAGCAGACATGGCTGTCAAGAGTAGGAAGACCTGCTTCCTCAGAGTGGAACTGTAGCCAGGCCACAGAAGTAGAAGGGGAGCTTTCCCCTCTTCTCTCCTGAGTAGCTTATGAACTTTGAACTACGTGAATGTGTTACCTGAACAAATCTGGGAGAACCACCTGGGCAAGCAAACAAAAGCTACCTCCATTTCCATAAGTTGAAATAAATGCACAAACACTCACCATATACTGAAATACAGAAACTAACCTTCCTTCTTCCATTGGGTGTCAAGCAGCCCAGTAAGCCCTGAGTATGTATGAACTGGAACACATGGCAAATACCATCATAAAGGCAGAATTCTTCTTATACACGATTTAGCATGATTTAGAGAGGTAAAGAATTCAGTTTGTAAACTATCCCTATTATCTATTAACAAATATTTATTGAGTGCCTATAGTTGTCAGTAATTATTGTGTTCAGGGAATGATCTTAAGTGCTAAGGATTAAAAATAAATAAATTGTATTAGCTGGCTCACAGCAAACTTCCTCTGGAGGGACAGGTCCAGTCTGTGCTTTCTGCTGGAGAAGAGTCAGGTTGAGCAGGAAAGTAGGCCTTGCTTTCCAGTTTTCAAAGCACTTTTGTATTCTTTATCTCATTCGATCTCTCACTAACTCTGTAAAGTAAGAAGGGCAAGTGCAAAACTCCTACTTCATAAATGACGGAAAAAAGGAGGTTAAGTGACCTGCCCGAGGTAACAGCGCAGCTAAATGGCAGAGCCGGGCCCAGAACTGATGTCTCCGATCCCCATTCCGGGGCTTTCCTGCACATCACAGTGCTTTTATAGGTCTGTGAGGACTGCACGGAAAAAGCAGATTGCCTTTTTGTCTTTCCCCGGGCTTTATGAGACAACTGAGAAAGTTTTGAGTAGAGTATTGACAAAATGGAATCAATGCATGATTTTCTCTCTTCCCAGTCGTTCAGTAAATATCCACTCGGTGCCTAACTGAGCCCAGGGACACAGTGATGCTCAGGTGGTCTCCGCCCTCAGGGGGCTCACACTTCATTTGGTTACAAGCCATTTTCCTTCAAGATCACAGGCTTATTTCCAGGAAAAAACAGGACAACTAAGTTAAATTTCCTTCCATTCCCCAGTTGGGAGAAAATTAAAGCGCAAAGTTGGTAGGTTACAGGAAGGGGTGAAAGGTGAATACTTGTTTTGCATTTTACTTTACATTAATAACTAAAAGGTAGACGTTTTTCTCAACGTCTGTTCTTCTTGCATTAAAAATTTATTCCGGGGCACTTCCCTACAGTGGATAAGTGGATAAGACTCTGCACTTCCAATGCAGGGGGTCTGGCTTTGATCCCTCGTCAGGGAACTAGATCCCACATGCGTGCTGCAACTAAGAGTTCGCATGCCACAACTAAAGAGCCCATGTGCTGCAACTAAGGAGCCTGCCTGCTGCAACTAAGGATCCCCCGAGCTGCAACTAAGGATCCCGCCTGCCATAACTAAGAGCTGGTACAACCAAATAAATAAATATTTTTAAAAAATTTATTCAGATATTGGTGGGTCCCAGTTTTCCCTAAAATGTTGAAACAATGTATTAAGCTTGGGAAAGAATTATGATTTCACTCAACATCTACCTCCTCTGCGAGCCCTTCCATGTTACAGAGAGGGAAAAAAACCCCAAACAAACAAAACACCCGTATCGAACTTTCCAGCAAGACCAATTTACAATAGTTGTTAAATCAGTCACCTCTGTCGGATCTGTGAAAATGACCCTCAGAGCTCACAGCCCGCTCCCTTTCATGCTGGGTTCCTGTAACCACACTCTCCCCGCACCCCTCAGGGGAAGGGCTGGCCTGGGCTACTGCACTAGTCCCTGTGTTTTCCCACACCTGCCTGCACCTCTGGAAACAGGCCCTTTAGAAAAGACTCCTCAAACTGGAAACCGTCCCTTTGCTGGAGGCGGCCTCCTGGAACTCTAAAACGTTCCCCTCAAATAAATCCTATGACGTTCCAACCAACCTTGCAATTCTCCCGCTAGAACAAGAAATCGGAAAAATAAATTCAAAAATAGTTCAACTAATTGAGAACAGTAGTGACACGACTATTCTAAATTGGTAATGAAGTAAAACTTCACATACACTCTGCTTAGCACTTCAATTCAACATCATTCGTCTAACAAGTGTCTCCTGGAGTGTTTTAACTGTGGACGTGACTACTTTTGAAATTCATGGCATTTAAACAGAATAATGGGATCATAATGAAAGTATCTGCCTCACTGAGAAACTGTTACCCAGTCTTCTCCTCCTCTCACCCCCCCTTTCTCCTTAAAGGGGCCATGCCCCTCCACGCTGCAGGCACAAACCATTCCTTCTCAGACCACTGCCAAGCGCTAGTTTGCTTTTCCCTCTAAGTTCACTGTCCAGTTCACATTTGCCCCAGACCAACAACTTCCAAAGTGTGACATGAAACTCACAGAGTGGCATGTGGGGTGGTGTTAGGTGATCTATGGATGAACACTCTCAATGTATATAGAAAAGTATGTAAGTAGCCAATAAAACCTGTGATCTCATAGATATTACTTCTTAGAAAGGGGCTAAGTTTTAAAAATGAGTTTATTTAAAGAAAAATATTACACAGATAATAGAACAGCTGACCAAAGATTGTGGCAAAAATCCTATAGGTGGTTGAAAATGACTGAGTGTAGAAACGCCCTTCAAATAAGGCAGGTAATTAAACAGCTTTGTTTCAAAAAGGTTTTGCTTGTCTTTGTAGATTGCGGGGTTTTTCCATTCTTAATGAATCTTCAGTTTTAGACCTTAAAAAAAAGCAAGTTTTCACCCATACATCTGGAGCTATTGAAAAGAGGAGATATAGCTAAGCATCCTAGGAGGGGGTAGGTGTTTAGGTCAGCAATACTGCGAGGCAAGGGCTGTGGCTGATCCATCACCCCGGGAGCTGACTACACTAGAAAGCGCATCTGGGAATCTGCTACGTGAGCACGGGACCAGGGCCTTCTTCACAGAAAATAAAATGGCTTCCACTCGGGCACCAGCATGCACGGCCACTGGCTCCAAAATTCCTTTTGCCACCCTCGAAGGAGTTAAAACTTGTACCAGAATATATTTCTCCCAGTGGAGCCAAATCTAGGACTCTACCGGTGGCAGGTAACAGATGCTTACGGCACCCTGAACAAACTCTCAGAGGGCGCCCCCTACAGGTTTACGGTGGCCTCACCAAACCGGAGCCGACTCAACATTCACCGTATTGCCGTAAGCTGAGAAATCTTCCGGCAGTCTTTCAAATCCTGGCACAAGCTTTTACATTGCACATCAGAGGAGAAATAAAGTTAATCAGTCTGACCCTCTTGCTCACCCCCCTGCGCCCTGCCTACGTGTTCCTCTCCCACAGCACTCCCATCCCAAGGAAACTTTCCTCTGCCCAGGGAAAGGGGAAAACTTCAGAGGAACAAAGCCCATCATTTACAACAAGGAGGGTCATAAGAATGATTTGAAAAAACAAACAAACAAACAAAAAGCTTGGAAGGGTGACTTCATCCAGAAAATGTTCCTCAAAACAGTAGATAACAGGCCTCTCAGTAATGAACACAACAAGCAGATAAAAATCAGTAAGAATAAAGATTTGAACAATACTCTCTACTAACTTGACCCAAATGACATATATATTCTATGTCCCCAAACAGTAGAACACACACACTTTTCAAGTGCAAATGGAACATTCATCAAGACAGACTACAAGCTGGGTCTTAAAACAAGTCTCAAAATTTTACAGAACGTGTTCTCTGACCACCACTGAGGTTAAAAATCAACTTAAAAAAATATATCAGGAAAACTCCCCCCCGATATTTAGAAATTAAACAACATACTTCTAAATAACTCATGAGACAAAAAAGAAATCACAAGGGAAATTAGAAAATATCTTGAACTGAATGATCATAAAAATATATCGAAATTTGTGGGATGCAGCTAAAGCCAGGCTTGGAGGGAAATTTATAGTTTAAAAGACCTTAAAGAAAAAAGGAAAAATGACTGAAAGATCAAAGATCTAAGCTTTCATTTTAAGAACTTAGAAAAAGAAAAGCAAATGAAACCTAAAGTAAGAAGGAAGGAAGTAATATTTGTAAATGAGTGAAATACAAAACAGATTAAAAAATAGAGAAAAATCACTGAAACCAAGAGCAGATAATTTGGAAAATAAATAAATAAAATTGAGAAATTTCTAGCTAGACTGATCAAAGAAAAAGAAACAAGACACAACTTACCAATATCAGGAATGAACAAGAAAACATCACTCATTCTAGAGACATTAAAGGGATAATAAAAGAATATTACAAACAACTTTATGTACACAAATTCGACAAGTTAGAGGAAATGAACAGTCTTTGAAAGATATAAATTATATAATTGATATAAGAAGAAATAAAAATCTAAATTGCCCTATATCTTTTTTTATTCATTAAATTTGTTATCAAAAGTCTCCCCATACAGAAAACTGATTTGATGGGGCCAGAGTGCCCTCATCCTGAAACTAGACAAAAGCAAGTTACAGAGAAAACTACAGACTATATTCCTCATAAACAAAGACATAAAATCCCTTAACAAAACATTAGCAAACAGAATCCAGCAATACATAAAAAAGACAAAAAAGTCATGATCAAGTGACCTCTAGAAAGGCAAAGTTGAATTAACACTGAAAAATCACCCCATGTTGTGGTATATACATAAAATGGAATATCATTCGGCATAAAAGGGTGCATTTTGTGTAAATTATACTTCATTAAGGCTGATTTTTTTAAATGTTTAGAATATGTGTTGACTTCTCTGCACTACCGCCAAATATTAATGGGGTGAGAGTCAAATTAAGTCATTTTAGATAAGTCTTCGGGAGACAAGGAGAGAGACTGGATCCACTGGGGACTCTAGGTGGTGAGAGCTTGGTTTGCTGCACTAAGCCTGTGTGAGTGTCAGGAAGACCATGTGCAACGATGCAGCCCTAAACCAGGCGAGGGGCAGGGGCAGCACGTGCAGTCACAGTGCTCAAAGGCTCAGGTGCAAAGTTGGGTTTCATCATCATCACTGTCTTCTCATCAGAGCCTGGGACCAGTCCTTACAACTTCGGTGTAAATGGACATGAATCCATAGAAAGTACGAGAGGAGATGCCGCCTTCACATACCAAACACGCCCACAGCAGCAGAGTTTCAGCAGGACAGCCTCATACTGTGATGCTCTGTGGGCCTCCGTATTTGCCCACCTGGATTATTAAGCATTTCACATGCATTTAAATATAGAAAACATTTTGGATATGTTTAGACCTGTACATTACTACTAAAGCAAGATATTTCCCTGAGAACAATTTTTGGATACTTTCTTTTCAGATGGAAAGGGAACAAATATTTTAAGAAGGCAGTACTGTAGTTTAGATCATAAGATCGCGAGTCGCACTGGATGGGTTCAAGTTCTTAGCTCTACTAAGTGAGGCAAATTACTGGCGCCACCATTTTCTCCATCACCCCATCTTAGCCCAAAGTGTGTAGGGCAGTGTGCGTAGCTGAGAGAATCCTGGATTAAGTGTAGAAAGATCTGGGCTCTATCCTGGTTCTCCTGCTCACTCACAGGGCCACAGCGGGCAAATCATCTAGCCCTTCCAGCTCTGGTTTCCTCTTCTTTGGACTAGATGATCTCTAAAGGTCCTTCCAGCTCTGGTCAGTTCAATATACACTCCCTGAGAGCTTACTATATGCACAAAGAAGCAATTATACAGTTTCTAAAGACTATCCATCTTCGAATGGTACATATGGTGATTATCACAGAAAATTCAATCAGTCAGAACACCCCATTCCTTAACCTTTGTGAATAACTGAAATCTATTGTACTTTAGTAAGATTCATCAGTGTTTTAA
Organism: Neophocaena asiaeorientalis asiaeorientalis; assembly: GCF_003031525.2. Classification (NCBI taxonomy): domain Eukaryota; kingdom Metazoa; phylum Chordata; class Mammalia; order Artiodactyla; family Phocoenidae; genus Neophocaena; species Neophocaena asiaeorientalis. Next base: position 15,917,348 of record NW_020175018.1, read on the forward strand.
CAGCAAGACTATTTCAAGTATACAGTCCTGGCATAAAACATATTGCCTTTGTCACTGTCTAGTGGGGCCCATTGCTAGAAATGTCTGAAGAAATGTATAACTAGAAAGGATTCCTGCAACCGAGTCTTAGGACTAAAGATGAGTGTCTTAACAAGAACCCCAGGAAACAGCAATTCTGTAATCAAGGAAATTTACAGGAAGGATTCTACCCACTAGAGCTCACATATGAATATTTCCTGTGGCTGAGCAGAATGCTCCAGGGCTCCTGTAATTAACGGGCACACAAGGAATACATCTTTCACCTGAGGATCTGAGAATAAAATAGATAAAATCAAATATTTACTTGAATGCTAATGACTTTAGGAATAGAAGTCAGGAACATAAGCATACAGGTCCTTAAATTCTTAAACTTCAGACACCCACTCTCGTAAACAGAAGATCTGCTACAACAAACAGATGCAGCCGTAACTCAGATTTGGTTACGTTATATCCATCACTCCATGTAATGGTCCAAATATCACCACATACACCTACCCTATGAAGGCTTTAACTCAGTTCTGACCCGTGAAGGGGGGTGTGTGTGCGCAGGTGTCCATGTGCATTGGGGACGCAGCTCATAGTGATGCAATGTCCGTTTCTCCTGCTCGGATCCCTCCGTTGTCCTCGACACGGAGGACTCAGTGTCACCCTGTGAATGAGTCGACAACACAATGGTGTCCAAATCAAACGCTTGGAATTGTGTTAATCCGGAGGATTACGTGTAAAAGGAGAGGGAATCATTCCATTTTGGTAAAAAAAGGTGTAGTACCAACGTGAATAATAACAAAGGGATGACAAATTGGAGGGTATGCTTAGAAGATGAACACACCAAGTAATCCTTTTTGGAAACAAGGTGTACAAAGACTTCACGACCAGGGGAGAGAGTCTGTCTCTAACAGAGAGGAGATGATACAGCTACTCCTGAAACGTGCAAATGGAAGTTGCTGAGTGAAGACAGATCAATTATTCTCGGTCGATGAGAATAATGAGAGAGTTCCAGCAGGGAACACCGAGGTTAAATATCAGGCACAACTTTACAAGTGGAAGCATGCTAGCAGAGTAGAGAGGCTGCCAGGAGGCAAGGAAGTGACCGCCTGTAGAGGCATTCAGGGTTAAACCTGACACCTGCCTAATTATGCCTGGAGTTATTCCTGCCACAGTTCAGGAGAACAGCAGAGATGTGCCATCAGAGAGGTCTGTTCTGATCTAAAGGAGGATGAAAACAAGGAGGTTAAACTCCTGCTTTTCAACACTTTTAACCCTCTGATATAAGTGAGGGTTTTGCCCACTGGGCAAAACTCTTGACATTTAAACCCATCACAAGCCTGTTAAAATGGCCTGCAATATGCTGCAGCGGGCAAGAAATCAAGATAATGGCGACTTGTTTTGGAGAAAAGAAAGGCAGCCGTCTGGGAGGTCGCTCTGGGTGATACACACCACACCCAGAGAACAGTATGTCCTCCCTGCCCGCAATGCTCTATGACATTTTTCAGTCCTAATTCAAAGCTTCCTCTGTTGAGTTCCAAACGGGCACATTATTTGTTGTTAAACAGTGTAAAGTGTTTAAGCTTGATTAGCACGACTCAGAAACTTTTCATCATTTTCAGGAAGGTTCCAAGGGCCTGCTGACCGCTCTGGGAAACACGACTTTTTTCAGATTTCCACTGTAAATGATGACTGACCATTGGCCTCTGCATTCCAAGGCCTAATGAAGGCGGCAGGGTACAGGGCAGAACTCGCACCTTCATTAACTAGCTGAGGGATCCCGTGCTGGGGAAAGACCTAAGCTAGCAGAGCCCACGCATGCCCACTGGGACCCAAACGCTCTCAGGCTAAAAGGCTTTTTGCTCACTCTCTGAGATGACAGCGCATCCAGTGTCACTCCCAGCACTTTTTTTCCTCCATGAGAAGGACTTTAGTGAATCTGCCATTTTTGGAAATACAGTCCAAGAGTTGACAGATTTAAGAATCATAATAATAGCCCCCCCAAAGAATCATATAATTCTGGAGCTGGAATGCAACTGGGAGGATGGCTAGTCCAAATTCTTTACTCTTTGGAAGTGAAACTGGGGCACAGAGGCTGGCGGGCTTGGGTAAAGCCTTCTAGCTGGTTGTAGGCCAAGCTGGGATTAGAATGCAGACCTTCTGAATCTCTTCCGGTCCTAGATATGTGGCTACTAATAAATGTTATGAACCAGTAAACTCTTCCAAAAGACAGATTTAAGAGCCTCTTAGAGTCACAGGTAAAAAAGTCGTCACTGTATTTTTCCACTGCAGTTTTTACAATATTCTTATCCACTCTCATTTTTCCAACAAAACATTCTGGTCATAGTTTAAATGTACTTGAAATTATGCCACACGGTTTGGAGAAATCTCCTCGATCTATTTTCAAGCACAGACTCTGGAGAAATAATGAGTTTGTGTTAAATGCATGCTTGGACGTACTCAACTCAATCTAGGCGGGATGCTGCCCCATGCTCAGTATCTGCTTTAGTATTTTCTGAAAAACTTTTGGGAAAAAAAAAAAAATCCAGTTACACGCATTTTCGGCACTCTTCCCTTCAGTGAAGAGGTAAAGCTGGATGAAGAGTAGAGTACAATGGTTTCATTTTATGTGGATTTCAAGCAACGGGCTAATGATTTTCATTCTGCAGATGTGGATGACACTTCAGCATCGATTCAAACACGCTGGATTCATCTATTTTGGTTTGTGAGGAAGTTTCTACTCTAAAGATAAAACTTCAAAAACGGAACATATATTTCGAAAACCTGTGCTGCACTGGCCAGTAAAATATTGAAGCCTCATGTTCAACGAGACCATTTTCAAGCCATACGTCACTTTCTGTTTGGGTCCAACCCAACTGTTTCAAAGTCCATTTTGACAGTGTTCAGGGATAATAACAACCGTATCATTCACAGGAGCCATGTCCAGTCGATTTCTACAGAGAGTAAATGGAATGTTTCCAAATAGATCAAGTTTTAGTGGCGAGAACAAGGACCCCCTGGGGTTAGTATTTCTGAAACAAAATGGCCAGAAATTAAGTTTAGATAATTTCAGGGTATATTTTTCAAGTGTGACTGGCTCAAAATGGGAGGGCCGCCACCTTAAACATGACATTTTTTAAAGCCCCCAGAAGCAGCAAGCGGAAAAAGAAGATGGGAACAACCATGATTCCTGTGTCATGGCAAAAGGATTTCTGATACCGACAGCTGTAAGGGGCGGGGCTCAATCCCTGCAGCCTGGCCTCATTCGTCTACCGCTACCGGACAATGGGCTCTTCCTCGTTAGCAAAGGTTTCAGAGGCCTCACGCCTATGTCTTTGGGTGCCTGAATTTAATTTTATCCACTTTTATGACGATCTTTTTAAAACACAGACATATTGATTCCTAACAAGAAAACAAATTTATTTTATTAACGTTAGAGGCATCAACTCAAGCCCTTGTGCTTTATATTTAAAGTTGTTTTTTTCCGGTTTCTTTTCCTGTCATGTAAGCATTGGCTCCGGGCTGTTGTGAGTGTGTGTGCTGCATGTTTCCAAACGCGTTACCCTGACAACCCAAAGAAAATGGGCTCTGCAGGAGGGTCTTTGACAGTCTGGGGAAATGACAACAGCAACATCAGTGAGGCCCTCACTCGTGCTTCTTGGTTCTTGACTATGTAACAATTTGTTATGGGGGCCAGAAACGGAACAGTGACTAAGTGAGTGCGCCCCTATACGATGCTGGTGACCCACCTGGCATTAAGTCCCTCCAGTCTGGCTGTGAGGCAATGGAGAAAGCAGCAGAGATGCTGAAAAGGGTGAACACATGGGCTCTGGGGAACCTGGGCAAGTAAGTAAACACTCTCAGCCTCAGTTTCCTCAACTGAAAAATGATGGTAATGGCTGCATTTGGCTCAGAAGGTTGTTAGGATTAAGTAAGGTGTGAACTACTTAAAACAGTGCCTGAAACCGGGTAATTACTCAAAAAACGACAGCTGCCTGAGGTGGTGGTAGTGGCGGTGGTGGTGGTGATGTACGACTGTGAGGCAGTATCCCGGCTCATCTGCGCCTCTGTTAATTCCTTCAATGCCAAGATGGTCAACGAAAATTTCATCCACTGAAGGCAAATCACTTTGGCCCCTTGTCAGGCCCACAAATAAAGCACCATGGGGAATTTTTTTTTTTTTTTTTTTTTGCAGTACGCAGGCCTCTCACTGTTGTGGCCTCTCCCGTTGCGGAGCACAGGCTCCGGACGCGCAGGCTCAGCGACCATGGCTCACGGGCCCAGCCGCTCCGCGGCACGTGGGATCTTCCCGGACCAGGGCACGAACCCGTGTCCCCTGCATCGGCAGGCGGACTCTCAACCACTGCGCCACCAGGGAAGCCCACCATGGGGATTTTTAATGATGTAAGAACAAGAGGAAGAAGAGGGGAGTTGGTGGTGGTGGTGGTGGGGAGGTCGTGGTCTTGTGACGTTGGTACCTAACCCCTGTCCCAATCTCTCTTATTTAAACCTTGAACCAAGGATGTGCAATTCTTATAAGATGGTGGTCTCTTTTAGAAAGTGGACAGCATAAGGTTTAAGCGCAAGCGATCAAACTGGTCTGCTCTGATGGAGTCCTTCCGACACAAGGACGTATTAACCATATTTCAATCTTTCCCACAGCACTGCACTGATGCACGTTCAATGTTACGTTCTAAAATACCTCAACCCCTCCAGCAATTCCATTCTCAGTTATTTTAAACTCACTGTATTTATGTGACTGTACCTTTCTCAGGAAAGGTTTTTTCAGAGTGTAAGTATATAAACTTAGAGATATCATGTATGCATTATGAATTTTATTTACCTCGATCTATATCATTTACAGGTATTTTCACTTAATGTAAAAAAGGTTTGGGAAGGTGAAAAAATTCAGATCCCTTAATTTTTTCTTTTGCAAATAAATTATTCACGAAGCTCTCTCCCTCATTCCCAAATGGTTAGGTTTAAACAACTGCTTAAAGTGCTGTTTTTAACTGAAGAACACATTATTCATAAAGCCTGCAGCCCAGGAAACACTTACTTGCTAACTAGTCATTTTCATCTGATCAATGACTTCACAGCGATGAAACAGACCACAGTGGAATATGCTTCCAGCACGAGGCCAGTGGCATTAAGAGCCTGCCTCTCATAAACGAAGCAAGTTGGTTAATGGTCATTTTATGGTCCACTTATTACCCTGAAAACCTATCACAGTGTGGCTTACTCAACCTTATCTGAAATGATTTGGGGGCACTAAGCACAGTGGAACCTTCCTGTAGCAGGTCAATGGATCAATTTATTTATTTCCAATTTGTTCTTTTCAAGTTGAAAAACCACTGAAGACTTTGCAATCAGCTCAATAACCACGGGGCGAGCCCGTCACACTGGATCTGGTGGTCTCAGCCCTGTTCTGGCATCTACGGTTCCTGGGTCAGTGTTCTGGCTCACAGGCGGCCCCAGAGCCGAGTCCAGCAAAGACACAGAGCCTGGCTTTGTCTCCATGGGGTCTACGTGTCCACCAAAATCTTGGGCTATCTTATGTTCAAAAGTATCGCCGGGACTTCCCTGGTGGTGCAGTGGTTAAGAATCCGCCTGCCAATGCAGGGGACAGGGGTTCGAGCCCTGGTCCGGGAAGATCCCACGTGCCGCGGAGCAACTAAGCCCGTGCGCCACAACTACTGAGCCTGCGCTCTAGAGCCTGCGAGCCACAACTACTGAAGCCTGTGCACCTAGAGCCCGTGCTCCACAACAAGAGAAGCCAGCGAGATGAGAAGCCCGCGCACCAAAACGAAGAGTAGCCCCTGCTCGCCGCAACTAGAGAAAGCCTGGGCGAAGCAACGAAGTCTCAACGCAGCCAAAAGTAAATAAATAAATAAATGTATTAAAAAAAAAAAAAAGTATCGCCGGGCTTCACTTTTTCTTAAACACAAACCCAAAGTTAAGAAACAGTTCAAACAACAAAAAATAAAGGATTCCATTTAAATGACGTCTCGGCCACTCTCATTTTTCGATACGTATTCTCAAATTTCTCATAAAAAATGTCACTAATTTTAGATGTCACCAACCCTCCTCCCCAAAAAACTGGGGGAATTCTCTTTTTAAATTACTGTCTTTCAGATATTAACGCTCCAGTGCAGAGCAACCAAGCATCAGCAAGACAGCGGGTGATAATCAGAGATTCAAGAGTCTTTAATGATTCTTGGTGACCACGGGTATCTACAAGTGCGATATGGTTCTGTCACCTGAGATTAAGAGTGCATTCCTGCTAATCCCAAACTGAAGATTTTAAGGACCGGGCAGGTGGAAGTTTTCTTTTTGCTGAATTTCAAGTCACTTGCAATAGGGCTAAAAACTCAATGTTGTCCCTAACGTAAAGGAAGAACGACTTTTACAGTTTCTGAGGATTCTTTTGCTCTTCTAGTACCATTTCCAGTGACATGGTTGAAAGTAAGAATTTGGAGTCTTTGTGTCAGTCACCGTACTGATGCCGGGCAACATCGAACGGCGGACAAGAACCTGGACTCTGGATACTGACTGCCCTAGCTCAAATCCTCGCTCTGACTCTAACTAACTATGTGACCTTGGCTGAGTCACCTAACCTCTCTGTGCCTCATGTGTTAAGGAAACATGTGTTTCCTTAACATAAGGAAACATAATAGTACCAACCTCACAGGGATTTTGGAAGGATTAAATGGCTTAATAAATGCAGAGTCCTAAGACTAGAGAGAAGCAGCCAGTAAGTACTACCTGAATGCTCGCTAGAACTTGACCTCTGTCACCCTTCACTAGCTGTGTGGCCCTCCTTCACTTTCTCTCATCCCAGTTTCTTCATCTGTAAAACAAGAACAATAATAGTATTTTCCTCAGAGCGTGGCTAAGTAGCACTGCATGTAACGAGTGCCTGGCACAGGGTCTGGTACACAACACGTGCTCCATGTGCACAGTGACCACTGTCACTGTTATCAGGAATCGAACACTTCTCACATCGCGCTCTACTCCACGCAAGAATCTTCGTGCTTGAATAAACAATATGCCGTAAGCTTACTCAAGATACAAACCCTTCGCCATTCCAATTTGTGGGTGTTAATTCAAAAATTTCAGAAATGCCTGGTACTATTTTTGGAACTGTACTTCACCAAGAAATCTCTCTTAAATGTATCCCCCAAGACACCACTGCTGTGAATCAACAAAAAAAGTGCTCAACGGCTACTTGCAAATGGATAATTGTCAAATTAAACCGAAGTGCATTTTTTTTTAAAGGTATCACTTCTGCTTTCATTATCAGATTACATTTATAGCAGAGACTCCAACTCAGAAAACACTTGTGTCTCATGACTCTTACACTCAGCGGCTGGAATGGGTCTTAAGCTAACAGATATCTATCAGAGCTGAAAGGAACCCAACCCCCTTATCTTCTGATGGATGGAAACCTAGTGGCATTAAGCAGTAGGCCCAAGGTCACGTAATTACTAAGGGCAGAGGTAGGGCAAGGATCTTGCTTTGCTTCTGGTTCCAAGGCCGTCTTTCTTCCCACTATATTAGAAGGCTCTCCAATGCAGACATTCTCTTTGTGAATGCAGAGTTTGCACTGTCTTAGACGCCAGTTACTACTCTGTCTTTAGCCACAGTATGTGTCCACACACACGGTGCAGTGAGGGACTGCACAACAGCAAGACAGAGACTGAGATGTCAGTCCTCTTTGCTGGGACATGGTAAACCTAGATTTGACAATGTCTGATGATACTTAAGTCAGTATATATGACATTACTATTTTAATATCTTGGATTTTTTTAGTTTAAGCGGCTTTCAAAACATTTTAGAGAAATATTTTTCTTTTACTTATTTTTCATGGTAATATAATCATAGTAAAAAGGGTTAGAGCTTTTGGGGAAAGTTTCACAATTTATAGGGTGGCCAGAGGGGTGGGGCCTTATGTGCCCTTGATTCACATCTACTGTCATGGGGCCACCGCCATTCTAGCCCAGTGGGGATTCAGGAGGGAGTAAGACAGCCCTGACAAACAACCAGAGAATGAAGAGAAGCTTCTGTTCGGGTGGCGATGGGCATCATGCACAGAGCTCAAAGGGGGTGAGATGGCGGCGTATGAGGGTGGCTGCGTCGAGGGTGGTCAGCAAGGCCTCTGAGGCAACATTTAATCAGATGGGGCCAGCATAATTGTTGGAATCTCTCTCAATCTCCTGGAAGCTAGACAGAGCAACTAGAGAGCAACAAGTGAGAAGTGGATGAAATCTTCAGTAAAACCTGACTTTAACAATTCCCCACGAACCACAGAATATAGGTGGGCAGGACTGCACAGGGTCAGCAGCTGGGAGGCTGGGCGGTGGGAGGGGAAAAGGGACAATTGATTGGCCCCAGGGCCACACACCCCCAGGCCACCAGGAGACATCTCCTCCAAAAACAGGGGCCCTAACAGAGCGGGAGCCCTGAAACCTGGGGCTGGAACAGCTGGCAAATTGAGTGCGTCTTCTCACTGTCTGAGTGAGGAAGATGGCAGATGCCCACGAGGGCCCCGCGAGGGCTGATGGGTCAGCCCAGGCCGTAGAGCCGTCCAGCAAACACTCCACTCAGAAAGGCAGGTCCCTCACTCCTGAGGGCGCGTGCTGGGAGTGGCAATCCCATGAAGCAGGAGAGGAAGCCCTGAAGGGCAGGAGGGCGGGCCGTCCAGAGCAAGTGCCCAGCAGCAAACACAGCACCTAAAGGCCGGGCCCCCAGCACCCTGGAAGGCCTGCGCGGCATGGAGCTCTGAGAGGCGGATGCCTGGGTCCTTTATGAGATGGGGAGGCCACCCGGGCCGTCACGCTCCCTCCACAGATCAGGGAAGTCCATCTCCCACCCCGGGACGCAACAGAAATGCGACCCTGCCCCACTCAATACGAGAAAAAAGAAGGTGCAATTGAACAGACCAGTAGTCCACACCATGACAGAGTGACCACAAGCAGATAAAAGCTTAACCAATTATTTCACACGGAGCTAAAAGAAATTAAGAACACAACTAACTGATGGTTTGAAAAAAACAGCACAAATCAGAAACAGAAGTTCTCAGAAGTGAGACGGCCTGACAACAAGAACATATATAATGAGAACTAACAAAATTCAGGAAAATGTGAGAACTACTCTCTAGAAATCAGACCAAATTAAAAGAAACGTAAGAGCAAAGAGCCATCACAGAAAGCACAGTAAGAGAAACGGAGGTGAGGAGAGACAAGTGAGGAGTAGGAGAATCAAATGTGCTGTGTGGACCTTGGTTGGATGTTGATAAAAAGCAAGCCAACTGGGCTTCCCTGGTGGTGCAGCGGTTGAGAGTCCGCCTGCCGATGCAGGGGACACGGGTTCGTGCCCCGGTCCGGGAGGATCCCGCGTGCCGTGGAGCGGCTGGGCCCGTGAGCCATGGCCGCTGAGCCGGCGCGTCCGGAGCCCGTGTTCCGCAGCGGGGGAGGCCACGGCAGTGAGAGGCCCGCGTCCCGCAAAAAAAAAAAAAAAAAAAAAAAGAAGCAAGCCAACTGTAAAAGGACATTTTCAAGACAACTGGGGAAATGTGAATATGGGCTGAGTATTTACATGATGTGAGGGAACTACTGTTAATTTTAAGTGTGATGATGACATTGTGATTATGAAGTGAATGACCTTATTTTGTAGAAACAAGTATTCAGGAGTAAAACGACACGATGTCAGAGATTTGCTTTCAAACCTTACAGCAGAAACAACTTTAAAAAAGCAAAGATAAAAGAAGATAAAGAAAATATGGCCAAATATTGGTGATTTCGGATTTAGGGGAAACGTTAATTGGCGAGGGGTACCTTCCTGCTGCTTGATCAGGGGAGAGCAGAGGAGGCAGAAGGAACAGTGCTGAGACTCAAGGCAGGAACTAGCTTGGAGAGTTCCAGGAACAGGGAAAAGCCTGTAGCAGGTGCAGGGTGACAGGGGTAGGCGTAGTGGGGAGGGAGGTCATAGGGGAGGTCAAGGGGGAAGTGGATAGAGCTGAACTAAGGAACTAAGCAGGGGCCACATTATGTAGGCCTTTGTAGACCAGGAGGAGGAGTTTGGAATTTGTTCTTAACGTGATGGGAAGCCACTGCAAGGTCTAATCATTAGGGACAAAGTTGAATTTATGTTGGAAAAACACTGCTGTGTGTGGGGGCAAGAATGGAAGTAGGGAGACCAGTGAGAGGGGTTTGCAGGACTTCAGGTGTGAGACGGGAGCAGCTTGGACCTGGGCCACATTAGTGGTGATAGAAGGGTGGGATGTGACATGTAATTTAGAGATACCGCTAGCAGACTAGATTGGGGGGAAGGAAGGGTGGAGGTGAAGAAAAGAGACATTCACTCTTGGATTTTGGCCATCATAATGATCTGTCTAATTGCAATCTTTTCCCAGAAATGAGAAGAAAATTTCCCAGTTCTCTATGGTTATCTCTACACCGTGCTCTATGCAAAGGGCCCTCTTTCTCTAAAATAAAATTTCAAAAGCACTATCAGATTTAAATCACCGTCAGAAGTCTGATTTACACACGCCCTGGCTCAGGCCACTCCCTACACAGATAATGAAGCCATAAACACACAGACTATGCAGGTAAGTGACAGAGGAGAGTTTACTGCAAGGCCCACTACACTCTCAGTTAAAAAAAAAAAGAAAAAAAAAATCCTACATTGGCAATTGCTATCTTCCCCCCAAGCATCTTAGCTCTAGCACAGGTGTCTTCTAATTGGATTTGTTCCATCACAAACCTGAAGGTTTCAAATGTAAGAGGTTTGAACCATCGAATATTTATTTCAGATCCTTTCGGAGGAATGAATACTAAAATGATCTGTCCCTTCTCCTTACGTGGGAAATGAGGTCAAATTTCATATTCCATTTCTCATTGGAACAAGTCCTCACTACAAAATAGTGTCTTTAGGTTTACCGAAAACTGACAGTTTTAGCAGGCTATTCCTCTACCAAACACTGATTTTCAGAGATGTACTGTAAGCAGAGGGACAGACAGTCAAGCAGGGATGTCTACGTCGTCAAGGGACAAAGAACAGAAGTATCTGCGAGGCAGCGAAGAACAAACGTTACTTCCAGCAAAAATCAGCTCCTCAAAAGCCAGGCCCTCCTCCTGAGGGCCCCAAAGTCCAAGGTGACATGACGTGTCACCTGTGCTGTGAGTCCCCCCCAGCACCCAGCACTGGGCCTTGCGGACACGGGGGGCTCAGCAAACATCCACTGAAAGAATGAACGAGTGTTGCCTTTGATTCTAACGGTCCTTCTCCCCTGAACCCTCCAAGCCCCTGAGCTGAATGAAGAGAGGCTCAACTAGGGGCAATGCTCCAGAGGATACAGGTGGAGAAAACCCCTGGTGACATCACAGAAAGAACTGTCGTACCACAGAAGCTACGGTCTGGATGCTGGGCAGCCTACCGAGCTTGCTCCATTGGTCCTGTTCAGAAAATCAAGAACAAACTCAGCACCAACCGACAAAGGGAAGAAGTGGGAAACGTATGATGCAATCATGGTAAGTTTTTCAGGAGAATGGTGGAGGAAATGGGTCACCTCCCAGCCACTGAGGAAAAAAAGAGGCACTGTGGGCATGAAGGTTAAGGCCAAGAGGCTGAGCTGGATACGAGCCTCGTTATCAAGTAGCAAGTGGGCCACAGTGTCTAAAATTTTCTAGGTCTTTATCAGGTAAAGAGTAAGCAGCTGCATTATTCCAAATAAAAGGTGGGGTCCTTAACACACACTTCATTTGTTTTGAAGCATTTAAAATGATAAAATTAAGCCTAAATGTATGCAGGAAGGAAGATAAGGAATGTTCAAACACCATTTATCTAGTATCCACCTGTAAAGGAATTTTAAGAACAGCATGTCATATCATGTCGTAATATAATCAATCAGCAAGCATTTAGAAACAAACTTCACAGCTTTAAAAAAAATTGAGAATTCTTTCCAAAGACATACAGATGGCCAACAGGCATATGAAAAGATGCTCAGCATCACTAATCATTAGGGAAATGCAAATCAAAACCATAGTGAGATACCACCTCACACTTATCAGAATAATTATAAAAAAGACAACAAATAACAAGTGTTGGCAAGGATGTGGAGAAAAGGCAGCCCTCGTGTACTGTTGGTGGGGATGTAAATTGGTGCAGCCATTGTGGAAAACAGTGTAGAGGTTCCTCAAAAATCTAAAAATAGAGCTGCCATATGATCTAGCAATTCCACTCCTGGGTTTTTAGCCAAAGAAAACAAGAAACACTAATTAGAAAAGATTTATGCACCCCTGTGTTCGCTCCAGCATTATTAACAGTAGCCAAGATATGGGAGCAACCTAACTGCCCGTGAATAGATGAATGGATAAAAAGGGTATGGTATGTATGTGTACACACACACAAACACCCGCAGGAATAGTAGTCATAAAAAAGAATGAAATCTTGCCATTTGTGACAACACGGATGGACCTAGAGGGTACTATGCTAAAAGAAATGTCAGACAGAGAAAGACAAATACTACATGATTTCACTTAAATGAAGAATCTAAAAAACAAATTAACAAATATAAAACAGAAACGAGTTACAGACACAGAAACAAACAGGCAGTTGCCAGAGGAAAGGGTGAAGGGAGAGGAAAGAGGTGGGGAGATGAAGGGGTACGAACTTGCAGCTGCAACATAAATGAGTCACAGGTACGAAATGTGCAGTGTGGGGACTACAGTCAGTAACTACGTCGCATCTTTGTACGATGACATACTGTAACTAGACTTACAGTGGTGATCATTTCGAAATGTACAGAAACATCAAATCACGATGTTGTGTAACAGGAACTAACAGTCTTGTAGGTCAATTATACTTCAAAAACAAACAAACAAACTTGCAGAAGAAGAGACCAGATTTCTGATTATCAGAGGCAGGGGTGGGGGAAGGGAGAACTGGATGGTGGTCAAAAGGTACAAACTTCCAGTTATATAAGATAAATAAATATTAGGGATGTAATGTAAATACATTAAATACTAGGGATGTAATGTAAAGGTAAACATGGTCAATATAATGAACACTGCAGTACGTTATACAGGAAAGTTGTTAAGAGAGCAAAGCCTAAGAGCTCTCATCACAAGGAGTAAATTTTTTTCTATTTCTTTCATTTTGTATCTATATGAGATGCTGGATGTTCACTAAACTTACTGTGATAATCATTTCATGATGTATGTAAGTCAAATCATTATGTTGTACACCTTAAACATACACAGTGCTGTACGTCGATTATATCTCAATAAACCTGGGAGAAAAAAAAACTGAGAACTTTTTTCCAAAACGGATTATGTACTTTTATTTTTTTTTTTTTTTTTTGCGGTACGCGGGCCTCTCACTGTTGAGCCCTCTCCCGCTGCGGAGCACAGGCTCCGGACGCGCAGGCTCAGCGGCCATGGCTCACGGGCCCAGCCGCTCCGCGGCACGTGGGATCTTCCCGGACCGGGGCACGAACCCGCGTCCCCTACATCGGCAGGCCAACTCCCAACCACTGCGCCACCAGGGAAGCCCCTGTACTTTTCTATATTGAAATGTATAGAAGGTCATTACTATTACAGAATTTATAAACAATTTAATATATCAATAAAAAACTGCAAACACCCAAATGCCCAGAACAAGAAGATAATTGACATTAATCACAAACCATCGTCCTGTCACCGATTCCTATCTGGAGAAATCCTCAACTCTGTCAGTGTACTTTCTTGCTTCAATAGTTATCTGTCCATTCCCTCTTTCTTCCTGGTAACCCAAACCCTAACTGTGTCAGATATCATCCTGCAGGGAAGGCAGCCTCAGCCCAAGCCACAGCTGGAGGGTGAATCCAGTTGAGGTAATTCTGGGTCCCTGGGCAATGACCTAGATGCCAAGGGGCATTTGAGTGATGTGCGACCTTTTGGCCAATGAGACTCGTGGGGAAATCAGCTGCAGGGCTTCTGGGAAAGGTTTCCTTTTTCTTAACAGGAGGCACCAGAAATAGGCAGAACCACTTCCATCTGGCCTTTACCTTGTCAGGACCAAATGGGCTGCAGCCATCTTGCAACCGTGAAGGGGAGAAAGACTAAAAGGACAAAGGTCAACATGCTGAGAAGAGCAGTCTGGAAAGATGATGCCCACGAGCTACTAAATGACTGTATTTCACTGGATTCTAAGATACACTCCTCCCCCACATTTAATCATCTCTCAAACCAGATGTCTTTTACAATCAATAGTATGTCATAGTTTAATTGGCGGAGATTTTTCTTTTTCAGTGGAACGTAAAATGAGGGCACATCTTACAGATGGTGACATCTTAGATTTGATTAAATATAGTTCACCACAGCGCACTCCCTGTCTTTGAACTTCCTGTTATAATAAACTGGCTTGTAAATAAAATGTCCTGCTGTTTAAGTTAGTTATACTGGGGTTTCTGATACGTGTGGAGTAAGGTACCAGGCTTAACTGATATGCAGCCGTCCCTTGATATCCACAGGGGATTGGTTCAGGACACCCCCCCTCGGACACCAGAATCTGAAGATGCTCAAGTCCCTTATATTTATATAATGGTGCGGTATCTGCATATAACCTACTCACATCCTCCCGTATACTTTAAACCATCTCTAGATTACTTAATACCTAATACAATGTAAATGGTATGTATTCAATAAATAGTTGTAAATACAATGTAAATGCTTTGTTGCTTTTGGGAACTTGCTAGAATTTTTTTCCTCTGAATATTTTCGATCCGCAGTTGGTTGAATCTGCACATGCGGAGGGCCGACTATACAGATCAAACGGGAGTAACCTGGGGCTCCCACGTGATACTGAGTCCATATACTGATTTCCATTCTCTTCCACCTGTACTACTACTAGGCTAGGTTGTTAATGACCCTAGTCAGTCGGATGTGTGATTATATCTAGCCATGTAGATAGGGTTTTTACAGTGAGAAGGGGCCTTGGAGATTGCCAAATTTAATTATTTCATTTAAAAAATGAGAAAGCTCAGGCCCAAAGGGAAGTGACCTGTCCAGAGATGTGGAGCCAGTCAATGGCAGAATTTGAGAGTCTTGACTGTGTGATCTGGGGTGTCCGGTACGCCCACTGGGGCCTCCTTGTGCCCACATGCCCAATGGTGTAGCACAGGAGAGAAAAATGGGTTAACAGGAGAGGACGGGTTAACTCAAGCAGCATAAATTCTCATCCAGTTCATCTCTCGGGCACTACTTTTGCACTGGGTACTTTCTCACCGATTCAGCTGTGCTCCCATGATCACCCTCTATTTGTCCCTTCACTAGTCAGTGCATCTGAGATCACTTCCTCAGGGCTGGTTTTCTATGTATCTCCTCCATTTTCCATCAGTTCAGAAGGGCGTCTACATTTTTTTTTTTTTTAAGAACAGCAAACCCAAAAGGTGCCAGGGAGAACTGCGTGATTCAGGCATAAAAACTTTGGTGAGAGTGGGTGATCAATGGAACCTAAGCGATTTTCTGCCTGATACGCTTGGTTCTAAGTTTAACTCTCATCTATGTTCATGCTGACCTTTAAGCCAATGTAAAAAGCCATAAAAAGAAACTTAATTACTTTGCGGTCATTCGTAAAACTTGTTTTGGTTACTGTTATTTATTTTTTATCCTTTAATATCCTTTAATATGGTTACTGTTATTTATTTTTTATCCTTTAATATATCCTTTAATTAAAGGATATATTTAATATCCTTTAATATGGAAAAGGTTTGCTGAATACTCGAGTAAGTTTGTACGGTATCGTGGAGCCAGTACTTTTAAAAAGGAATGTATCTCCCATTTTATCGCCGAATAAACAGCAGGTTAGCGTCACGCCTCTATTATAAGTTCCCCTAATTTTTAATATTGTAAGCAATCACCCCTCTGTATTACAAAGAGTATATACAGGAATGTGGTTAGTGGGCTGTCCAGACCGTGTTACTTTTCCTTTAAGCTTGCTGGCCAACCCCATTGCTTATTAATTCCTCCAACAGACAGTGGGCAGAAGCAAAGACAAGTTCAGCTACACGCTAGTGTTGCCAGAAAAGAGGGCAGGAAAGACTGGGACACATGCGGATGGTCATGTCCCAGGTCTCAGGACCGCCAAGCGTGGGTTCTTGGCTCCGTGCAGGAAAGAATTCAAGGGCTAGCCATAGTAAAGTGAAAGCAGGTTTATTTAGAGATACATATTCCATTGACAGAATGCGGTCAGTCTCAGAAAGTGAGAGCAGCCCTGGGAGGAACACACTCCACAGACAGTGTGAGCCATCTCAGAAGGCGAAAGGCCCCCACATTTAGGGCGGTTAGTTTTTATGCGCTGGGTAATTTCACAGGCTAATGAGTGGGAGGATTATTCCAACTATTTGGGGGAAGGGGGCGGAGATTTCCAGGAATTGGGTCACTGCCCACTTTTTGACCTTTATGGTCAACCTCAGAACTGTCACAGCACCTGTGGGTGTGGCATTTAGCTGACGTGTTAATGAGCGTATAATGGAGCTCAAGGTCTAGTGGAAGTCGACTCTTCTGCCATCTTGGACCTAGCTGGTTCTAACCAGCTTATGTCATGCCCTATGGCTGTGTCCTTCTTTGAAAGGTTGTGCCTGGCTCCCTTCCTGTCTCACCAGAACACCAAGGAAAGAACTAACAGAGAAGAAAGGAGACTAAAACTAAAACCAATGGCTACAGGGAAGCACAAGTTTGATAAAAGTCCTGAGTTCTCATCCAGTTGCTGCTTCTAAATAAACAAGCTTCATAAAGTCTGAGCAAATATTATCTCTCTTGGTTTCAGTTTAAAAAGTAGCTGTGTCTAGAGTCATTCACTCTTTTAACCAACATTTACCACATCCTGTACTGTCAAAAGCACTGGGGGCACAAAGATGAACAAGATACAAGCCCTGCCCTCAAAGAGTTCCTGGTCTAGAGAGGCAAAGAGAAACATCCACGTGGAACACTGGACAAGATAAGGAATGACCCAGACAAGAAACACATGGGCATGATGAGGATACAGATGTCTTTGGGATCAACTGGGTGTGAAACAGGAGGGAAGGGGGCAGGGTACAACCTTTAAAAGAATGACACAGCCATAGGACATGACATAAACTGGTTACAACCAACTAGGTCCAAGATGGCAGAGGAGACTTCCGCTAGACCTTGAGCGGCAGTATACGCTCCCTGTAGCACGTCAGCACGCTAAATGACACACCCAGAGGTGCCATGACAGTTCCGAGTTTGACCATAAAAGGCAAAAAGTGGGCAGTGACCCGATTCCTGGAAATCCCCGCCCCTTCCCCAAAACAGCTGGAATACTCCTCTATTCATTAGCCTATGAAATTACCCATCCCTATAAAAACTGACAAGCCCGGTACCCTGGGGCCTCTCTCGTCTCTTCTGAGATGGCCCACACTCTGTGGAGTGTGTTTCTCTCTAAATAAAGCCAGTTCTTACCTATCACTGTGTCTCTCACTGAATTCTTTCCGCGATGAGACATCAAGAACCGATGAGACATCAAGAACGTGAGCTTCATTAAGTCCTGAGAGCAGGTGTGTGATCTCAGTTAAAAGACCATGGGTTGGGGCCTCCCTGGTGGCGCAGTGGTTGGGAGTCCGCCTGCCGACGCAGGGGACAGGGGTTTGTGCCCTGGTCTGGGAGGATCCCACGTGCCGCGGAGCGGCTGGGCCCATGGGCGATGGCCGCTGAGCCTGCGCATCCGGAGCCTATGCTCCGCAGCGGGAGAGGCCGCAACAGTGAGCGGCCCGTGTAAGACCATGGGCTCATGTCCCAGTCTGAGTTTCATGGTTTCAGGTGCAAGGGACAGGAATTCACTAAAACTAAAGGAAAATGAGGGAGTTCATTGGCAGGACACCCAGATGTCTCTTGCAGACCCAAATAACAGGAAAGCTGCCAGTCTTCCAAGGGAGAAGGCCTAAGAACTGAGGGGATCTAGGCAGCATCTCTGTCTATCTCAGGGCCAACAGCTATTCCACTCAGCAGGGTCTGTGATGGAGGACTGTGGGGTGTGAGGTCGGCAGCTTGTGTAGGAAGGGGTGTGAGGGCAGAGGAACTGGTGGAGACAGAAGGTTCTATACGGACCAGAGTGATATTACAGAGAGGAGTTAAGAGATCTTAGAACTACATTAGTCCAACTTCTCATAGTTAAAAGTGAAGAATCTGGGGTGAACCAAAGTCTTGTGGGCCCAAGTTCACCTGGCTAAATTGAGAGAGCCCAGAAAGGACCAGCCTCTGGTCTCTCACTAAGCCCAGGAATCCAACCACACCCCTACTCTAAAATGCTATGATGCAAGAGATTCAGTTATTTCTCCATTACCCTAATCAGCTGGTGATAAGTTATGATATTAAAATCAAAGGCCAACGATTCTCAAAAGACATGAAGCCCCGAGGCTTGGTAAATACTCTGGATAGCAGAGTCCAAATCCAAAGCGATGCTAGGAAGCCAGAAATAAAAATGAACAGAATTTCTCAAGAAGCAATTTAATAAAGATGGATGATGCACTGGGACTGACATATATACACTATTGATACTATGCATAAAATAGGTAACTAATGAGGACACACTGCACAGCACAGGGAACTACTTAATGCTCTGTGGTGACCTAAATGGGAAGGAAATCCGAAAAGGAGGGGACATATGTATATGCACAGCTGATTCATTTTGCTGTACAGCAGAAACTACACAACATTGTAAAGCAACTATACTCCAATAAAAATTAATTTAAATTTAAAAAGAAACCAAAGGCCAAGAGGAAAAAAAAGAGAAAAATGAAACAGACATGGGTGGGGGGGAGGTGGATTAGGTTATTTTATTACTGGGATGAGTGATAGGATTAATCGAATGCTAGTCCTGAAACCAAACAATGAACAAATGTTATCACTAATCCAATCTTCCATTACTGATAGGCCGTGCCAATGGATTAAAACCAATCCTGCTGGGATAAACAAGGCAATCTGGGGAAGTGAGCAAAGTATCTTCAAAGTCTCTTTTCTTTCTTGATAAGCTGAACTCTTGACTAATTTGCCTCATCACTTGCTTTTTAAAAATCTGTAAATATAAACTGTTTACGGTGATTCTGGAAATAGCTACCAAATTTATCCAACCAAATAACAAACACAGCAATAAACTAAACTTGTTCTGAATGTAATCTACAGTGCTATTATCTAATCAGGAAAGACTAAAAAACAGATCATTATGTAAGAATGCTGTAAAAATAAAAGAGGAGAGCACAACACAGTTATTTCAAGATTCTACTTGCAGGAGCTCCATTTAAACAGGAAAAGCACTAATTGGGACTCTAGTAGCAGCTGTACTACTTTGATGTCAGTGGCAAGGATGAAGTTGAGCAGAATTCTTTACAGCCCTGCCAAGCCAGAGTTAGGGAGGTTAACCCTTAGGCAGCTCGTTCATCCAGTCCTGGTTTCTGGAACCCTATTCAAAAGTTGCTTCTGCAGGAACACTCCACATGTGACACGTCCTCTGACTGGGGTCCCTGTGACTATCACAGAGCAGTCAAGTAGCAACTGAATAAGTCAGATAAGGAAGTGACGGCTCCAGAACCCAAGGCAGTCAGGTCAAAGCCTGGTTTCTGGAAACGGAAATGTATTGAAGGATCGAAAATTTGGTTTCCATTTGCCATGACTGCTGTAGCCTTATACAGTCTCTCAGGGCCTTATTTTCCTTGAGTGTAAAAGTAAGTTGGTCTGTTATGGAGCTGGATGGTGCTAATGGCTACACAACAACGTGACAGTACTTAACACCATTGAACTGTGCGCTTACAAATGGTTAGGATGATACATTTTAGATTATGTGAATTTTAACACGACTGAAAAGAAGAGAAAGATCCAAAGAAAGTAATTTGGTCCAGATGATTGCTAAGGAGTATTCCAGCTCCTTAAAGACCAAAATTAGGGCAATGTGATTTATCCAGCCCACCCGCTACAGGCTCTCGGTGGTGCAGACCAACCTGCTCTTCTGGCTGGCCCCTGAAGAAGGCCTGTCCCCCCACTCTCTCTAGTAGGGGTTCTGGAACCCACTCCACCCCTCAGCTCCCCAGTAGCCGTGGGCTGCTCTAGGTCCATAGGAAGGACCTAAGCCATCTCAAAAATGAGTGTTCCTGACCAAAAATTTTAAACTTTAATTTAAAAATAATTAGAAAAAACGGTGAATTGGTTATTATTGATGGATGCTAGAGAATCAACCCTACTTTGAAAACTGATGGATAGCTCTGCCTGTCCTAAGTAAGCTGCACCACTGGATAACCAAGCAGTTGATTGAGGGGAGTGAGTCCTTACAGAAGCATCCCCGCGAGTAGATGAGCAAAGGAATGATAGCGTTAATATACTGCGTTGCCAAGAAAGTTGGTTCGGGTTCTTCTCTAACATCTTATGGAAAAACCTGAATGAACTTTTCGGCCGGCCCAATATTACCACTCTGCGCCCTAACGACTCTAGACACTGACCATAAACAGCTGCTGGCATCATCAAAAAAGAGAGACAACTAGACATTTTGTGCCTCCTGAGAGAAGACAATAGCATTGATGAAGCAGCCTTGGCAAAACAAGCAAATCAAACATGACTGACCAAGCTTCTTGATCCAACTGCCAGTCTATACGGTACATACAGAGGACAGAGAAACATGATCAAGAAAACCTGGAGGATGCAATCAGCAAAACCCAGGCCATGGGAAGCTATAGGACAGACAACCTGGTCTCTTCAACAACAGCAACAAAATTGTGAGAGAAGAAAGAGAGAAAGGAAAGAAAGGAAGAAGAGAGAGACTGGAGAAAGAACTAGTTTGTGTATGCTCGAAATTCTCCATTAAAAAACTTAAAAAAAAAATAAAACATTAACAAAATTATTGGGGAAGAATTGGTAGAGGACAGATCATTTTTAGGGCAGTGAAACTATTCCGTGTGACACTATGATAGCGGACACATGTAATTACACATTTGTCAAAACCCATAGAATGTACAACACCGAGAGTGAACTCTCTGTAAACTATGGACTTTGCATGATAATGACGTGTCAATGTAGTTTCTTCAATTCCAACAAATGTACCAGTCTGGAGGGTACACATCTGTACCAGGGTACACATCTGTACCAGTCTGGAGGGTACACATCTGGAAACACATCTGCTCAGTGGCAGAGTCACTTATCCCAGAACATTCCTTACCTTCGGACAGGGTTCTTTGCACTAGACCATGTTACCTACCTCCTTGCAGAGTAGCACCTGACCCCAGGAAGACAGATGGATGGACAAACGGATAGATACACGGATGGATGAATGGATAGATAGATCTTAAAATCCACTCACCCACAGGATTCTATAGGATCTCTTTTTCCTTAGGCTGCTTGGTCTGCCCATACTGACATTTCAACTTTTTATTGAAAACAGTAAAACTATATGGATCTCCAATTGAGAATCTCAGCTCAAACTGTAACTATTTCTCTTTCTTTTTTTTTCCCAAGGGAAAGATGCCCATTCATTAATTTTTAAATTTTTTTACATTTTTTGAGTTTTATTTATTTTTTTATACAGCAGGTTCTTATTAGCCATCAATTTTATTTTATTTATTTTTTAAAATTAATTAATTTATTTTAATTTTTGGCTGCTTGGGTCTTCCTTGCTGCACGCGAGCTTTCTCTAGTTTGAGTGAGTGGGGGCTACTCTCCGTTGTGGTGTGCGGGTTTCTCACTGTGGTGGCTTCTCTTGTGCGGAGCACGGGCTCTAGGCACGCGGGCTTCATTAGTTGTGGCACGCAGGCTCAGTAGTTGTGGCTCGCGGGCTCTAGAGCGCAGGCTCGGTAGTTGTGGCGCACGAGCTAGTCTTCAAATTGCCAAAAGTACAAATATATCACTAACAAGAAAATCACTGTTTCTTGCGGGGAGGATATATAAAACAGCCTTAACAAGTGGGTAGAGGGGAGGGGAGAGGAGAGAAATCGAGCTGCTGCCTAACGAGAGCCATAGCTGTAAGCACTAAACTGCTTTAGAAATGAACCGGCCACCTAGTTCATTAAATATCAAATGCTGGGCCAGGCAAAAATTTCCTCTCGCTCAGGGCACACCTGATTTTGACCCCCAAACACAGGCTACTGCCATCAGCAGAAGGCTGCACCGATTCAGAGATTCTAGCATTCAGGAGAGCCGAAAACAGACTGGCAGGCACCAGTTCTTGTACACAGGAAGCTATTTCATGTGTCTGCACTTTGTCTTCCATAAAACACATGGGACCTTAGGGCAAAAAGGTAAGGGGTACAAAATAATATATCGCTCTTCGCTCTTCACTTACCAAGAAGAATCTGACAGGAGACACTGCTGCTTCCCAATTAGTTCTTTAAAAAAAATCAGGGCACAATATCCAATCGTTTCGTGAATTTTGCTCTTCTTGGAAACTCTCTCTTTAAAATGAGTTTTGACTGTTTGGTGGAAAAGCTGTAGAGAAACACTAGCGTGCCTAGTCCCATTTTTTCAAAAAGGCACAAGAGACGTTGAGCTTTAACTATTACTTCACTGCTGCTAAGGAGAGCCTTCTTAGTTCAGGGAATTCTGACACTTCTTGCAGGAGACAGCAGTCAGCAAAGACACAATTTAATTCCTTGTTAGTGGAAGAAACAGTTCAATGGAGCAGATTAGGAAATAAAACCCCAGAGGAAGAGCTTCAGTCACCTAAATTTTTTGACAGAATTTGCACATTTTAAAAGCAAGGATTAAATCCCAGGTTTTCACCAAAAATCAGCAGAGCTTTCTTTCTTTCTTTTTTTGATTCTATTATAAATGGAATTGTTTTCTTCATTTTGTTTTCTGGTTGTTAACTGCTGGTGTATAGAAATACAACTGGTTTTTGTGTATTGATCTTGTATCCTACAACTTTGCTGAATTTGTTTATTAGCTCTAATTGCTATTAACATGTGACCCCTGCGCTAGTCCACACACTTTCTTTCATCCCCATTTAATTGTTGAAGAGACGGAGTAGCTGGGACTTGCCCAAGGTTCTACTGCCTCTTCCAGCTGATCTCCCACCCAGCTTAGCGCTCCAGCTCACCCCCTTAACTGAACAGGTTCTTTTCAGTGGACTATGCACACACAAATTCCAGCAAGTGCCCTCTGCAAAGCCTCCTGTCCATCTCTTCCAACTTCCCAATCCCTACCTCCTATTTGCCTTCTTTTAACCATTATCACGAGCCCAGCTGGACTCCCACCCCAACCCTGGCCCTCAGCTCTAGCTGTCTGGTCACAGAGATAACGCTCAATAAGTGAAACCCCAGGACCCTTTACCCCCAATCTCCTACCTGGAGCAGAGAACCACAGGGGGCATCCACCACCTCAGTTCCCCCCACCCCAGCCCCTGGTAACCCTGGTCTCCAACGAAACAGCCCTTGTCTTAGGTGTCCCAGAGCTCTGCACACACGGCCCTGGCAAGATCAGACCCTTTACCTGCAACACACCTTCCGGGAAAGCAGGCAAGTTCAGAATGCAAACCAGGTTTATTTTAGGGGTTAGCCCCCCCTCCCCAACTTGGAATCTGGTTTTCATGCTCACAGAAAGGCAGCCCTAAAGGTGGGACTCCAAGCTCCAGATCCAGAGAAGCTCCAGCCTAGCTTTCTTTATCAAGAGCTAAATCTGGACAAGGGGATCATTTCTCAGAGCAGCAGGGCTCCTAACTGTGACAAAGAACACCGCTGAAATTGTTACCCAAAATATAAATATGATTTCAGAGCTGTTGGTGAGGACTCACATTTTGTGACTATATGAAACTTAATTTCACACCTTGTATAAACATTTGCTCATTCACAGCAATCGCTGCAAGTTCTAGGGAAAAACCACTATTTGTTTTAGCTAAATTACAATACATCACATGCTTCTGATTTCTGCACAGGGTGAGAGCTAAAGACATTTTCCCTCAAAACTGGCATAAGACGAGCGTGAGCTCCATGGAGTCTGGGCCCATGTGCTGAAATGAAACAAAAATACCGTCTCCGATAATGAAGAAGTCAAACACATAAGAAAATGCACAGATGATCCCAAATGCCTTTTTCTCTAGTTCGTTTATTTCAAAATGTGGCCCTTTGTGAGAAATAATCCTAACTGATGCGAGCGGCACAGCTCTTCCTTCATCAACTACTCCAAGGAGAAGCAATGACTAGTCCCAAAGAGGAGGACCAGGGGGGACTCGCAGGACTTACAGCCACCTGGGTGGTCGAGCTGGTTTGCAGCCACAACGGCAGGAAGGTGATTTACCATATGGACACAACCACAGAGCAAGGCTCCAGCGTGAGGAAGGAGGGCTCCAGCGTGAGGAAGGAGGGCTCCAGCGTGAGGAAGGAGGGCTCCAGCGTGAGGAAGGAGGGCTCCAGTCAGCTGTGCGGGCCGAGAATCACCATGCTACCACCCAAAGGCAGCAAGGGGCGCTCGGGGACAGGGGCACACTGCCAGGCAAGGGACTAGCACGCTTTCAGACAAAAACTGGCCTCAGATTTCCCACCAAATCTGACCACTGATCTGTCTTCTTCCGACTTTATTCTGAAGTGGCAGGGAAGGTGAGAAAAGGGATTCTCATCGGAAAGAAAGCACTTGGGGAAAAGAGCTTACTACGCTTAGACCAAGCCCCCCATCCCACTTAGATATGTATATGCTAGTGGCATTAGCAACAGTGGTAGCAGAGAGCATTTACTCTACACTTCGTATGTCCCTCCACGTGGAGTAGTCGGCTACATGGATGGCCCCCAACGGAACATGTCCTGGTACTTATGCCCTTGTGTCGGGCAGTCCCTTCTCCTTAAGTCTGGGATGATCCTGTGACTTGCTTCAGCCAAGAAAATGTGGCTGTACTTCGATATAACTCAGTCTCAATGCCTCAAGAATGCTACACTTTAGAAGGAAAATTTTAAGACGTGTATGCAAAATTTAGATATAAAAGCCAACTTGCCAACTTTCTCATTTCCTAATCATTCTGTAAAACTTTTCCCTCACTAATAGGTACTGTTAATTGCCTGGGAAGAATCTCCTTTTATGTCAGCAGTAGTTCTTATTTCAAAGGCTACCTGTAATGCTTTACAAAACTGGCTTTGACTTTGGTGTGACACAAATATATGGAAGTTTATTACTACATTAAACCTAGACTTCCCTTCCAGTAATTAACAATAAATATTTTTAGCATCTGAAAATGTGCATCTCAGACAGATATGTAAATATTTAGCGCCATCCTTTTGAGACTGTTAAGTTTTCATTTTCAGTCATGCAGGCGTATGTGTGTTTTCATTAATAGCCTAATTATATCGAATATTTTCATTCTGCACAATATTTTGCTTCTATATTTGAAATAATTGAATTCATCTTTGCTAATGAATGTTCTAAATGGACATTTTAATAACTGAAATCAGCACATATTGTAACCCTCAGAACAATATATAAAACAAGGACGAATGTTTGTATTACACCAAGGCAAAACTGCCCATGATCAGTAGCTTGGCTCAAGGTCACATTTCAGTTTAAATTCCTTGTGTTGCTCCAACTGATTCTGAT
>NW_020175018.1:15943109-15954428 GCF_003031525.2 Neophocaena asiaeorientalis asiaeorientalis
TTACCACGCTGAGACCAGTTTTTTACCTCTAGTCTCACGAATAAGACCCAGCATCTTCACTTGCTGTTCAGGGCCCCGCTTGTCTTCACAACCTCATATTAATGCTCCCCATTCTTCTGTGGTCCTCTGACTGGAACTTCTGCCTCAGAGGCCTACATGGCTAAGCCTCCTGTCACATGTGCTCGAAGGTCGCCTTCTCAAGGAAGTCTCCCCTCACCATTCCTTTAAGGCAGCTCTCCCAGCTCTTCTAACATTCTATACATCACTTATTTATTACGGGTACTATCTTCCACACTCTCTCTGCTAGGAATGTAGACTCCACGAGGAAAGGGGCTCTGTTTTGTTCATGGAAATATTCTGAGCACCTAGAACCAGATATACATATATACACACATACATATACCAGACACTTAGTAGATATCTGTTTAATCAAGAACGACTTATCTGCCAGGCACTGTTCTGTTCTAGGCCCTGGGGCTACGGCAGTAAACAAGACAAACAGGGTCCCTCTTGCATAGAGATTTCAGCCAAATAATTAAAAAAAAAACAAGACAATAAACCAACAGAGAACAGCAGACAGTGATGAGTACTACAAAGATAATTAAAAGGTGGTATGGTAGAGAGTGACTGGGGAAGCTACTTTAGACTGTAGTCAGGGAAGGCCTCTCTGAGGAGGTGATATCTCAGCTAAAAAACTGAATAAGGAGATCTCTGACTCTTGCACATGCTTGTTTTACTTTCCATATCCCCGATCTGTTGTGGGCTAAGGCAAGTCACAGTCCGCTCCTTCTGCCCAGTCTCTGTTTCTCCTGGCACTTCTTGCCTTTATACGGTCAGTACTTTGGCCCCAGGTTGACCTGTTATGGCCTCACTGTGGACTGTACACTCTGTTGTTATGATGTTTCCCTCTACAGCCATTTACGCCGTGTGTCTTTTATTTTATATAATTATTTTTTTGGCCGCGTTGGGTCTTCGTTGCTGCACGCGGGCTTTCTCTAGTTGCGATGCGTGGGGGCTACTCTTCATTGCGGTGCTCGGTCTTCTCATTGTGGTGACTCCTCTTGTTGCGGAGCATGGGCTCTAGGTGTGTGGGCTTAGTTGCTCCGCGGCATATGGGATCTTCCCAGACCAGGAATCGAACCCATGTCCCCTGCATTGGCAGGCGGATTCTTAACCACTGCGCCACCAGGGATGTCCCACGTCATGTGTCTTGAACTCAACTTTCTGGCGTTTCTATCACAAACTTAGTTTTCTCGTAGTTAGAAACGCAGGATCTGTTTTTGTCCAATATTCCTTGAATATTGTACATAGTAGGATTTTGGTTTGGGGGACAATCTGAGTCTTTTTACTTTAATAGGTATTTATTCTATTGGTATTTATTGACAGTACAGGTGTGTAGTTTAAAACTGGTCATCTTATTTTATGGTTTTAGCTATTAACGCTTTGTTGTTGTTTTTATCTCTTGCTATATGGATTGTCTTTTCTGTTGCCTTGGGGGTTTATACTGCATCTTCTTTCTTTTTTTTTTTTCAAGTTCTTTCTAATTTTACATCATGTACTTAAACCTCTATTTCTTGATGTTTAGACATATCTCCGGCTCCCAAATAAGATGAGAAAGTACGCCTACCCAAACTCAATTCTATTTGCTCTATGAATGTTTCTACATTCCCATGTTTTATAACATTTACCTTCTCTTTTTATTCTTGACAATTATTTGGCCTTGACTATTTATTCAAAACGACAGATGGCTTTGCCATTATTCACCAGAACGTAAACGTCTATATTCCCTGTGCCTAGAACAGGGCTTGGTACACAACAGGCAGTCGATATACATTTGCTGAATGTATGAAGGGACACAGTTGATCCCTTGACTCAACTGGATTTTTGTCATTAAGTACGTATTTGAAGAAAGGTTCATGGGCCTTTCCTAGAGCTCATGCTTTATCCCTACCTCCTTTTTTTTTTTTTTAAAGAACACTGCTAACACTGCTATTTTTCTATATAACAAAACTTGGCCGAATATAAAAATTCTTGGGTCAAACTTTCCACACAAATTTTGTGGTATGCTCCACGGTCTCCTGGCATTGAATGAATGCTGTGGAAAACAATCTGAGGCAACAATTCCTGTAAAGTGTGATACTTTCTCTGGTCACCAGCTTTTTTTTTTTTTTTTTTTTTAGACTGTGTCACCAGGGAAGCCCGGTCACCAGCCTTCAAGTAGGTTAAGACCCTTCCTTTGATTGACTGGTGCATCTTTTGTGGGTTTTAACTTCTTTTTTGTTTCTTGCATTAAGTTTTATGAGAAGAAGCCTGGTGCAGAGACCAAAAATCCAGGAAGTTTTTGAAACAAGGAATAAGCAAAGGTATAAAGATGAGAGAGAGCAGAAGGATATGGGAATGAGCAACTGTGGATATGATGTTTCTCTAAACCAGCCCCGCAGAGGAATTCACTCAGTGTGGAAGCGGGGATGGCTGGGAAGATGGGCCGGCAGGAGCTGGAGCTCTCTTCCTTCATTCTAAACAGGTTCTATCTTCAAGAAATCACTACCTCCCCAAATATCACACATGACAACACACGAGATCAAAATGTTTTCCTGATGATAGTAAGTCAGTCTTTTAGGTATTTCAAAGGCATTCTTGCTTTCTTGCAAATTTACTCAATTTTCTATTTCCTCTTGCTTTCTATTTGCATTATCCCAACTGTCAGTAGGACAATATTTTGACACAATAGCGAGCAATTAAAATGCTACGGGCAGTCATGAAGAATTATGCGTGAAACTGGTCCTCTTCCTACTGGAACAAGTACCAGAAAACCTCATTCATCTGGATTCTACTGAGGCAGTGGGGAAAGCAGTCCACTGGGAATCAGGACGCAGGGGATTAGCTCTGGCTCCCATCCTAGCTGTATGTAAGTTACTGTGCCTCCCGAGGCCTCAGAGTTCCCAGTTAAGCAATGAGAGTATATGCCGAGGTCCCGGGCAGCAAAAAACTACTGGAAAAGGTCAGAGTTTGTGTCTCTTAAAACATGGACAGAATGAGTTGACTTACAGGTTTACAATTTGTTTTTTTTTAACATGAGCTAGGAAAATTATTTCTGTAAATACAACAGTCACAAAGTAAAATAAAATCGTGCTACTAAAGGGATGAAACCATGAGCTCTTCCTCCTTTTCAAAAATGTGTCTAGCACAGTGATTATTCGTATTTCTTTGTTTTAAAACAATGACAGTAAATACTGAGAAAACATCCTTTGTCAGCCACTTAGATATGCTTGTTTACACAGGAATAGTTATTAATGTATCAACTGTGATTTGTCCATTAAAGAAGCCAGTAACTTTGCAAACCTAGCTCTGAACGAGGATACGCAGAAGTGTGGGGGGATGGGAATGGTGCTGGGTTTCTTCATATTCATTATCTCATTCAAACTTCATCACAATTGCAAACGTTATCATCCCTATTTTGATAAATGATAACAAATGTTATCCTTATTTTGTGGGTGAAGAAACCAAGGCTATGGCAATTATATAAGTAGCAGGCGACTATAAGAAAAGAATATTTATAACACTTTAAAAATATTACATTATTCAGACTTCACTAATTAAGACTGAGCTTCCTCTTAGCAAAACCATGAAGCGACGCAACTGGTGTGGTTCTAATATTTTACCTGGAACTTCCCCCTCAGGACAAAAGCAGGAGCCCAGGATCTCCCTTGACCTTTCATCCCATAAAAACATGCCTGAAGAGGCCTCAGCAGTGGGTTCTGTGGCTGCAAGCCACACTCTGATGTTACTCCTTTGTAGGTAATGTGGTAAAATACAAAACTCAAAATTTTACCGTCTTAACCGTTTCCAAGTATACGGTTCGGTGGCATTGAGTACATTCACAACGTTGTGTAACCAACTTTGTTATTTTTAATTTAACTTTTTATTATGGAAATGTCTGAACATATCCCAAAGTAGAGAGAACCGTATAATAAACTCTCACATCAGCCAGCTCTAGCAATTATCCAACCTGTTTTATTTACCCACCCCCCATATAACCACACTTTTTAAAAAACTAAAATAGAATAACACAAATTCATTATCAATTCACCTACAATCTACTTCAGTATGATATGGCAGTATTTTAACACCTGCCACTAGGAAGCAACAGATTCACCTTTAAAGTAACTGAATTATGAGCACCCTGCTCAAAATACTTCGTTATTGACCACCTGCTAGCTAAAACCCACCTTCAGCCGGCACCCTCCCGTGCCCCTGCTTTCACACAAACCAGGCAGTTCACGATCTTTTTTTTCTGGTTGTGCTGCATGGCTTGTGGGATCTTAGTTCCCCGGGGAATGAACCCGTGACCTCTGCAGTGAAAGCGTGGAGTCTTAACCGCTGGACCGTCAGGGAATTCCAGTTCATGATCTTTTCCCATCTCCGGTTTTCCTTAGACTGTCCTCCTCCAGTCCACCTAACGTTTCCTCCTCACACCTCCTCTGTTTAAGAAAGGCTCTGCTTCCTTCAAAGTCCAGCTCCAGTCCTCTCTGCAGAGGGTCAGGACCCTAACGGTGCTCTCCTTCCCACAGGTGAGCCTACAGATACATTGTAGTAAACACCTATGGCTCATCTCCAACAACGCAGTGATACTCCAAGGAGTCAGGCCCTCTGGAACCTTCCTGCTCTGACGGGCATCTTCTGTTTTGTCCACGGGCCTCTTTCTGACCGATCCTGAGGCTCTTGGCGTGGGGTCCTGAAATTGCATGCGCTGTTTGTTTGCTCGCAAGATTATAATTTCCATGAGACCAGGGATCTTGCCTGGTTAGGTATCCCAGATCCCTAGTGCCTAGAACAGCAACCAATTCCACCAATGTTTATTGAGCATCCTATACATTTTCCAAAGGTGGGGAGAGTCTCTTATTCCAAAAAGGGTCCAGAACCTCCAGCCTAGTCCTTTTGGATCCATGCCTTGGTCATACAGCCCACTGGGTCATTGGTTTAAGGGTCACTTAAGAGGGTGTGGTCTCTTGTTTCACCCTGAATTCCATGCTCTGCAGCCTGAAAGCCAGTCCTGCCTCAGGGTCCTAGGTTCTGACCAGATAGAGGACTTCCATTAGAGCAGGAGATCTGGCCAAATCTTACCTCCCGGATGACCTCCGCTCACAATAATCTCACGAAGGACTGTCTATACAAATCGTCAGGGGCTGATATTCCCTGACTCTGAACATAGTCTCACCCTTCAATCGGATTGCAAGCCCCTCACAGTCAAGGGCATGTAACACTGTGCACTAATCAGACATAGGGTGGGAAATCCATAAACCCTTGTGGTCAATTCATTAATCAATGCCACTGGCATTACAGGGGCAGGGAACAATGAGAAACGTGGAGGTATGTAACGAGCAGAGAGAAGTGAGTCCTGTCTTTTAAATCGTAATACGGAGGCACTAAAAGAAGAGAGCCTGTTCTCCCTTCCAAGACAACTTGTGACAGTTTTTCATAACTGCTACTTGTACCCAAATATCTTTAGGGCAGACGCACAAAACAACAGACGCTTGCTATGTAAAAGAACAGCTGCATTTCAAAAAATTTCAAAAACTGCAGGTGCCATCAGAGACCTAAGTCTGCACCTGTGGAGAGAGAACTACCCCCGAGACACCACCATTCAGAACTTACATTTTAAAGCAGAGCTGTTACTTCCACATCCTCTAAGCCAGCCAGGAACCCCTTAGAAAACAGACAGGAACAACCTAATTTTATTAGTTGCTACAGAAATCCAAAGCAATCTATTTTCTAAGTCCCTATTGGAAGCAAGAAAAATACCTTTGACACTTAACCCTGCCCACACCCCACAAAGATCTGAATCAAACTCAATAAGGGTAACAGGCAAATCTCCACTGAACTTTATAAATGATCTGTCCTCTCACAAAGCCAAAGTATTAGCAATCTAACTTCCTGTTTTATGGCAACACACTTAACAAACATAAATTAATAATTTTCAAAATCAAAACGCAATAAAACATACAACACAAAATACATAAAACAGAATTTAATTTTTCTTTGAAGGTTCAGGAAGGAACTCAGATTTTTCAGTGTTTTGGATTAATTTAAATCAGGACATTTACTAAAAATGCCTATCAGCAGAGTTTTTTATAAGTTCCTTTGGTGACCTCTGTTATGATATTTGATTATTCTTCACTGCCCAATTCCTGTGATATTACCTGGAAAGAAAGCAATGTGCTCCCATGTATACTGTGTGTGTGTGTGTGTGTGTGTGTGTGTGTGCGCTCAACAGAAAAGATACAAGCCAACAGGAGACATAATTTTATCTGAGTTTTAAACTGATGAGAAAAACAGGAGAGGAAGGCCTTGTTACTGTTTCTATCACCATTAACAGGAATCTTTTTACTTTGTAGGACACAGCCGTGGAAGACGGCTATATGTAAACAAGGATAAAAATCTACAAAATTCCAATCTATCAATATTGTTTCTCTTTTGGTGCCATCTCTTAAAAGGAATGCACATACTCCTACAAAGGATAACTCTTCAGAGCCCACCTCCTCCACGAAGCCTTCTTCACTGCCCCTCACTAGAACTCCTGACCCATAATATTCATTAGGTACGTACTACTGTCATCTAAGTAACAATATGCATAGTAAATAAGCAACTAGCACCTAGTGACTGGTACTATCCTATTGTCCCGTTATTATTATCCCCATCAACCAATGAGAAAACTAAGGGTGAGAGCGGTTAATTAAGAAGCCCAGAGACACACAGAGAATAAAAGGGAGACCTGGGGTTCAAACCCAAGCAGACTGACTCCCGAAGCTATTTTCTCAGCCTATGCTTCCTTGTTTACTTTTCATATGCACTATGCTCTAAATCCCCTTGCCTGTAAATGTCTAAGAACAGGGTTCTCTGTGCTCCTAGAGTCTACCACCGTGCCTCACGTAAGTCTGCTCATAGTACGTAACACAGTAGTTTAATATCAGTTCGTATTCATTATAAGAAAAAAAAAAAAAGTCCAGACTCTTCTTTTGCAAGTCCTTATTTACCATGTTGAAAGGTTACAGAGAATGCCGCGTTTTACTGTGCTTTGCTTCATTGAGCTTTGCAGATACTGCGTTTTTTACAAATTGAAGGTTTGGGACAGCCCTGCATTGTCAGACGATGGTTAACATTTTTTAGCAATAAGGCATTTTTAAATCAAGGTATGTACACTGTTTTCCTAGACAGTGTTATTGCACATGTAATAGACTACGCTAGAGTGTAGACATAACTTTTTATTTTGTGTGTGTGTGTGTGCGCGGTACGCGGGCCTCTCACTGTTGTGGCCTCTCCCGTTGTGGAGCACAGGCTCCGGACCCGCAGGCCCAGCGGCCATGGCTCACGGGCCCAGCCGCTCCGCGGCATGTGGGATCCTCCCGGACCGGGGCACGAACCCGCGTCCCCTGCATCGGCAGGCGGACTCTCAACCACTGTGCCACCAGGGAAGCCCTAGATATAACTTTTATATGCATTAGGAAACTAAAAAATACGTGTGACTTACTCTGTGATATTTGCTTTACTGGGGTGGTCTGGAACCAAACCCACCGTATCTCCAAGGTATGCCTGTACAAAAAAGATTAATACTGGCGGTAGGGGATAGGAACTAAGACCAGCATTCTGGGTCCTAGCCACACAGTAATAGTCTCATGGCTGAGAAAGATTACAGCAGACAGGAGACACACCTCTCAGATCCCCTTTGGGAAGGCCTGGCCGCCTGGCTGTGGGGAGTGCAGTCAGCAGGCAGCCTCCAGCTGCCAGCTCATTCAGGGTCAGTGTCAGCAAGCCACTTCTCTGTGTTAACACTAATTCCCAGAGACCTAAACCTTCCTCATGGTCTCCCTGTTAAGAGTGGGGGGGACTTCCCTGGTGGTCCAGGGGGTAAGACTCCGCACTCCCAATGCAGGGGGCCTGGGTTCGATCCCTGGTCGGGAACTATATCCTGCACGCATGTCGCAGCTGAGAGTCTGCATGCCGCAACTAAAAGATGCCGCATGCCGCAACGAAGATACCATGTGTCGCAACTAAGACCCGGTGCAGCCAAAATAAATAAAGTAATTAATTAAAAAAGAAAAAAAAAAGTGGGAGCCCATGGGGGTCAGGAAGCAGATGAAGCCCTAGCCGAGGCCCGGCTTACGGCGGGTCCACCCACGGGGTCTGCGGGCGCAGCTGGCGTGCGCCCTTGAGGCCAACGTACTTGGCAGTCGGCACAAGCACCACTTCAGGTCCTTGGTCTGTGGGGTTAGACCATCCATAGTGGAGAAGGCCAAGTGGAAGTGCGATGCTGCCCTGCCCCACCCCACCACTGTCTCCCAGGCAAGACAGTAGCAGATCAAAGAGAATACTGCACCCCACGGCAATGGCAGACATTAGCACCATTTTGAAGGATCTCAAGGATGCAGAGGAAGTGGTCTCCGTCCTATCTGGACTGGTGTAATTTGCCAGTCTGACTCCTGCAGAAACCAGACAGATCCTGGAGGAAAACTGCAGACTACTGAGAGCTCAACCAGGAAGGTAGCCCTGATCACAGCCACTGTGTCAGATGCAACATCTTTTCTAGAGCAGGATAATACAGTCTCTGATCATACAAAGCCATTGGTTTAGTGAATGCATTTTTTATTCCAATCAAACAAGAAGATCAGAAACAGTTCATATTCCATGGGGCGGGACAGTACACATTTACAGTCTTGCCTACGGGCAAACTTCTGCCCTCTGTCATAATACAGTAGAAGAGCCCTGGATGTCTAGACATCCCTCTGACCGTCACAGTGATCCATGACCTAACGACATGTACTGATCAAGCCAGATGAGCAGGAGGTGGCCAGGTCGTTGGAGGCATTGGTAAGATACATGCTATGTCTTCCCCATCCATAAAAATGTTTAGGGATCCGGAGGCCAGGTGCATGCCAGGACGTCTCACTGTAGAGAGACAGCCCTCTGCAGATTTCTCACACCCTACATATCTGTTGGGTATGCTGAGAATACAAGGCCCTGACCACTCTTTATCTGGGACATCTCTCGAGGCTGTGTTTGCAGTGAGCAGCCTTGAGGGATAAGGTAACATCTCCCTGCAAATAAAGAGCAAACTTGCTGACAGGCTGCGATAATGCGGTGCGTTTTCCAGGCTCAGTGTCCCTTCCTGTGATGTAACCCACTGTGAGGGCAGGCATCCATCTAGGCCCACCCGAATCACCCCTTAAGGGATTCAGGAAACTAAGGAGACCCTGCTGACAGCCTGGCTACTCCTTTTCCTGGGACTTCTGTCAGCATCTATGTGACTGTGATAAGCTAACATTTTAGCTTGCAAAAGAGAAGCGGGGGGTGGGGAGGTAAAAGCCTTAGACTTTTCACAGCTCTTGACACCTATATAAAGTAAAACATAATGATTGCATTTTGCATCTCTTATCACGAGGAAAAGAAGCACCATGTCTGGTGGGCCTCTTCGGGTGCTATCAGACCCACCAAGTCCTCAGGTTGCACAGGCCCAGCCACCATCAGCTCTGAGATGGAAGCAGTACACCCTGGACCGAGCATGAGGAGAACCAGAGGCCTTGGGCTCTAGGGCACCACCACGCTGTCTCAGCATCCCTCCCGCAGCTTGTGTCTGTCTGTACAGGGAATCCCATACGATCGACTGGAGGAGGAGGAAAAAGCCCAAGCCTGCTTCACAGACGGGCCGCCTTGGTATGTGCGTACAAGCCAACAGTGCACGGCAGCTACGTTACAGACTCACTTGGGATGAGCGTAAAGGCCAGCGGTGAGGGAAAGGCCTCCTGACAGGTAAGGCTCAGAGCGTTCGCAGCGAGGTGTCAACCTTGTGTGGAAAAACAAGTGGCACAGGTTAGACGATATATGGGCTCATGGGCAGTGATGAGTGGTCCTGTCAGATTGTCAAGGGCCTAGAAGGAAAGACTGGAAGGTCAGGACAAGAAAGTTGAAGGTGCAGACATGCATGAACACATGGAGGTGCGCTGAAGGGTAGAAGATCTTTGTGTCACCCACCATGGAAGAGCACTGGATAATCAAGGGGAAAAGGTGACCTGACCAGTTAATATCAGTCAACCTTGTCAGCATGATGGACCCATGAACAAAGTGGCCACAGTGGCAGGAATGGGCCCAACAGCACGGACTTGCACTTAGAAGAGTTGACATAGTTACTGATGCTAACAAATGTCCAAACTGCCGGCAACAGAGACCAATACTGAGCCGTACAGTAACAGAGGTGTGGCTGACCGAGAGCGTGACAGACAAGGACATGCAGCAACAGGTCCCTCTTCCAGGAAGACCTTGCTGCCTGCCTATGGGAGCGCGGTCAGCACTTGGCCTTCAGCGGTCAGCTCACCCAGGGACAGCCTCAGAGAGCCACCCCACTGCAGTCACGGCCTTCCTGGAGCCATGTGCGTCTGCTGACCAAGCAAGGCTGGCCGACGCAGGACAGCTCTTACAGGCCATTCTCGCTCCAGAGACCTCCTGGGCTTTGTCAGGCTGTATCACAGTTTACCGTCTTCCCCTGTCCAATCATGCTTCTTCCCCCTTCCTCTGACAGGTTTTGACCCCTAATAAATATACTGCACCCCAAACTCCATCTCAGCACCTGCTACCGAAAAACCTGACCTATGACAGAGGTGAACGCAAGGCACAG
Organism: Neophocaena asiaeorientalis asiaeorientalis; assembly: GCF_003031525.2. Taxonomy (NCBI): domain Eukaryota; kingdom Metazoa; phylum Chordata; class Mammalia; order Artiodactyla; family Phocoenidae; genus Neophocaena; species Neophocaena asiaeorientalis. Next base: position 15,953,776 of record NW_020175018.1, read on the forward strand.
CGCTACCTTGTACGGCTCAGATGTGTGGGTTCTGGAGCCCCACTGCCCAGGTCTGAAACCTAGTCCCGCCACCTCCCAGCTGGGAGACTCTGGACAAGGTTTAGGCAAGGAGAGTAGCAGTACCTCTCAGAGGACAAATGTAAGAATGAAACGGGTGTCTTTTGTTTTGGCTTTCATCACTAACCAGTCCTATGCTCTTTCTTCCCTCCCTGTAGATTCGGCTTTGGTCGGTGATCCCTCACCTCATTTCTTTGAACCCAGAGTCTATAAATCTGGGCTCATTTGTAGAACAGAAATATCTGTCCCTACTGGCTGATAAAGTATTGTTTCTCTGCCAAAAAGAAGTGCTAACAGCGCAGAGCTCCAGGGCCACAAGGAGCACTGAAGCAGAGAGCTGGAATTCGTAACACACAAATGCTGAAACCGCCCTCTTCTTCTTGCAAAGAACCAGAAGCAAGGGCTGTGTGGCCTCTGCTAGGCTCACACACAAGACACAGTAAGCAATCAGTGAAGTATCCCACGTGGGGAATCTCAGAACAGCAAATGGGGGTGATGATTCTATGATACCATCCAAAAACATCACCTAAAAAAAGATGCAATTTTTTAATATCCTGTTTCGGGGTGTTTTTTCCTCTCTCTCTTCCTCCTGCGCT
>NW_020175018.1:15954533-15954822 GCF_003031525.2 Neophocaena asiaeorientalis asiaeorientalis
TGACTTCTTGGAGAAAAATGCCTCCCCACCTGCACCCTCAGCTTCCTGCACGGTGAAATGATGGGAGGGAAGCAGCTGCCTCCTGGCTCTTCTGGGTCTGGGCTTTCATGACACTCTAGACACGTCCCTCAACAACACCAGAGGTTCCTTACTGGGCAGGACAACGCCACATGCTGCCTAAACGTCTGTTGGATGAACTGCGTTAAATTCATTGGTCTTGGGAGGCTTTAAATATTTAAGTGCCCTTTGTTAAAAAAAAGTGCGAAAAAAAAATCTTTTAAAGGAGAGG
>NW_020175018.1:15954958-15985728 GCF_003031525.2 Neophocaena asiaeorientalis asiaeorientalis
AATATGGCATCTCTGGCCAAGAGAAGGAAAAGGAATTTGGTGCCCTTTATTTACTTAATTTCAGTTATTTTATCTTATTTTTCCCAAGGTGCCCAAGTCAACGGGAAAAAAAAATCTAAATCTATTTTGTTATATGTCAGATAGGAAAAGAACATCCTTCTAGAGCTACTGTGCTTGGGATTTATACTGGCTTAGTGATATGATAAAAATGAAATGAAATTTTATTTAAGACTGTGAGAGACTTACAAGTATATTTTCTTTGGGGCACTGAGATGTAAAGTAGGAGTAGATAAGTGGAAGGAAAAGGACCCTAGGAAACACTTCTGGGGCTGCAATAAGTGGTGCTAGGATTGGAGAGGGGACAAGTTATTAAATCTGTAGCTAAAACCCCCTAGGTTTCTTCTCTGGAGACATAAGTCCCAGCAAATCTAACTCTGTGTGTGGAGAACCGGGGCAGCTGTACAAGAAGAAAGTTCCCAGAGCCAAAAGTTACATTCCTTCAAAAGATCTACCTGGGAATGTCTTTGCCTGAGCCCCCAGTACATCAGGGTGGGAGAGGTGGAGGGTGCATGAGGACGTCCTGCTCAACAACACATAACGAAGTCAGTCTGCGAGCAGGGCACACAGGGGAGTCCCAAAAGGTGGTTCCATCCTATTATGAGTGTCTACCAATGCTTAGAGACTAGGATCTTCTGTAAGTTTGATCCCAACACTGGCAAAGTATCTTGCTGTGGTTATTAAACAGTAAAAAAAAATAAAATAAAAAACTAAGTTTCCAGGGACAAAGATGAGAGGGTGAAGGGAGAACAACCACCTCAGAAAAAGAGCCAAAGACAGGAGCACTGGGTCTCAGGCCCGCTCTCACCGCAGTCTCCCAAGCCTTTTCACATCACAGCACCCACAGATGACATCTACAGGACACAGTGACACAAGGAACTGCTCAAAGCCCCAAGCAAGTCTCCTTGAGAGCTGAAGGGATCAGTGTCCCTTCACTACTCCAGGAAGTGGGCTCTGGGAGAAGAGCCAGGTAGAAGAGTGAGAGGTGGGATAGAGTAGTCCCATTCAGCAGTTCCCACTTCTCAGAGTCTTGCCTCTGCCCCTTCCTTTTAGGGGTTAATGGGCAGTGGGCCTGTTTTAGGCTGCTCTAATATGAGCCACCAACATTATATTTAAGTCCGTTTACGGGGATTTTCAACTTTTCCGAGTCCACATCCTCCGAGGAGCCTTCCTGGTTCCCTTGGGTTGATTTCATATCCTTCTATTGAACCCTAATGGCCTCTTTACTTGTCTCCCCAGGGCACTCTTAGGTTCTTTAAAAGAAGGGTTATTCAACACTGAATACCCAGCATCTAGCATTATGGACATTAGATTTTAATTTAAAATTAATAAAAAACAGAGCAGACTAAATAAATACCAATCAAAGATAAGGAATAGGGCTTCCCTGGTGGCGCAGTGGTTAAGAATCTGCCTGCCAATGCAGGGGATACAGGTTCGAGCCCTGGTCCGGGAAGATCCCACATGCCACGGAGCAACTGAGTCCGTGCACCACAACTACTGAGACTGCGCTCTAGAGCCCGTGAGCCACAACTACTGAGCCTGCACCCTAGAGCCCGTGAGCCAAAACTACTGAGCCCGTGCACCACAACAGGAGAAGCCACCGCAATGACAAGCCCACGCACCACAACGAAAAGTAGCCCCCACTTGCCACAGCTAGAGAAAGCCCGCACGCAGTGACGAAGACCCAACGTAGCCAAAAATAAATCATCAAGTTTTTAAAAACCGATAAAGAAGAGCAAGAGTCTAGACTCCAGCGGTTCAGAGACCAGTACCCCTACCAGAAAAATCAGTACAAATGAAATTAAAAACCTATCCCCAGCACCAATCAACTCCAGACCCTCAGCCATGACACAAGTACAGGAAAGAAGATGGACATGGTGAAGAAAAACCGTGACACACTCAAGTAAAACCTGCAGTGTTTGATCACCAGGTGCACCAGTCCCCGATGACCATTTCCTCTGAATTCCTCACAGCAACTGTTAGAACGATGAGCACACAGTAGGTACTTGACAGATACTCACCAATATATAATAATTTATCTATGACAGGCTCTATATTAAGGCATTTTCAAAGCCATAAAGGAAAGGAAACCTACATTTCTCAGATTTTTGCACTTCACCCAAAGAAAATATACAGATGGTAAATAAGCACATGAAAAGATGCTCAACATCATTAGTCACTGAGGAAATGCATGTTAAAACCACAATGAGGGCTTCCCTGGTGGCGCAGCGGTTGAGAGTCCGCCTGCCGGTGCAAGGGATACGGGTTCGTGCCCCGGTCCGGGAAGATCCCACATGCCGTGGAGCGGCTGGGCCCGTGAGCCATGGCTGCTGAGCCTGCGCGTCCGGAGCCCGTGCTCCGCAACGGGAGAGGCCACAACGGTGAGAGGCCCGCGTACTGCAAAAAAAAAAAACCCACAACGAGATACCACTACATACCTATTAGAATGTCTAACATTAGAAACACTGACTACACCAAGTGTTAGTGAGGCCGTGGAGCAACTGGAACTCTCACACCCTGCTGGAAGGAACGTAAAATGCTACAATCACTTTGGAAAACAGTTCAGCAATTTCTTAAAAAGTTAAACACACACCTACCATATGACCTAGATATTGTACTCCTGTTTCCCCAACAAAAATGAAAGCATATGTCCATACAAAGACTTGTACACGAACGTTTATACTGGTTTTATTTGCAACAGTCAAAAACTGGAAACAGGGCTTCCCTGGTGGTGCAGTGGTTGAGAGTCCGCCTGCCGATGCAGGGGACACGGGTTCGTGCCCCGGTCCGGGAGGATCCCACATGCCGCGGAGCGGCTGGGCCCGTGAGCCATGGCCGCTGAGCCTGCGCGTCCGGAGCCTGTGCTCCGCAACGGGAGAGGCCACAACAGTGAGAGGCCCGCGTACCGCAAAAAAAAAAAAAAAACTGGAAACAGTGAAAGCGTCCAGCAACAGATAAATGAATAAACAAATCGTGGTCCACCTGTTCAATGGAATGCTACTGAGCAATGAAAAGAAATGATCTGATGCGTGCAACACTACAGATGAATCTCGTAACAGCCATGCTGAGTAAAAAAGTCACACTGAAAACCAGAATATATACTGCACGATTCCATTTATATAAACTTCTAGAAAATGCAGACTAATCTATAGCAACTAAAAGCAGCTCAGTGGTTGTCCAGGGACAGAGGCAGGGGGTGAGCAAGTTTACAAAGGGGCATGAGGAAATCTGGGGGGTGATGAATGTGTTGATTACCTTGATTATGATAGGTAAGGTGATGGTTTCACAGGTATGTCAAAAACGATACACATTATACGTGTGCCATGTATTGTATTTTTTGTACATCCCAATAAAGCTGTTAAAAAAAGCTATAAAGAAAAATAAGACACATCAGATCAGCAATGAACTAAATTGTGAACTTCTGATTTACATAAATACATTTAAAAGCATCCAAAATGACAATGCAACATGCTTAGCTGTAGATACTAGTTTAACTAGAAGGACGAACCACTAATATAAAATAAAAATACATTGAAAGGAGAAAAAGTAAAGTATCACCAGACCGTCTTATTCTGCGGACCAAAGAGTCACAAAGCTAAATAAAGCTGGTCAGGGAAATAAGGTATTGACGACACCGGATACATCTGGGAGCTGATGAGGAAGCAACCAAGTTAGGATCCACCTTTTTCTGAGTTTTAAACCCCAGCAGGTTCTCATCAGTAGCCTTGAGCAAACAGGCTCTACCAAATTTTCCCCACAACAATTATTCCCCTCATCGTATAGACGTCCTGACAAGTGTTCTCCCAGATACCTCCACCCCTGGAGTGTTCCTTGCACCCCTCCTGGAGCAGGGGTCCTGAATTTCAGGGGCAAACAGGAACCACCCTGGGAGCTGTTTAAGAATATGGATGACTGGGCCTCTCCCCACAAAAAGCTCCCTATATGATTCTAATTCTAATATGCAGCCGGGGCTGGGAATCACTGCTCTAAAGGCTCCCTCATCTCTGGAGAAGAGCTGGGCCACCACATCCGGCTGGTTGGTCCCTTTACTTGGGAGCCCGTTCTAGTCCACTACTACCCAGCTGTCAGAATGTCCCCAGAGGGACATCCCTGGTGGCGTAGGGATTACGAATCCGCCTGCCAATGCAGGGGACACAGATTCGAGCCCTGGTCTGGGAAGATCCCACATGCCGTGGAGCAACTAAACCCGTGCGCCACAGCTACTGAGCACACGCGCCTAGAGCCCGCGCTCCACAAGAAGCCACGGCAATGAGGAGCCCGCACACCGCGACGAAGAGTAGCCCCCGCTCACCGCAACTAGAGAAAGTCCGTGCACAGCAACGAAGACCCGATGCAGCCAAAAATAAATGTCCCCAGAGTGAGGACTGACCTTGAGAGCTCATCCTAAGAACCAGCAGACCTTGAGCTCAGAGCTTAATCTAGGTTGAGAAACTGCCTCCAAACAGAATGACAATGACCGGTTCCTTTACACGAAGCAAACTTGGGGAAGTGATATACCTCAAGTCTGAGGAAGCTAGAAATAAGTATAACCTGGGCTGAAAATAGGGTTTTTTAAAAATTATTATTAAAAATTCCTGTGCATCTGCCATGAATGAGGACTGTCAGAGCGACCGGCACCACCGGATCAAAACCCATTCTCCCCGAAGAGACTCAAGCTAAGAGACAATGCCATTTCCTAACTCAGGCCTGCTCCCACACTACCGAGGTCACTGTACCTGGTAAAGCTTACAGAACAGTTTTCAGCACAGATAAACAGAGATACTGGCTCGGTGCTTCTTGACTATTATAACTCTAAATAGGGACTTTCTGGGCCCAAATCCACAGGTTACTAATGGCCCACATTGGCAGACAGAGAAAGAAAGAGAGCCACGTGAAGAGACCACCAAAATTACCTTCCATTCCAAGAAAGAACAGGAAGATGAAAAAGAAGAGAGTTTCACTTAAGACCAGCGTGGGTTGGGAATGGCATAGTGTGAAATATTAACAGCCCTGAAGCTCTCTTTGTTATGCAAAAAGGGATTTTAAAAGAAGACCCAGCTTCTGTCTGATGAGTGTACTATTCAACCACCCATTTCTTTTCTTCCTTTGCCCAGGAATGGCCGGAGTGATGTAATTACCACACTAGACAGCTGTCTTCCTGGATAAGATCACCTTGTAAAGGAGAAATGCAATTAGAGGATGCAATGAAATACAATTTTTAAACTGATTTTGCAGGCTGCCACATTCGAGTTGGTGCTTAATGGCCAGCTTCTTTATTACAGTTTTCTATTTTATGCAATTTCTCTTTGATGCAGTTGAGTCTTAAATTTTAGTCCATGTCACAAAGGGTCTGAGATAAATAGAGGACAGATCAGCTGAGAAGCGAGGCCACGACCAGAACCAGACAATAAAGGGCTGAAGTGCCACTTGACGGCGGGGCAAGGCTGGGCAGGGCGGCAGTGTCCTTCGCCAGCGCTTCCTCTGCGTCCCCTCCTCCGGTCTCCCTCCACCACCCCTGGCAGAGTCTACCCACTCCCAAGACCTCTCCCATCACGCCTATACTGCTGACTGCCAAAACGCTACTTCTTCAACAACAATCCAAGCTCCAGACCCATATTTCCAAAAAAATCATTTTGTTGTGAAATTTTAAAAAATATATTCCAAGGTAGATAAACAGTATAATGATCTCATCGACAGTATTACATTCTCATGATCCAGTTTCAACAATTAGCAACTCTTTTTATCATATCCCCCAACACTTTTGAGAAGTGGAAGGCTGGAGTATCTTAAAGCAAGTCGGGTCCATCATACCGTTTCCCCAAGGCTTATGGGCACCTCCAACGTGCTTCAAAGGGAACTCATTCTCTTTTCCGTTGGTTTGCAGACAGGAGTACTTCTACACCTTTAGATTGCCAGCGTGATCAAGCATACGCCTAGCCTGTAGAGAGGGCTTGATAAATGCGTGCAGAGTGAACACTACAAACATAAACACACTCGTGCGAGCACGCACACGCACACAAGCACGCACACGTGTGCACACACAGTAGCAAACTAGACGGCATGAAGCAGAGGTCCAGACGGAGGGTCTAGATGATGAGACGGGATCCAGGACTTGCTGCTGGCTTCCTGCCACGGGCCAGCACTTCTGAGAACGGGTGAACGCAAGGAAACCCTCTGGCTGAAGCAGGGGAGCACAGTGGCTCTCCTGTCCGTCTAAAGTACGACAAATCCCAACAAGTTATGGGTTTCAGCAGGCAGCTACCAGTTGAACCAAATACGGTTCTCTCAAGGGGAGAAGGGGATCTTTTACAACACATATGCTAATGAAGCACAACGACATAGAGCATTTAAAACAAAATGTCCCTATATTTATTCTCCATAGACAGACTTTTACATTAATATTTATGAGGGATTCCTCGTTTATTTCTCCCAGAGATTTTTCTCCTGCCCAAACAGAGGGGATAAGAGAGAAGTAACATGAGCCGATTGTCTTTAAACAGCTACAAAGGACACCGTATTCATCTGCATTCTGCCACTTGGCTCATCTTCCCAACACACCGCCTTCCGCACACCAGCCCCTGCTCACGGCCCCGGGCCTGCTGCTCCCTGTGGCGCCGCTGCAAGGCCTCTGTCTGCCTTTACGGCCCTGCTGTTGCTGCCCCGGCCTGCAGATCCAATCCTACCACCCTCACTCAGCAGAGCCAGACCCACCACTGCAAATGCTCACCTGCCGGCATTCCTGCACCTGGCTCCCAGCCATTTACACACCCAACGCTTACGCTTCCAACTTATCGAGAGGCGTGAGCAGTACAAACACACGTCCAGCACATCCTGTAAAGACACTCTCACCTCATCAGCTTGAAGGGGAACCAGCCTCCAGGGCCGGTTCACTCAGCCGTCAGTATGTGAGCCAAGGCCAGGCCAGAAAGGGACACAGGGAACCCCGGTCCCCAAGGAGTTTCCAGGCTTAACAAAACACAAGGCAGACAGTGGCAAATGCCGTGGAAGGGTTACCAAAATAAAGCCGTACAGGAGTTCAGAGTTGAAGGTTTCTATCTGCCCAGTCACTGAACCACATTTTCCCTTCCCCAGTCAATGCCACAGACGGAGAAAGACACTTTCCTTCTCCACCCGCCAATAACACAAGCAATAAAAACATAAAAAAGGACATTTCGAGAACTACTACTGACTGCGTCTTCTCCGGGCCCTTGAATGGAAACTCTGAAGACCAGGGACAGGCAACAGTGGAGCCTGGGCACATAAGAAGACTATTCCACACCCTTGGCCTCAAATGCCTTCTGATTCGATTTCAAGGCAAATGGAAAACAAACGTGAGCAGCAACAAACAAGTAGAGGAAGAAAACGAAATGACGCTTGTGCAGTTGAACTTTTACAATCCAACTGGGTGAGGCCCTGGGCTCTTCCCTGTTCCCACGCTGAGGTTAAGGGTGCAGGCTGGCTGCACGAGCTCAGAATACCAGGTATCTGACCACCGAGGGTTTCTTTCTGTCACGGTGTCGAGATGGCCTGACAACATTTTATAGAGTGCTCACCCTTTTCCCAGCCACAATGATGAAAACCTCAAAATAGCTAGGCATACCAGTTCCTACCAACCTTTTAACCTGTACAAGGAAAACTGGTTGAAACTAACAGGCTGAAAATTATTTTGTTGACAAAACAGAGGGATACAATGAATTACATGATTGAAGAGCCATATCCAGGTAACCCCTGCCATATCAACACTCCTATCCAAACTCAGGACGCTGAACAGATTTAGATAAATATATTTTTTTTGATAAGACTGGTATCCCTCACTATTCCGGGACACAGCTCGTCTCATAGGAAAAAGACAAAAGAAATACTGAGTCGGACAGCTTAAACATAACTGATGTTAATAAATGAGCTTCTGTAGTGTTGGTTATTGGTAACTGATCTCTTCCTTATTAATATGGTCCCGCAATGGAGAGGGAGATTCTTCCATGTTCTAGAATGCAAACAATGCTTTAATCTTTAATTATATTCTCAATTTCAACTCTTCCGGAGAATTACAGCCACCAAGGCCTAGGATTATTTCTTTATTACACAGCCTCTCAGTGGTATTTAATAAGTATTGTTACTTAATACTTGCCAGTAGGGGAAAGGAGGATTTAGTGACTTTCTACTCAAGTTTTGATGACTTTTTGCGGAATGCGAGGAAACTTACAGCTGCAAAGTTCTCTGTTTCCTTTCGGGAACACTCCTCTGCTCACCAGCCCAAGCGCAGAGTCAGCCTGGGAAATCAGCATCCCTGGAAAAGGGGATTCAGGAAGCGACGCTGTGTATTTCTAAAGCTCACGTCAATGAACCGGTTTGCTTCTCGTTCGTGGCGTATTCACTGTCGCTTTGCTCAGAGACAAACTAAACTCTAATAAAAAGAGATGCCAAACATTCTTGTTCAAGGCTCCTACCACCATCTAAGTTGAAGAATTTAATATAAACTTATCAACATACCACCAAATTCTGCCCTCAACAAAATATCAAGATCCTCGGGAGGCAAAACAAAGCCCAAGTAATCAAGAAGAAAATTAGGTCCCTGCAAGGAAGCAGGTTCACAGCCACTATCGAACGACATCTCTATCAAGGTTTCTGTAAGAACACAGCAAATACAGAAACTTGGAGTTTCATCTCTGTGTGGCTGAGGGAAAAAACTAGTAAAAAAAGGTCTGGAAAATCAACAACAGAAGAGATAATGATGTAACAGCCAGGAAGCTACAGGAAGAGACTCTGGGTTTAGTGCGCTTCATCCTGGCAAATATTTGCCTTTCTCAGTTTAAACATCAGTGACCACGGTAAGTGGAGCCCCCTCGTTCATCACTATCGCCAAGGACGGATTCACGTCACCGCTTTGCTCTCCGTGATTCCTGTAGGTTTCACGTTAAGCAAAAGACAACAGAAGCCTCCGCCTTTCAGGAACAGAAGCTGCATTTACCACACATTTTGGAGAGAATCCAAACATCTGTATAAGCACCATGTGTAATTTCAAGTCGATGATCTTCTTGGGAATTAGCGTGCAAGGCAGTGGCAGGAAACGAGCCTCTTTCAGTTAAACTCCCAGAACCAGATCAGTGGCCACCGTACCGAAGGCAATCTGTTGTTCAAACACGGGACCCCCTAGGTGTGCGTGTGGTGTCATTATCCCTGTTACCTCCTGAATTGGCGGCCTTTCTCTCCAGCGACACTTGTCCCTGCACGCAGTTTTTGTGTGTTGTTGTTACTCAAACCTGAGGCAGGTCATCCAAGAACAGGAGCATGAAGTGAAGACTCCCCACACTCTCGAAGGTATTACACAATATTGAAACAGATGCCGAATGGTGAGGAAATGCCGCTGGCAGGCTCGGAAGAACACCAAGGAATCCTTTTCAGCAATAAAATGGAACGAAGCACTGACACACACAACACGAATGAATCTCCAAAACACCACATCGAGCAAAAGAAACCAGGAGGAAAGTATTACGTTCGGCATGACTCTGTTTAGGGAACGGGGATAGAAATCGGGGCAGTTGTTACCTGGGGTGCTTGAGAAACGGGACACATGTATAGTCAACTCCTTCAGGGAGGTCTGCGGTAAAGAGGAGAGAGGGGAGCGGGGAACTGGCAGGGGGAGGGGATTATGAGTCGGGTGTTCTCCCAGGAGATGGTTTTGGAACAAGCATGTCTGCATTCTACCAGGAGTGGGCCAGGAGAAGGGGAACACTGATGGAGCAGGACAGAAACAGGAGACCCACGGAGAAATGGCTCGGAGCAGGTGAGACGGGACTGGACCTAGTGGACAAGCAGAAGGGCCGCTCTTGGCCGCGAGCGGGGATGGCGCGTCCCCAGTGACTAGCGAGAAGGCAGCCTACGAAAGGCCCTTAATTTCGTAGGCAGGACCTCTTCACAAACCATAACGTGATACAAAAGAAACTGCCTGGCCTGACAACTTCCAGGGCAGGGGGTTGCAGGGGAGGCAGGTAATACTTTTACAACTAACCTTTCTGTAAAACAATTTATGTTTTCTTTCCTGAAACCTAAATGAGATCTGTGTGTGCAGAAAATAAGAACACAGAAGAGTCTTTCACCTGCTGCCACTGAAAGCCGGCATTTCCTCAGGCCAAGGTGGTGAACAGGAGTCACAGGCCAGTCAGCTTGGCCATACTGATTAAAACCAACATCCCACGTTGCCACAAAAGCACACTAAACAATACAGCATAGAGCTGAGACTGCTATCTAAGAGGGCACAAGTAAACGTGGCTCCAGCTGACAGACATATAGTAAGTACACAGCGATCTCAGGATGCAACTCACAGACCGATCAAGTACGACAGCCACTTCCCAGGCTGATCCCAATCCTACAAAGGTCAAAGGCTGACAATGTTTACCCTGCAACAGGGGACACAGCTCCTTTATGAAAACGATAGTGTCTGTCTGCAAAAGACTTAATATGAACGCTCGGGAATCACGGAAGTGAGGTCGCTTCACCAGTGCCCTCTGAACGCTAATACGGGATCAAAGACCTTTCATCATGAACAACATCTTTGTCTCCTTACAAGCTTCTTTGGAGGGGGAGAAAGATATGAATCATTAATCCCACAAATCACTAATCCTCTGGGAACTCAGGGGAGAATCTGAGTTTTCAAAGACTACTGCTATTAAAGCCAACCGCATTTAAAAAACAAACACATTAATGTGTGGTACAACTCTCCTGTGTTCTTGCCACGCCTGTGGTCTCGGCGCACTCAGGCAGAGACAGTGGTTTCTTGGCAGTAGCTTACGTGCCACCCAACTGCTGACACAAGCCAATGCAGAAACTCAACTGCCACCACACTAACAGATGCACAGAGTTCCAGGGGTGGGCGAGCAAGGGGCCCAGCCCCTGGTCCTTCACCGGCCTCCTCCACTGTTTAGAAATAAACCCTTTCCTGGTGAGCTGGAACGAAGTGAGAGAGTGGCATGGCCATATATACACTACCACGTGTAAAACAGACAGCTAGTGGGAAGCAGCTGCATAGCACAGGGAGATCAGCTCCATGCTTTGCGACCACCTAAAGGGGTGGGATAGGGAGGGTGGGAGGGAGACGTTAAGAGGGAGGGGATATGGGGATATACGTATGCATATAGCTGATTCACTTTGTTATACAGCAGAAACTACCACAACATTGTAAAGCAATTATACTCCAATAAAGATGTTAAAAAAGAAAAGAAAAAGGTCATTGGAGAATATAACACAGAAAAAAGAAAAAAAAAGAAATAAACCCTTTCCTTAGAATCCTGTAAGGCCTATGCAAGAAAGCATCCAGCTCTCCATAAAGGAAAGCCTCCATCCTTCACAGCTGGCAGTGGAGAAATTGGGTGAAGTTTGGCTGGGCCTCCCTGAGTGGATCTCTTTCAGCATCCTGCCTGTGGCCTTCTCCGGCACGTTAGGACCACTTCCTTAGGACTTGGCACACTCGACTATGACTCCCTGCTACTTGTTTGTTCCTCTATTTCTACTCAGAGTGTCCTGAAAGCCGAAATTCTATCTTATTCATCTCCAAATCCCCAGCACGGAGCACAGAACCAACCACCTATAGGCCCCGAGTAAATATTTGCTGAATAAATAAGTCAATGGGGCTCACAGGCTCCGCCACTCTTCCCTCTGTGTAATGGCTCTCCTCATTGGCAACTGGGGCGCTTTTAAAATATGTCTGAAAATTCTTTTTTACTTTTAAATTTTTTGGCTGCGCCCCGCGGCTTACAGGATCTTCCTTCCCCGACCGGGGATTGAACCCGGGCCCCTGCAGTGAAAGTGCCGTGTCCTAACTACTGGACCGCCAGGGAATTCCCTGAAACATGTCTGCAAATTCTGACACTCTTTCCTTCACAAGGGAGAGGCTCTTCCCCCCCCCGCCCCCGACCTTGAATGTCAGTCAGACGTAGTGAATCATTTCTAACACACTACAGGGTGGAATTGATGCTACATACCTCTGAGGCGAGGCCATAAAAAGGATAGGCTCTGCCTGGCTCGCCTTCTTCTAGATGGCTTGCTCTGGAAGAAGTCACCCCTAAGTCCAGAGGACACTCAGGCACCCTGTGGACAGGCCCACGTGGGGAGGAACTGAGGTCTTCCACCGACAGCTGGCACCAACTTACCTGCCATGTCAGTGAGCCACCTTGGAAGTGACCTTTGAACCCTGGTCCAACTTGCAGATGACTGTGGTCCTGGCTGCCATGAGACTGCAGTGTTATGAGAGGCTCTGAGCCAGAACCATGCAGCCAAGCATTCCCAGGCGGGATCCACAGAAAATATGGGCGATTATGTTTACTGTTATTAAACCACTCAGTTTGGGGGCAACTTTTTACGTAGCAATAGACGACTACTGTAGCAACCCTGGAGGATTCGGGTGTTGTTCTATAAGGGAGTTCAAGAGATTTCCATAATGACAAAGATAGTTTATGGTCATATCATACTTACAATAAAAATTCTGTAATGAGTCGCGTCCTACAGATAAAACCACAACATGGCTGATTACCAAGCAAATTTAAGTATTCCACAGGTCAAATTATACTACCTTAAAATCTAAGAACTACATTCAACAAACGTTGGGATGTGATACAGAACAATATTACAATTCTTCTTGAAGGTTGTTTTTTGTTTTTAAAAATTATATATTACAAATGCATAGGAAAAAATCTAGAACAATATCCCTCAAAACTTTAACAATAACTTTCTCAGGGTGATGGTATTATTATTTTTTTTCCATTTTTAATATCTTTGGTCTTTTCAAAATGTACAACATGTATATATTACTGGTGTCCTATTTTTTAGTCTAAAAAATATATATATGATCCAATTAGGCCAGCAGCCATGAATTGCTGGTGTCTCTATTCTGGACATCTAACACTATAAGTGGCACATAGTAGGTGCTCAATAAAAGTGAACAGAATGTCCTTTAACTGTAGATCCTGCCTACTGGATAGTCACTTTACAAAGGGATTCCAGGATAATGTGAGTCCACAAAGCTCAATGATGTGAAAAGGCAGCAGTCAATTTTCACAGGCAAGAGTCTACTAAGTAAAGGAAATCATTTCAACGTTGTATTCTTAGGACGCAGTAACCACTTTTCTCTTTGAAACTAAGTATTTTGAGTGATTTATTATAAATTTATAATGACAGTTGTGAACACCAGTTGTTTTCTTTTCTTTTTTTTTTTTTGGCATGTGAACAGAGTCTGTTGATTGCCTTGGTGCTTAAAATAGTTTCTAAGTGTCCTCATAATAGCATGTCACCTGTAAACAGGTTTCAAGCCAATGCAAATTAACAAATGGTGAACAGATGGACTAAGAACTAACTGACTCTTGTCAAGAGAGAGTTAGCAACAAACACTTTTGGCTCCAGTCTTGCGGGACCATTAGAAAGTCTTTCACTTCTCGCCAAGACATCTTGCCTCAGTAGACAATCCAAGCAGAGAAGATGACAAGTTATAAGGGCCCGTTAGACTTTTGAGAGCCGAAAGTTGAGATGTGCAGAACCACCAAATCAACACATGAGAAGCATCAGACAGAAGAAGCTTCCTGCCAAATGGTGAAAACTCTCTCTATCCTGCATCACTCAAAGAAACTGATCCCTGTAGTCTCTGGAAAGGATGGCACCTGTGCATGCAGCAGACAAAAAATAACTTGTTGGAGGCTGGGTGGTTATGTTCATCCCGTCCTGCAAGCAAACGTTAACTGTGAAGAAAACCTGAAAGTCATAGGAATGGTGGGCTGTGGGTGTCCACTGGTGAGAGCAAAGATCCCCAGAGCCAACCCCTGCAATCTCCCAGCTCCTGAATGGCCCTTCTCCTCCTCGTTCTCCGGGTCTCCCCCTCATGTCATCTCGGAGAGGCCTTCTCTGACCACCCGTTTTAAGCAGTCTCCCCTCCTTACCACCCTACGTCTTCCCTTCCTAAGCACTAATCATAACCAGAAATCGTTGTATTAATTTATTAATTTGTTTAGGGGTACTTGTTTTTTGTCTTTTCCCCCCCAGTTAAACCAAAAGCTTCAGGAAGATGGGACCACGTCTGTCTTGCTCATGATTGTATCCCCAGAGCCTAGGGCAGTGCGTGGCAGAGAGCAGGCATAATAAATAGTTGCTAACCAAACAGAAAATAAATGAGATCCTGTGTAAAGGCAAACAACCGAATCTCCCCTGCAAACACTCCTCTGGACTGGAAATTTTAAAATGTAGCTTGTAACTGAGGATGTAAGCAAAAGAGGGCACAACAGGAGGGCGGGCTGGGCTGGGCAATGTGTTTAAAGACCAAGTCGAGCTTTGGGGAGTAGTACCCCTTGCAGGGGAGTGTGCATGTGGATAGAAAAGCTACTGGCAAAGACTGGTGTGCTTCAATTTCTGACTCCACATCACTGACTGAGCCTTGGCCTTCATCTACTGGGGCTTCTAGTAAAGAACAATCCAATGGGTGGAATAATTGTGGCATGCTCGAAGGAATACTACACAGCACCAAAAAAGAACAAGCAACCTGGATGAATCTAACAGATATTGTGTTGAGTGAAGACAGCTGATATAAAAGATTACATATTGTGTGATTCCATTTATATGAATTTCAAGAACAGGTAAAATCAATTGTTCAAGGAGGTCAGAACAGCTGTTAAACTTAGGGAGGGAGGCGGCACTGGGAACACGAGAAGAACCCTCGTGGGGGTTCTGGAAGTGGTGGCCACGTGGCTTGATCTGGGTGAAGCTACACGGAGGTATACACATGTGAACAACCAGTGATCTGTACACTTTACACTGCCTGCTATCTCTCCTATCGGGAAAAGGAAGAGCACATATATTACCATTTTAAAAAAGAATAAGTGGGCCTAGCACTGATTCTAATCCCAGCTCTACCAGATTCCCTAGATGGCCTGCAGCTTATCAAAATGTGCTCCTCAGCTGTGTCATTTGTAAGATAAGGAGAACTGCCCTTATGCTCTGCCAACTCTGGGAATGTGACAAGGAAACAAAGAATAAGCTCTCAGGGATCCTGAAGTCCTAGAGTCACACACAAACCGTGTAAACTATGAAGTGCATTATAACTGCTTCTTTTAAGACCTATGCAAAATAGATTACCTACATGTTTGGTTTCTAATCTTAACAGATACCTTTTTAAAAGAAAGAAATGACTTTGCAAAAGACAAGTTTCCATTAGCTAAAAACAAGCACAAAGCAGACTTCACCCAGGACAAAAGTACGTTTTTCAAACCCATCACTCACTGAGGCGGTAAGACAAGAGTCGTGGGTTGAGCCTTTGGTCTACGTTTAGCAGATACTCCCATCTGGTTAGCAGAACGTTTCAACGACTGTTGATTCAAAAGGCCAGATGCCAGACCTGCATGGTACTGCAACTGCAGAGAAAATCCAAACAAAAGGGGAAGAAAAATAACATTTGGTAAAAGCTAGACAAGGGGTATTACACTATCAAGACCTGATACATCTTACCGGCTCAGAACATTTTTAATAACTTCAAATACAGCTGCTAACATTTTGCTTCAAGGAATGTATTTATAAGGAGATAATCAGACAAATAGGAAAAGAAACATGAATAAGGTGTTCATCATGGCATTACAAAATGATAAAGAACTGGAAACAATCTAAATGCCCAACAAGAACTGGGAAATTGGGTAAAATACGTAGAGAACTTTAGAACACCATTTTGTTGAATTAAAAAAAAAAAAACCAAACAGGTTACCCTGTAAACAGAGAAGACACTTAAAAACGTGTTCTCTAAAATGTTAACCGTGTATTTCTAAATAGTAGAATTGGGATAATTTTTTACTTTATTTTTCACTGCTATTCATATATGCTTTATGTAAATGGTTTTAAAGCTTATGTCATTTTTTACAAGAGGAGCCAGTGGGCTTCCTTAAAGACAAATTAGTTCTGGGAACTCCTGCTGCCATCATGTCTTGCTTATAATAAAAAGCATATAACTCATGGTCCACTGCCGTAAACCAGGAGCACAACAGGCTTATCATAAACAGATTCAAACATACCGCTGGGCTGCTGTTTCCCGTGATTAAGATACAAGTATCAATCACAAGAATAAGCTCATGAATATATCTTACGATAACGTATACAAATGGATATAGGTTCACTGAACAGAACTGGTTGGAGAAGTTAATTCCACTCCATGTACACGCAACTGGAACAGTACAACTGGGGTAAGGAAGCAGTAGACTTTAAATGGGCTGAGAGCCAGCATCCTTTGCTTTGTTCACGACAAACTGCTGAGCTTCGAGGTTACTTAGGACAGATCATCTTACTTTTCTAGACTTTGATTTCTCTATTGGAAAAGAGACATAATACTGTCTAATTCTAAAACAAACAGGACTTTTCAAAAAATCTTCTTTATGGAGTTATAATTTACATAAAATAAAATGCACACATTTTAGGTGTACGGTGTGATGTTCTGACCACGTATACCTGGGACACTGCCACCCCAATCAAGATACAGAAAATCTCCATCACTGCAGAAAGTTCCCTTGCGCCCCAATGCAGTCAATCTCCCTCGCCCCCAACTCCGATCATGAGGATCTTTCAATTTAAAATACAACTCATCGGGGCTTCCCTGGTGGCGCAGTGGTTGGGAGTCCGCCTGCCGATGCAGGGGACATGGGTTCGTGCCCCGGTCTGGGAGGATCCCACATGCCGCGGAGTGGCTGGGCCTGTGGGCCGTGGCTGCTGAGTCGGCGCGTCCGGAGCCTGTGCTCCGCAACGGGAGAGGCCACAGCAGTGAGAGGCCCGCGTACAGCAAAAAAAAATAAAAAAAATAAAAAAAAATAAAATAAAATACAACTCATCACTCTCACTCATTGCCAAATGAAGCTTATATCCAATTTGACATGTGACCATGACTCCCATCTTCCTTTTTAAATCCCATACTTTTGTATTTTAGATCTTAAGAGCTTGTCATTCGTCTCTATAATAAAATTATCCTTGAAAGGTATCCCAGTTTCCAACAGATGTAAATAAAACAGTCAGATGTGAAAATGCCAAGCTAAGAATTTGGACTGAGACCATTTATAACATCCAGTATATTTCTTCCTCCCTTCTCACATTAAGCAAGGTCTTTCAAACATTTATTTAGAATTAACTAATATACAAATAGTAATTCATTCTGAAGCTCTGAATCAATTTCTTTTCAAAATGCTCTTCCAAGGCATACATTTCCTCTGCAGAGTCAGCTACATTACAGCTCATGGTAATGAAACTGGTGACCACCATACAAAAGGGGCCGGGCCCTGGATGCAAAGGGCAATAACGTTCTGAAAAATAAATGGCCTCACCTAAAGCCACTGGGCTGCACACAGAGTGGAAGAAAACAAAACCACCTGAAATGATCTGCTTCTTGAAAGTGGCTATAAAAATGAAGATATCCAGTGACCCAGTAACACTGAAGTGTCTGTGTTTGGAGCATCCATATTGCTTTTTAACAGGCTCTTGATTTACTTGGTCGATTTGCTGTGGGAGCCTTATGGCTGCACAATACAAGACAAAGATACATCACATTGATAATAAGAACGGAGCGCTTCTCGGGGCGGAAAGGGGGGGCATAATTTGGTTCTAACAACTCATCGCAGACCAATGAATTTTGCTCAAATTTGTTTTTCTGCTACAGATTTCTTAAATGGGAAATCGATGGAAGCAAGGGACAGTACGAGTTTGAAAGACGATGTTTCAAAATGTCAGCTACTTGGGTTTCGATCTTCCCCACCAGAATTTGCAATGAGTGCAATATGCATGGAGCTTTATGGAATTAAAGGGAAAGACAGCTTGGCAGGGGTCCCCTCCTGGCTCAAGGAATCGTCTCTCCTTTTGGCTCTCCTTCTTCTTTGTATCTTATTGGGGTCCATGCAAGCTCAGCCACTCCAGCCCTGCTGACTCTTTCGAGTGGACGAGTCCTGCTAACCACGCAGAGCAGCACGGTGATTTTGCCCACCTGGCATCATTTGCCCAAACAAACAAACCCAAAACAGCAGAAACGCATGCTAGCTGCTGTCTTACAAAGGGTTCCTTGGAAACTTCTACCATCTTGGATGCTCTTCATGTATACACCACACCCCTAAGAGCACATGAAGATGGAAGGACTTTTCTTCCCCCAAAACGAAACCTGCCTTTGAAAGCTGACTCACAGTGATTAAGCAACATTTGTTCACCATATATACGCTTCTCAGTTTCCAGGAACACAGCTCCGACTGTCAAGGTCTACAAGGAGCCCATTAAATATTTACCGAACCATCTTTATAATGGGAGAAAAGGTCAAAGTTAATAAAACTGACAGGCAGCTCCTGTCCAACTGGATTTATACATTATTTAAGCACTAAATACTCCATTCCATGAAACAGTTTAGATTTGAAAAGACTCTTGGAAAATGTTCACTCAGACAAAGGTTCTAGAACGGCAGAAGGGAGTTCAGAGCTAATCTACAAATTAACGTTAAGAACATATCACTCCCCAAAATACTGCCATAAGTTTTCAGTTACAGGCTCTGTAATATTTTCTATAAAATATATATTTCAATAAACATATGTGCCTTGGGAACAACTCTATTTCAAAAGGCAACTAACTTATCAAAGTTATAATGTGATTTTCTATCCAAGATCATTTCTCCATTAATCAGCAAGAATAAAACGAAAGAGGGAGAGAAAGCAGTCCATTCTTTTAACTTTCACATCTCACAGCTGTGGGGAATGGGAGTGTTCATGTGGTCAGCTGCGGCGAGGGCTCTTTATTTCCTGGTAAGTGGCTGCTCCGCAGTAGCAGCTATTTCCATGCCCTCTGGATTTTGAGAACACTTCTCTCCGTTCCTATTTTGCTATCTATTCATGTCAAACTTCTATTTTCTATGACTAACCTCGGATTTTTCTGTCAGTTCTCAACCTAAAGCCCTTTCTAATCCATTATGTCTACTAATTAGCTCTATGCCTGAGATATTTTCAACAACTCATAATGATCTGAGGGAAACACCATTTTGAATTAGGAAAACCCTGATTTACTGCATATTTCTTAAAATAATGCTGTTTTAGTAACATGAAACATGCACAAGTGTTGAATGTTACCAGGTAGGGTCCTGGTAAACTCTAATGTACAGACTAAGAGCCTCTATAACAAGCATTCTCTTTGAAAATGTCTAACTGAACTCTGCTACTAACAAGAGCTGTGCGGTCTTACACATCTCACTCCCCTCTCTGCAAAACATGCGTTATGTTTTCTCCAAGGATCCACCTAGCTCTAAGGTTTGATTCCTCTAGGTTTCTAAAGAAGTTACATGGGTATTTGACTTCACCACAAAGTGCTGAAGTAATGTCCCTACAATTTCATACAACAGCAAACCCTTTTCCTCTGGATAGCCTAAGTCTTTACTGCTTTTAAAAAAGTCCAAATCCAGTTAGCTTTAATAAGCTTCAAATCACAAGTAACAAAATGTACTGGAAGGAGATGACATGAAAGGAAATTATTTTAAAAAATAGGACTCAAATGCAAAGTTTCTGACTTAAATCTCGGGTTCAGAAAATCAGATGAGCAATGATCCCCCTGCTTAGTTCTCCAACTTGTTTCACGTCTTCCATGTTGTTCTGAATGCTCTACCTGCTCCAAATAGATAAAGGACGTGTTCTGCAATGGACAGAAGTTTGAGAAGAAAATAGAAGGAAGTTCATTCAATATACTAGTTCAGCCAGTGGTGTTCAATTAGGCCTAGTACTTAAAAGCTGTAGTGTTTCCAAGAACCTCCCAGGGGTCCATGGTACAGCATCTATTCATAAGCAACACTATCCCACCCATGCCATACGGCCTGAATCCCACTTTAAGAAAGCTGACATTCAAAAATCTCAAAATTTATAAGCCAGATCAATGAAGGTTTGATTCTTCCTACTCTGAAAACCATTATTTTGTTTTCAAAGACTCACCAAAGGCTTCTTTAAGGGTGGGGGCAAGTTCAACAACAACGGCAGCAAGACTCCTCCGAACCTTAAGGCATTTCACTTTATTTCTAAAAATCACTTTACACAGAATTACATATACGTTTCTAAGAACACTAGGAAGACACATCGGTACTTCCAGTAACTAAACCCTTTGGATGAAGAATGAGCTAGAAGTCAGTCATAATAAATTCTGGCTGGCTTAGAGCCGGGCCACAGGAGGGGAAGAAGAGATGAAGGCTGGGGAGCCCCAGGGCCTCCTCCAGTCCCCCTCGGGCAGCTCCCTTCTCCCAGCAGAGCTCCTCTCTGTCACTGGGATTTGGCAGCAGGTAGAGCAGCCTGGTGTTCTTCCTTGGTGCAGGAGTGAAGCTGGCCACGAGGGAGACACATCTGGAGGACACAGCCTTGTCACTGATTAGCCTGCGTTCTCTGCAACCTGCAGGGTAGCGCGTGACGTACAGGTGATGTTAATGAACTTGTCAGCTCGTAAGTGGACTGGCAGATTGGTGAAACTGCCCTGGCCTGTCACTGGAGCCAATCTGGAGAACAGAACGACTCCATCAGACAGTCCTCTTAAGGCTGGTCTCTTACAAAAGCAAACACACAGCTTTGCAGGTGCTCACTGTTGTGACAGAGCCCTGAAGGAATCCTTTCTCCCTCTTACTCCAATTGCTAAAAAAGCGGGCATGTCTGAACCTCTCCGCAGGCTTGAGTTCAGGAAAAGGCATCCATGGGGACTGCACTCGGATTACTTCAAATCATAGAATTCTCATGTCAGAGAGGAGTCTTAGTGAAGCCTCCCCTCCCCCCACCCCACCCCCACTTTACGGGAGAGGAGACTCTGACCTTAAAGAGGTCACACATATCACAAGAGGGAAAAAGGCCATTCAAGGGCCACCTTACGTATCTTCTTCCTCTGGTTTTAAGTGTGCTGCATCTTTCTAACCGGAGGACCTGGCGTGTGTCATCTCTGCTTCGGCAATGACACACAGGTCTTCTTCTCGGGCAGGCGGGAACTAGCGCTAAGGGAGCGGGAGCGGAGCGTCACTGGCGTTCGCTGGCTCTTGTCTGCTCTGTTCGCTCTGACCTCTTGCAGGCGCTGAGATGCCGCATGTTTTTCCCTCCTACCGACTCCAGTCATGTCTAAGGTGGGGAGTTTGGGGAAGTTCTAAATGCTATCATTTTAAGGTTTTAGTATCATCCGGCATCAAAAACTCTGGTGAAAAGAAACCAAGAAGCCATAGAAACCTCAATATTGTCAGAAAACTTAAATTCTAGACTCAGCAGTAACACATCTGACCTTCCTAGCAGCCCTGATATCGTTTGATGGGGCAACCGTGCTGGTGCTTCACAGGTTTTCATAAATTACCTTATTGTCCAGGAGAATCCACACGTATACTATCTGTTTTTACTGAGGGATCATCTTTGAGAATTTGTGTCATACATCATGGTAGTAAGAGGCAAGGGTACTATCCACGTAGGACCACTTCCCCTGCACATCACTGACCATAACAACCAGAGCTGGTTGGCATAAGTGCGCTGACAATCTTCCCAAGATGCAAGAGTGCACGCCAAGCTCACGGCCCCAGTCTAGGGACATTTGACACCGGGATCAGTTCATGCCACAAACACCTGGATCAAGCCACACGCCATGAAGCTGGCATGTGTGTATGTGGTGCTGGGAGGGTGGGGGAGGCTAAGGTGAGATTTTCATACAGTCATATTTCTCCTAAACCATTAAGCTTTCAACTAAAACCAATATTTGTGCAAAACTAGGAACACTTCGTCACCACTTCGAGTAGCAAAAACCTTTGCCCCTCATTATTAAAATGTGTTTTGTTTCCAGCTAATGAGAAAGAACCATGTATTACAGTAAAGCTCTGTTTCTTCTTTGGAACATAATTCTAAGGAAAGAAAGAAGCAAGGTTGCCTGGTATTATCTGTGCCAAGGAAAACAACTACAGAAAAATACCATAAATCTAATTGTTTTGCTCGGGTTTTTATCTAAATATCGGATAATGATATTAGCTTCTTTTCTCATTTTATCTCTTACTGCTTCTTTCATATAGCCAATATGAAAAAGAAAGAAAGAAAGAAAAAACAATCTTAGATTTGAGCTTTTATGGGTAAATGGTTTTTTTTTTTTACATGGGCAAAACAGCATCAATAAACCATAAGGAAGCCTCCAATTTATTTGCCTATTTGTTCTCTACTGGGAAGCTGGGTTTCAGGCCTTTCAATTACCATGAAAACAGGACGCCAAGTCAGGGCTGTGCTTCTGCTCCACTGCGGCATCACTGCCCTGCTAAACGCCATTTGGGTTTCCTCAAATGTCCAAACTTCAAAACTGTCGAAGAAGTAAATAGAGAGCATGGATAGCAGTCTTTTTCTTTCTTAAATATCTGCAATGTTTAGAATTGTTCCTCTGGAGTGTTCCAAAACTCACACCTTTATTAATAGGCCTTTCTCCACAACTGCCCCTGTTTACACTACAGCTGCATGCATGTTATCATACTTCAAGGACGTCAATCAGCTGGAACAGTTATATCACTCATATATCTAAACAGATCCAACAAAAAGCAAGCTGTGAATGTGGCTAAAAACGGAGAAAACAGCCATCGTAGGGACTATCTGTAGAGGCAGAGAGAAAGCAGACAAAAGAAAGTGAAAAAGAGACCCTAACAGACAGACAAGGGTACACAAAAACTGGTGTTGCCCCATCTCCTGTTAACCACCCTGCCTTTCATACCAGGCTTTCAACCTGTTTACCCTGCGTGGTCCCGGAGAGCAATGCACAGGGTCATAAAAATCATGTTGGGGGACCACCGGGCCACTGAAGAAGGTGAAGGCAGGATATGCAAATAGGATCAAGGCAGAACCTGACGATGCACTAATGAGAGCGTTCTAACAGGCTAGTCAACGATGGCGACAATGAGCACACGTCCTCTGAAGAGGGACAACATGGGGGCAATCCTGCTCACCTCCATTCGTATTAGAGGAAGCAGTCCATGCCAGATGGGCCATCATGTCCTTGTCTCCAACTAAGCCTGAAGCACCCCAGAATCATTATCCATTTACACACTATACTATATCCAACAAAAACAAAATGTGTCCTTGACCTTTCTCTATCACTGACCAAAGATAGAAGTAGCGGGGAAGAATGACACGCCCCAGAATTAGCTTTACATTTCCACCAGAAATGCCAAATACTAGTTTTCTATTGCATACCTAGGGCCTGGATCAAAAGTCTAAAATGGAAGGCTAGAATGATGTCTAAGGTGCCTTCTAACACTGAAATTCTATGATGTTGTATTTCTCTATGAAAATGCAGTCTAAACTTGCATTGGTGAAATTTAAATATATTTTTGAAACACAAACATTTTATCAGTCACCAGAAGTCTCTACTTAAGGCAGTTAAAGAAGGGAAAGGGCTCTCTGTGATGTCTCATACTTGGCTGTTAGTTGAAATCTAGTGCAATGCTAGAGGTCTAGCGAGTAACAAATGTTTGTTGACACACACTACACACTACTTTGTTATTCTTCCCAAACATTCACAGGTGAGGCCTGGAGGAAGAAGTGAATATTCCCATACAATAGGTGTGTCCCTGGATATTTCTTTCCTTCTCTTCCTCCCAAAGAAAACAGAGGTTTTTCAACCGAGAAATGAGTAAAATGACAACCACCGGACACTTCCATACCTCAATTCTAGACACTGAATTCTAAGCATTAGTCATTTGCTGACTTATCACTGAAAAGATTTCAGTCGAGAAACCAGTAAACATGATTTTTAAAAAATTACCGATCTGACCAATTTAAAATTATGATTAGATTATTACAAACTTCTTTTATGGGTAGTAAAAATGATTCCTATGTGCTCATCGTCAGTCAGTTCAGATTTAGTTGGACAGTTTAACTCTCCCTTCTTCTAATGTCATGAAATGCTGAGCTCTGCTTTAAGCATCATTTTCATTACCATCAAAAGCAGCCCCCATCAGCTTCTTCTTCTTCCTTCCATAAACATCATAAACATCGTCAGCTGGGAGCCAACTGGCTCCAAATCAGGGATCTGATCAGCCTCAGCCCCAGCCCTTGCTTACTCAGGAAATGAAGCAAGGAGGCGGGGAAGAGGGAAAGGCAGCACAGAGAAAACTCAGAAGGAATTAGAATGGGAAACAGCCCTACGATCACTGACTTTAAAAGATACGTAACTATGATGTCAGTCAGACAAGCTGGAAATAACAGGAGTGGAAGCAAAAGGCCAGCAGCTCAGGTCAGAGGCCTGTGAGAGCAGGAATCAGGAAATAGAAGAAAACGTTCAGGAAGACACTTTTCTTATTGATCATTTTTAACAACTGCCTTTTCCCTTCGGGAATAGGAGGAATAAGGCCTGGTGGCTTGGGGGCAGTAAGTCCAAGGAGGCAAGTGCTTTCCTTTGTGCTTTGGCAGCAAAGGCTGCAACTCCAGAGGCAGTGTGGTCCCCTGGGTACCAGGAGGACGAGCTTTGTAGTCAGACAGACCCGAGTTCAAACCTCAGCTCAAGTACGAGTTATTCTGGGCATTTCTGGGTGTTTCCTCTTCCCTCTGAGCCTGTTTCTCCACCAGCCCAATATGGGAAGAAAAAAAAAAAAAGATTTCTCTCGCAAGGACAAAGCTGTTCTCTTGTTGACTGAGCACACTCCCTAAGGCAGACTTCAAGAGTGCCTTTTCCTTATCTCACAACAACCCCATGGAGAGAGGTATCGCAGCCTCCTTTTACAGATGAAGAAACGGAAGGTCAGTCATAGAAATTAAGTGATATGGTACGTGCGGAAGATGTAAGCCCAGGGCCCATCGCCCGGGGGACAGACAGAGTTGGTCTTGTGATTATCAGAAGCGACTACGCCCCAAAATTCGCCTCTTCCAACAATGCCGAGAATGACCGAATTTTCACAAAACTGATTAAGAGTATATCACCTTTTAATCAAATACTGTCATCCTAAACATGTCAGATAATAAACTGGTAAGTGTAATGGAAAAAAGGAAAAAGTACGCCCCCATCCCCGCTGTTCTGAATGAGTTAGGTATGCGGAGAAGGAGCCCCAACTTGGTTCCTCTTGTACAAATGAGGAAAAGGATCCATCACGCTGGTGATGCCTCACAGCCAACTCTGTATAAAACTCTCCATAAAACCCAGGACAACTGTATGGGGCCTAGGGAAACGCTGTAAGCACTCACCACGAAAGGCGACCCAGAGGATCAGCTGGGAAGCTCCTTCTAGTACACCATGGAGAGTGGTTCTTAAAGCTACGAACCACCTAAATGCCCAGAAACCTGGCTCAACCTTGAGGCATTAAACAAGCAAGCTACAGAGTATTTCTTAGGCAGCTAACAAAGTATTCAGCACTGGAAGATCAAAGTCTCTCTCCAGACTCCCAGAGTACAGACTTCCCTAGGTATCCACGGGGGACTGGTTCCAGAACCTGCCGTGGATACCAAACTCCGCAGATGCTCAAGTCCCTTATATAAATGGTGCAGTATTTGCATATAACCTACACACATCCTCCCGTATACTTTAAGCCATCTCTAGATTACTTATAATACCTAATACAATGTAAATGCTATGTAAATAAAAACAATGTAGATGCTATGTGCATAGTTGCCAGTGAGTGGCAAATTCAACTCTTGCTTTTTGGAGCTTTCTGGAATTCTCTTCCCAAATATTTTCGCTCTGCAGTTGGTTGAATCCGAGGATGCGGAACCCACGGATACAAAGAGCCGACTGTACTTGTTTCCTTCCTTATCGGACTGCTGAAGGTTTTTTTGTTGGTTTAAGTTCCAAATGTCTGCACAGGATAAAACGGGTATGTTTTCGGTTTAAAATGAACAACAGGTCAGTGTGAAATTTCTACTGATCAACAGGACTGAGGTACGACTTCTACTGATCTTAATCTAATTAAGAGTGTAGGTATGTAGTCAACTGTGTGGATATAAACCATGAGCCTCTCCTTAACCACCCGTGAGCCTGGGTGAGTTGTTGAACCTTCCAGAGCCTCAGTTCTCTTCTATTACTGGAGATAATACTGCTACTCGATACCACTTGATGACCCTAGAAACGATCTGGGGTTTCACGGAGCAAAACCACAGTCAGCTTCTTGGAGTTAGTGAGAATTAAGTACACGAAGGCACTGAGCAAAGTGGCTGGCACAAAATACACACTCAAGAAATGTTAACTATGATTATTATTACTCAGCTGAGGCTGTTGAGCCATTAACAATTAGACTGAGTGTGAGCGGTGACTAAGCCAATAACTGGAAGGCCTTGCCTCTGATTGAAAAACCTTAGAGGAGATGGACCAGCGAAGAAAAACAGGCCTGTTTCTGGGTGGATCTGGGTGAGGGGAGTGCACAGAGTTTGGCAGGACCATAAGAGAGCTGGCAGCCCTACGCAAACGCCAAACTGTGCTGTCAAGAACAAGTCACGCATCCAAAATGGGGACAGCGGGAGGCAGCTGGGAATGTCCAGGAAGCAACAGTGACAACACGTCTATCACCAGCCACATCCATCCAGAGGTGACAAGCAGGCCTCCTTTTGGACCAGAGAAGGGAAAATAGTAGGCAACTGGTGCGCCACAGCCCATGCTTCCTTTGGTTACACAATACTCAAATAAATACACCGCCTGTCCCCTTAAGTACCTGGCAGGTAGCAGCTGAGAAGAGCTGAAGCTAGTTCAAGCCAGTCCAGAAGTCTTTCCGAAGCCCCTTTTACAGGGCTGGCCACTAGAGAGTGGTTTTCTGTGTATCTGTCTTTGCCAGACTGTCTCGTACCATTTGACAAGCCCCACAGGCCTAGCAGAGGGCTCTACATGACGTTCCATAAATGCTTGCTGGGAAGGGGATGGCGTGACAGATGTAGGGCACAGTGCTAGACACAGATGGATAGAAAAAGAAATGTTCTCTGCTTTTAGAGGGTCAAGATCTGCCTAGAATGCACGCTCCGTAAGAGCAGCTAAGAGCACCACAGAGCTCCTCGGTCTTCATTGCTAGGTCCCCTTGTCTAGAGCAACGCTCCACATAAGAATATTAATAACACGAGCCAATGTGTATACAGGACTCATCGTGAACCAGGTGTCGTTCTAATTCATTTAATTCAGTCAAACTACGCAACCACCCTATGCGGTAGGTACTATTATCTCTATTTTACAGATGAGGAAATTGAGCCACAGGTGGTAAGTGGCCTGCCCAAGGTCATGGAGCCCAGTAAGTGGCAGGGTCAGGCTTGGAATCTGGACAGCCTGGCCCCAAAGTCCCTGCTCTGTAACCACTACAGTCCACGGCTTCTCCAGAACTTGGCATGTTCTCAGTGAGGATTTTTAATTTTATTTCCTTTTTGCTTTTTTTTTTTAACAAACCCTTGTGTCGAAGTATTTTTTTTAATAAATGAATACATAACTAGCAGGGGACGGCTAGGGGAGATTTGAACTAAATGACAGAGTACAGTGGGAATCTGGACTCTGAATCACCTTCTTGCATAAGGTCCCTACAAAGTGGGGGGATGATGCGGCTCTACTGCCTCCCCTTCCTCCCCTTTCCTCATCTGTAAAACAGAGATAATAGTACCTACCGCGTAGGGTGGTTGCGTAGTTTGACTGAATTAAATGAATTAGAACGACACCTGGTTCACGATGAGTCCTGTATACACATTGGCTCGTGTTATTAATATTCTTATGTGGAGCGTTGCTCTGGACAAGGGGAAAAGGCCCCGCTCAGCCTTTTCAGGGTGCAACGAGCAGTCACACCCAGTTAATAAGCGTTTGCTGTGAGGCTCTCTGGGAAGCAGAGAGAGCAGATGTGTCCCCAAGCAGGCCCCTTAGAAAACGGCAGCAAGCTCGTGCCATTCGGCCAACCGCTGCCCAGCTCACGGCCGCTCTGACTGCTGGCACTCGCCGCCTCTTCCGACTCCCTGCGACCAGCTGCTCCTGACTTGCCCTTGTTCTCTTCCAGGCCTCCGCCTGCTGCTATGTGAGTGGGCAAATTCGCACACACCACCTTTTAACCCAGTTAGTGCCTTC
The DNA here is from genome assembly GCF_003031525.2 of Neophocaena asiaeorientalis asiaeorientalis. NCBI lineage: Eukaryota > Metazoa > Chordata > Mammalia > Artiodactyla > Phocoenidae > Neophocaena > Neophocaena asiaeorientalis. Next base: position 15,983,024 of record NW_020175018.1, read on the forward strand.
TCACACCTGAGAAGCAAAGGATGGACAAGAAGCTGGCATTACAGAGCCACAATTTTTTTTTTTTTTTTGCAATATAAAAACGTGTAAAAAGTTTTGAAAGTCAAAAGCTTTCTCATCAATACAGGCGCCAAAACTCCTGTGGCAGCAAAAACGGACATGAACTGATGTGAGTCTATTTAAATCCTAATTTATCTCACGTAGTGTGAACACTCGAACGTTTTGCTACACAATGTTTGATTACAGGGTACTGCCCCAGGCCCCGCTGGAGACATTCGTAGCATACGAACCACGCTACCTTTCGATAATCCAAAGTACTCAAAATCCGAAACACAGTCGGACCCGAAAGCTCTGGATACGGAGCTGGGAAGCCGGGCCAGGCAGTGGCGAGCAGGCCGGCCAGCACGCGCGAATTCTTGTCACGCGGGTCTCAACCTGAACTTCACCTTCGCAGAGAGCCTCCTCTGGCCACCGGATCCAAAGGCGCCTCTGGGTACTCTCCGTCCCACCACAGTGCTTTACCTTAATCAACGCAGTAAACCCAAACAGGTATTTTATACGTATTGTTTGTTTCTTTGTTTAGTGTTTACATTCCCTGCTCTACCCCACCCCCAAAACAAACACTAGAATAAAAGCTCCACTGAAACCCAGACTCTGGCTCTCTTCATCATCACTGCAGCTCCGACACTCAGAACAGTGTCTGCCACACAGTTGTAGCTCAATAAGTGCCTGATGAACGAACAAATAAGAAGACACTCAGAAAAGGCACGGAGGCATCGCAGGAACAGTGCACAGCCAGACCCACACACCCTGCCTACACAAATTAAAAATCCATATACTCCCAAGCAGTATGGATTTTTTCACACCCTCTGTGGACTTTACTTGGTAGACAGTCGGGGGGAGGGGTGCCACTGAGGATATTAGGCAGGGGAGTGGTACAATCAAAGGGTACTACAGCCTCATTCCTCAAAACAGCCCGAGATCCTCTGCCATCAGAATCACCTATAGAGTGCCCACCAAAAATGCAGATTCCAGGGCCCCACCTTAAATCTGCTGGATCAGAATTTCTACCAGGGAGCCCAGGAATGAACACTGTAGGAAGCAACCCAGGCAGCTCTCAGACACACTGAAGTCTGAATCCATTCACAGTATAACCTCAAAAACATTTGTTGACTCACCGATTGAAGAAGTCAGTCTCTAGCTGGAACCCATCAAGAATACGCTACACAGGGAAACCTCAGACAAGTCACAATTAGCTAATCTAAGGACACAACACTAGTTGGCCCCCCACGTGGATTCAGGGTTTTAAACACAGATGCAATATGCTTCCAGCGTTGAGAAGCTTCCATCTTTCCAACTCCTATAAAAAAAAAAAACTGACTGTTTCATGCATATATTGTTGAAGACTGGTGGAGACAGCAGGATAGGGTCGCACAGTAGAGACTGAAAGAGCTTTTAGAATTCTGAGACCCTACTCCAGCTCTAACCTACACTTGATTAAGCAAATACAAAACCTGCACTGCAAGAGTCTTCAAATAGTTAAATTTTCAATCTTTATAAAAAAGAAAACCCATCAGATTTGATTGATAAGTGTACTTTTGAAAACTAAGAGTAAAAAAGTGAAGATTGGCAACATTTTTTGCCACATAATTTGCTTTCTTTGCCTTTTTCCACAGCACTGCACATAAATCAAAGAGATGCTAAAGAGGTCCATACATCACCAACTGGCATTTCAACACTATTTACCAAGTCTTTAACAGACGCAGGTGAGAGTATGGAAAACCACGACCAAGGAGGCTGAAATTAAAGGGAGAAAATTAACTCAAACACTGACAGAGAGTTAATTAAGTTTACAAGTAACTTTCCAATGAGCAAGTTATGATATTTAATAAGAACAGCCTCTGTGAAGCAGGGTTACAAACTATGCAGGGGGGCGGGGGGGGGTGGTGAGGAAGACAAGCCAACAGAATTTTCCAAACAAGAACGTATATTTGAACAAGCTGCCTTTCTATGATTAAGCACAGAAATCTGGGAACAAGGCAGGGGAAATGATGTTTTAATAAGGTATGAGACAGGCTTGTGAGCTGCATTTTGCATTACCCTTGCAAAAAGGGGGGGGAGGGGAGTCCAAAAGTTGCAGATCAAAGTGTACAGGCTGCTGTGTGTGTGTGAGCTGCCGCTAAAGGTGGCACACAGGTCAAGCAAGGTGGATTTAAATGGGCTCGACTTCCCTTACAGAAAATGCAAAGATCCCTCAAAGGCAGCATGCTGAAATGGGTGGCTTATGTCCTCATTTTCAAGGACAGGAAGAGATGTACAAGGCTTCACTTGTCTGCCTCCATCAGCTTAGCTTTACCGTAACAAAATACTGGGAGGCTCAATCACAGACACTTATTTCTCATACTTCTGGAGGCTGGGAAGTCCAAGATCCAGGTGCCGGCAGACCTGGTTCTCAGCGAGGGCCTTCTTTCTAGCCATGTGCTCACGTGACCTGTTCTTTGTGTGCTCACAGAGAGAAAGCGCTCTGGCCCCTCTGCCTCTTCTAGTAAGGATATCTAATCCCATTATGGGGGCCCTACTCTCATGACCTCATCTAATTTAATCACCTTAAAGGCCCCACCCCCTAATACAATCACAATGAGGTAACATTTGGGCTTCAACATATGACATTTGGGGGAGGGGGGGGGGGGGGGGGGGGGGGAAAAAAA